>NC_080429.1:13126781-13473781 GCF_029873635.1 Malania oleifera | reverse complement strand
CCATCACCCTCACAGTGGAACGTTCTCCAAAACTTACTATAGAATGAAAGCCTTCATTTAAATAAGAAAAAGAAGACTCACTTCCACACATGTGGTTACTGCAGCCCGTATCCACATACCAAACATCAGATTCAGGTTCCCGATTCGCTTGAACAGCCATCAACAAAGCTTCCACTTCCTTCTTTTTGGCAAAATTCGATTGCTCTTCCTTTTCTTTGTCATTAGGCAACCTAGTATAACATTCAGAACGATAATGGCCAAATTTATGACATCTAAAGCGCTCTACCTTGGATTTGTCAAAATGTTGATCTCGTCCTCTACCTTTGCCCTAAAATTGATTATCATTTACTTTAAAATACCTGTTGCCATTTCTATTGCCTCAATCTCCCCTTCCTCTACCTCTACCTCTACCCCTTCCTCTAGAGTTTGAGAAATGAGTAGAGGTAGAAGCCTTTGAAGCTTGCTCCTCTGAAGTTGAACTTCGATTCATCTTCTGTTCATGGACCAACAAGGAGCTCTGCAGTTCATCAAGAGAGAATGCATCTATGTCTTTCGATTCTTCAATTGAACAAACGACATAATCAAACGTTGGTGTTAGGGAACACAATATCTTCTCCACAATGGTGACATCGTCCATCTTCTCACCATGAAATCGCATTTTGTCGCTAATCTCCATTGTCCTGGAACAAAAGCTGGTGACAGATTCCTCATCCTTCATTTGTAGAGTCTCAAAATCTCTTCTCAAAGCTTGAAGTTGTGCACGCTTTACTTTAGCAGAGCCTTGATATTTTTTCTTCATGGAATCCCAAATATCTTTGGAAGTTTCTTTGCTAAGAATTGTTTCCAAGATGGGACGATCAATGGCCTGAAAAAGGTAATTTTTTGCCTTCAAATCTTTTAACTTTCTCCCTTTCAACGCTATTTTTTGGGCATCCGTCAAGACTGTATTTGTTGTTGGTTCTTCAATTCCAGATTCAACGATCGGCCAATACTATTTTGACCGTAGAAAATTCTCCATTAGCATACTCAAATGGTCATAGTGACCATCAAAATGTGGGATCGCTACTTGCAAAAAATTTGAATCTAAAGCCATCGATTCTGTTTGGGAACTCTATCTCTCTTGTTTTCTCTCACACGTTTTCTGCTCTAATACCACTGATACAAAGGAAAGAGTAAAACAAAAGAGACAAGTTAAAATGGTAACGCTTTTATCTAAAAATTGATAAGAAAATGGCCTATAAATAGGCTTTACATCATAACACTTCATCCTAGCACTAACCACAAACTCCTATAAAATAGGATTACATGCTACCACTAACCACAACTCTTATAAGATAAGATCACATGCTAGCACTAACCACAACTCCTATAAAATAGGATCACAGGCTAGCACTAAGCACAACTCCTATAAAATAGGATCACATGCTACCACTAACCACAACTCCTATAAGATAAGATCACATGCTAGCACTAACCACAACTCCTATAAAATAGGATCACATGCTAGTACTAACCACAACTCCTACCAATGACTAGAGCTTCCAATAAACATTAATAAATATGAAATAAAACATTTAAATCTTAACAGGATCTTCAGGGTCTAAACAAGAAGGCTCAAGAGGCTGTTAAGGAAGTGTTTAGCCTATGGAAAGACACAATTAAGGAAAGAAGAGAAAACAATGGTGACTTTCTGCCAAAACAACAGGATTTCTTGGATGTTTTGCTTGCCAATGGTTTTACTAATGAACAGATTGATCATTTGGTTCTTGTATGCAATTTTTTTTTCACTTGTTAAATCATACAATATGTGTGTGCTTGCATGTGTTTACCTGTTTTATTTTTGTAGCATACCCTACTTTTATGCATTTATGGTTGGTTGTTTACTTCTATTATTTGTTTGCAGGAGTTGTTCACTGCAGGCACAGACACGACCACCTCAATGATAGAGTGGACAATGGCCGAGCTGCTCAAGAATAAAGAAGCCATGAACAATGTCCGGGAAGAGCTCAATAGAGTATTTAAACAGAGCCCTATCAAAGAATATAACGTCTCTCAATTGCCATATTTACATGCCTGTGTTAAGGAGACACTCAGAAAAACTCTGGCAATTGACACCTGTAAGGTTATGAATATATGATTCCAAAAAACTCTTAAGTGTTTGTGAATGTCTGGGCAATTGGTCGCGATCCCACCATTTGGGAGTGTAAGAATTTTACTTCGCTGTTGTGAGCGAGAAGCTCTGGGCTGCAATGGATCAAACGCAGGGAGGAGAAGAGAGGAATGCAGAACAAAGAAACAAAAGAATAATAGCAGGAGAGTTCTCTGAATGCCTTTTCTGTATTGGATCAGCAAATATATATAGTGTAAAATGGAATCAAAATGGTTAGAGGCTAACTACAGGAATAAAATTACGGTTATTCCTAACAATTCCCTATAATAGAAAGGAGAAAGAATAAAACAAAATGAAATAAAATAAACAAGAATTCTGCAGGTACGGTTATGAGCAGCTGCCTGCACCCAGTTCAAGTTCCTTCATTCTTCAACAGCCCCCCACAAGATGGAGAGTAGATGTCTTCTACTCCCATTTTGGATAAACATGAATAAAAATTCTGTGAGCCTAAGCTCTTTGTGAAAATATTTGCCACCTGCAACCTGCTTTCCACATGTTTTGCTGAAATGCAACCTTCTTGAATCTTGTCTCTAATTAAATGACAATCTATTTCTATATGCTTTGTCCTCTCATGAAATATAGGATTTGTGGCAATGTGTATAGCTAATTTGTTATCACAGAACAAGGAAGCAACCTGTGAATGAGCAATTTGTAGATCGTTAAGTAGATACCTCAGTCAAGTCAATTCACAACTCACATTTGCCATTGCACGGTACTCTGTCTCTGTAGAAGACCTAGAGACCATACTTTGTTTCTTTGATTTCCAAGACACCAAGGATTTCCCAAGGAACACGCAGTAGCCTGTCATAGACCTTCTGGTGTCTGGACAAGCCCCCCAATCTGAATCACTAAAACCTCTAAGGTGGATCTCTGAGTCCACTCGAGAGAACAAACCCCGCCCTGGTGACCCTTTGATGAACCGCAGTACCTTGTGGGCTGCCTGCAGGTGTGACACCCTTGGATTCTTCATGAATTGGCTTAGCATTTGGACTGAGTAAGCTAATTCAGGCTTGGTTATGGTCAGATACAATAATCTACCAATCAATCTTCTGTAAAGGGCAGGCTCAGGAAGTAATTCCCCTTCTTCTTTGGACATTCTCACATTTTGATCCAAGGGAATCCTTGCTGGAGTTGAGCCAATGGTACCCGAGTCTCTTAAAATGTCCAAAGCATATTTGCGTTGGCATAAATGAATCCCCTTTGCTATCCTTGCCACTTCAATACCTAGAAAATACTTCAGCTTGCCAAGGTCTTTGATTTTGAATTGGTCATCAGGAGACCTCTTCAATTGATCAATTTCATCCATGTTATTTCCAGCAACTATTATATCATCCACATATATTAGAATAGCTGTGAAAGAGCCCTCAGATACCTTTGTGAACAAGCTGTAATCTGCCTTGGATTGAATATATCCTTGGTGAATGATGAAATTTGAAAGTTTTGAGTACCACTGACGTGAGGCCTGTTTAAGGCCATATAAACTTTTGTTTAATTTGCATACTTTTCTCCCACTTTTATTAGGATACCCCGAGGGCAACTTCATGTACACCTCCTCCTCCAAATCCCCATGTAAGAAGGCATTATTGACATCAAATTGCTGTAAGAACCACCCTTTTACTGCTACAATGGCTGACAAGATTCTCACAGTAACCATTTTTGCCACTGGAGAGAAGGTTTCATGGTAGTCCAACCCTTCCTACTGTGTGTACCCTTTAGCAACAAGCCTGGCCTTGTATCTTTTTATGCTACCATCAGCAAGAAATTTGATTTTGTAAACCCATTTACAGCCTATTGGTTCTTTGTCAGGAGGTAAATCCATAATAATCCAAGTGTCATTGAGTTCAAGGGCAGCAATTTCGGCCTTCATGGCTTTGACCCACTTGGATGATGTACTTGCCTCTAGGAAAGTTGTAGGTTCAGTATGAGAAGTTATGGAGGTCACAAAAGTCTTGTGAGGTGTAGACAATTTATCATAAGATATAGTGGCACTTAGAGGAGAAGGCTTACCTGATAAGATCTGGTCCTTCTGCTTGTCCAAGTCCTGAGATGGGGAAAGGAAGGATGACTGCTGACATATGAAATCCTGCAAGTGAGTGGGAGCTCTCCTTATTCTGGTTGATTTTTTGGGTTAGTATGTATGGATGTTGTCACCAGCTTCTGTTTCTGGTCTGGAGTTGTTTTGGGAACTGATCTGTTCATTTCTTTGTGAATCAGATAATGCAGCAGACATTTGTTCTACTTCTGAATTGATATTGGGGCTGACAGTGTCTATGGAGTGATTGTGAATAGGCTAAGCAGGAATGGAAATGACAGAGTTTTGAGTAAAACTTAACTCATTTGGACTTGGTGGTGAATTGGTGTTGCTGAAACTAGTATCACGATGATTGATTTTATTCGTTTTGAATGGAAAAACAATTTCATGAAACACAACATTTCAAGAGATGAAGATCTTCTTAGTATCTAAATCCAGAAGTCTATATCCTTTGACACCAAAAGGGTAACCAATAAATACAGACTTTCTGCCCTTGGATCAAATTTTTGTGTTCCATTAACCAAAGTGGCAGCAAAGGCCAAGCACCCAAAAACCTTTAGATGATCATAGCTGGGTTTCTTTTTGAACAAAACCTCAAAGGGGCTTTTATGATTTAATAATGGAGATGGAGTTCTGTTAATGAGGTATACAGCCGTAAGAATGCAGTGGTTCCAATATTTCAATGAAATGCCACTTTGAAATTTTAGTGCTCTTGCAACATTTAAAATATGTTGATGTTTTCTTTCAATAGTGACATTTTGTTGAGGTGTCTCTACACATGTCCTTTGATGCAAAATTCCATGTTTTAGATAAAATTCTTATGTCAAATTCACCTCCATTATCACTTCGAATGGTTTTTACTTTTGTTTCAAATTGGGTTTCTATCATCACACAAAAATTTTGTAAATTGGTGCTTGCTTCTGATTCAACTTCAACATATAAGCCCAAGTACACCTATTGAAATCATCCACATATGTCACAATGTATCAGCTAAAAGCATTTCTTAGATTGATGTTGATTAGTTGGAAATGGTAGCTTGTGTTGTTTAGCTAAAGGACAAATGAGACATGAGTGATCATCAGAAGGTTTTGGTATGCTGATTTTGGTATTTGTGTCAAATTGAGAGTAAGAGGAATGGCCTAATCTATAGTGCCAGAGGTCAAAGGATTCACTGTTGTTGCTGACAGAAGCTGAAAAGCCAGTTTTGAGGTTATGTTTGGATAGAGCATCAGATAAGGCTGAAGGAGAGACTTCCTTTTGCAGCATATAATAGAGTCCTTGCTTCACTTTACCCATGCCAATCGTTGTCCAAGTCAAAAGGTCCTAAATATAACAGCAATCAAAAAAGAAAACAAGGCAACAATTTAGTTCTTGAGTCATTTTCTTTGTTGAAATCAGATTAAAAGAAAAATTGGGAACACAAGGAGCATCGTGCAATATAAGATTCTTGGTGACCTTGGCAGTTCCTATATGTGTAACAAGCACTATCTGACCATTTGGTAGAGCTACAGAAGAGGAAATGGTGTTCTGGATGAAGTGAAATAAGGACTTGGAGTAGATCATATGGTCTGTTGCTCCAGTGTCAATAATCCAAGGGATTTATAAGACATTGCTGGATTTGTAAGTAAAAATAGAGAAACACAGAGATATACAAGAAATTTTGTGGTTATTTGTATCTGAGGATGAAGGTGTGACCATGGCATGATTTGCTGAGGGAATGAAAGCTTGGTTGCCTGAGATAGGTTTGAGGAGAGCCAGAAGTTGATTATACTGCTCTGGTGTCAATGAAATTTGAGATTTGTCTTTTAGAACCCTCTGCTTAAGACCAACAACTGCATTCACATTTGACAAATTTATGATAGGTCTGTTCTTCTCTTGTCCTTTGTATCCTACTGGGTATCCATGCAATCTGTAGCATTTATCTGCTGTGTGGCTTGGCATTTGGCAATGAGTACATGTGGGTTTGTTCGGATTTGCTTTGAAGCATCTCTCTAGAGAGTGTCCTAGTATTTTACAGAAGGTACAATAATACCTATCCTTCCTTTGTTGCCCAACAGATTGTTTGTCAAAATTCCTTTTGCTCACCAAAGCCATAGAGTCACTGCCAAGGTTGTTTGTAGAGATTTCCCTTCGTTTTTCCTCTTGCTGGATAATGGAGTAAACCTCATTCAAGCTGGGAAAGGGTTTGATTAGTAGTATCTGTGCTTTAATAGCTTTGTACATATCATTGAGCCCCATCAAGAACTTCATTACACAATCCCTTTGCTGGTTCTGAACTACAACTCTTAACCCTCCACAGGTACAGTTAGGAATTGATTCATAGTTGAGTAATTCATCAAGTAAGGTTTTAAGTTTATAAAAATAAATGCTTATTGAGTCTTGATCTTGCTTGAGGTTTGTGATGCCTTGCTTTACCTCAAAAATTTTGGGAGCATTTTGCTGAGCAAAACGTTGCTCTAGTTCCAACCAAAGTTGATGCACAGTTTCTGCATATGTGGTGCTGGATTTGATATCAACCGTCATTGTGTTCTGCATCCATGTTATCACGATATCATTATACCTCAGCCAATGTTCCATTAGAGGATCATTGGGGTCAGAAGGTTCACAGATGGTACCATCAATGAATCTGAATTTTTTCTTGATCCGCAAAGCCCTCTTCATGGATCTAGCCTAAGAGTAGTAGTTGCTGCAGTCCAAGGTGTGTGTGACGAGCATGACACCTGAACCATCGTTGCTGCCAATAAAATAAGGATTGGTTGGTTGCGTTGGGTTGTGAGGAACAGCTGCTAGCGAATTGGTGTTTGGTGGTGGATTTGGAGGAGTGGTTTGGCTGGTATTGAAGGATTCATCCATCGTGGCTCTGATACCATGTAAGAATTTTACTCTGTTGTTGTGAGTGAGAAGCTCTGGGCTGCAATGGATCAAATGCAGGGAGGAGAAGAGAGGAATGCAGAACAGAGAAACAAAAGAATAATAGCAGAAAAGTTCTCTGCATGCCTTTTCTGTATTGGATCAACAAATATATATAGTGTAAAATGGAAACAAAATGGTTAGAGGCTAACTACAGGAATAAAATTACGGTTATTCCTAATAATTCCCTATAACAGAAAGGAGAAAGAATAAAACAAAATGAAATAAAATAAACAAGAATTCTACAGATACGATTATGAGCAGCTGCTTGCACCCAGTTCAAGTTCCTTCATTCTTCAATAGGAGGACCCATTATCTTTCAAACCGGATCAGTTCTTGAACGCAGAGTTGGATCTTAAAGGCCAAAATTTTGAGTTCACACCCTTTGGGACTGGAAGGAAAATCTGCCCCGGACTGCCATTGGCAAGTAAACAAGTTCATCTCATACTAGCTTCTTTACTCCATTGCTTTGATTGGTCTCTTCCAAACAGTGAGGATCCTCTGCAGCTAGACATGGATGAAAAGTTTGGTTTGACATTGCAGACAGAACAACCTTTATTTCTTGTTCCCAAACCAAAATAATAATAATAATAACAACAACACTGATGATGATATAATTATTAGTAGTAATACGGGGATGGTTGGCTCTTCTTGTGACTGATCTTGTTTGTTTTAAATCCATTTTCAGCCGATTTATCTGTTTAATTATTACTAGTGTCTAGTTTTTTAACTGCTCGTGTTTTATTATACTGTCTTGATTCGAAGATCTTACATTTGTTTTATAAAATATTTGCAAGTTGACAAATGAGAAAATAAGATTGATTGTGTAGGGTCAATTTTGTTATTATTTTTATTTTTTTATGGGTTAGAGCCTCGTCACCCTTTAAAGTATTTTATTGAGCAGGTGAGCTTATTAATTTTGACTTAACACGGGTGGCAGGTTAGGGGTTTGTACGAGTAACACTATATTAAAATATATTTGATGCATAAATTAATACATTTATAAGTTATTAAATACTGTCAGTTTAAAACATTCAGCTAACTACCCCAATTTTTGTTGCAAATTTCTATTTTACTTTTTGTGAAGCCAAATCTTTTATTTTTCATTTATGTGTAATAAATTTTCAAATGCTTTATGCATTCAGCTGCTGTAATATTTAGTATAATTTTTAAAATTACATTAAATAATTTATCAAGGCGAAGTTGAAACTATTTTAATTTTGAGACTAATAAATACATAAATTGAAGTGCGGGGATAAGTATTAAATAGTGATCGTAATTGAAGAATTATTAGTACAATTTATAGGAAAAACAATCTTATTTAATATTTTTTAAGCCTTAGAATTTGAAATGATGGGTATTGATATTAACAACTCTTTAGTTGAAAATGAAAATTTCTCTCCAAGAGGCAAAACCAATTTGTTTTGCAGCTTAAAATTCTGTTTTACTCTTTCTTTCTGTGTTTTTTTTTTATTTGTTAATTTATACATTCAATCGATGCAACTGCATATCTATACTTTATATTAATCTTGAAGCATCACATAAATTCAAGGATGACACTTGGCATTGGGTTTCTTTTTTCATCCAAGTTTTATATTTTTGTTTTGTCCTATCGCTATCTATCTCTTATTCCACTCTCTCTTTTTGTCAGCTGAGCCAGCAAGTAGGGCCCAGGTGGAGCTCACTAAAATTTTTACATTTATTTTTTAAACTCCTCTGTTCGAGCTCATAAATTTCTCTCTCTCTCTCTCTCTCTCTCTCTCTCTCTCTCTCTCTCTCTCTCTCTCTCTCTCTCTCTCTCATTTAAAACCCCTAATATAAATGGGTTCCACTAGAATATATATTTTTTTGAATGTGCCCCATCCAATCCCTTTACTTCTCAATACTTATATATTATAAAATTAATATAAATTATTAGTTCTCACTTTCTTTATCTTTTATTTATGTTTGCATATGCTAAAAGTATAGAATTATTTCAAATTTATATTATTCCCAACTCGTTGTTGTCGTGACTTCTCTCGCGTCGGTGGCCAAGGTTCTGAAGGCCCACGACCGCATTAAAATTATGGCAGACACTTATCTCTTGAGCAAGAGACAAACCTACTTAAATGCACTTTTTCCCGTTAAAATTTGCACTTCCATCTTGGTCTATGGGGCTTGCATCTCCATCAAAGCTCATATTTTATTGGGATTCGTCTCTATCCCCTTGTGAGTCACCATGAATCCTAAGAATTTTCCCACTTAAACACCAAATGCACATTTGGAAAGATTTAACCTCATTTTGTACTTGCATAATAACTCAAATTTTCTTCGTAAATCTCCTACATGATCATCAGATTTCAAGCTCTTCACTAGCTAGTCATCCACGTAGGACTCTATGGTATTCCCCAGGGGATCCTTATAAATCTTATTCACCAGCCTCTGGTAAGTCACTCATGTATTTTTCAACCCGAATAGCATAACTCTGTAGCAATAAAACCCTATTTCTATGATGAAGGTAGTTTTCTCTTCGTCTTGTGGGTGCATGCGGATCTGATTATAGCTTGAATATGCATCCATGAAGCTTAAGAGCCCATGTTCAGATGTGGAGTCCACCAGCTGATCAATTCGTGGAAGAGGGAAGTTGTCCTTGGGACATGCTTTGCTCAAATTTGTGAAGTCAATGTAGGTTCGCCACTTTCTGTTAGACTTTGTTACTAGAACTACATTGATGAGCCACTCTGGGTAATTAACTTCCTTGATGAAGTTGGCTTTCAAGAGCTTGGTTACCTCCTCATTGATTATCTTGATTTGTTCAAAAGAAAAATTCCCCTTCATCTATTTTACAGGACGGTGGCTAGGGTTTACTTCTAACCTATGCTCGATGACTGTGGAATCAATTCCTAGCATATCATGAGCGGACCAGGCGAAGATATTTTCATACTTACCTAATAATCTCACAAGCTCTGTTTTCAATGAATCTGGAAATTAGGTCTCGATTTGGATGCACTTTCCCTAGTTGTTTTTATTGGAATTCTAACCAGCTCCTCATCTAGTGTGTTGATTTGAGAGTACTCACCCCTTATCTCCAAGTTTTCTATGGTCAAGGCCTCCTATCCTTCTTTTTTTCCTTTTAGAGCCATTATGTAGCAGTTGCGAGCTGCCATCTGATTCCCTTTTATTTCCTTGACTTCGTTTAGGGTGGGAAACTTAACCTCCAAATGATAGGTAGAAGTTATGGCTCGAGTTGTGTTGAGTGTGGGGCATCCCAATATTATATTGTAGACAGAATGACAGTCTACCACCAAAAAGTTAGTCATAAAGGTGACCTGCTGCGGGGTTATCCCTATGGTAAATGAAAGTGTTATTGTAGCCAGACGATGGACCATGTGTAATGACTCGAAGAATAATAGCATTTTAATAATAAGAGGGAGAGAAAATAGATACAGAAACAGAAGGAGGCTGTAGATTTCGTCGATGACATTGTATTTTGAGGGAAATAAAAATTTCAGAAATCTCCAGGGCTTCATCGACAAACACAGGGTTTCGTTGACGAAGGTTTAAAGAATTTCGTCGATGAATATAGGGCTTCGTCGATGAATACAGGGTTTATTCGACGAGAAAATACCGAGAGATGGTTCGGGCTTCTTTGAATTTCGTTGACGAATACAAGGCTTCGTCGACAAATTTACTAAAGGATTCGTCGATGAAGTGACGTGTCTCGTCGACGAACCTGACCCTATAAATAGTGGGAACCCTAGATTTTTATCATTTTCACCGCGCCTCTCTCTCTCTCTCTCTCTCTCTCTCTACATCTCCCTCTCCCTTCTCTCTTCGATTCCGGCCCCATCAGTCGCCTGATCGACGATCCGAAGCTACCAGGATGCTCCTGGCGGAGTTCTTTGCAAATCTGCCGGAGCAGATTGTCGGGAAAACAGAGTTGGATTTCATCCCAAATTTAGGGTAAGGCCTTTTAGTCCCTTTTTGGCTTTATGACAGTTATAGGAAATGATATAGGCAGAAAAATACTGATATTATGTTTTGGCATATGTTGGTTTCAGGGTGTTTTGTAGGAGGCCCTGCGGGTGTTAGGCTTGTATTCCCTAGGGGCTTTTTAGTAGTCAGGTAAGAGAAATATGCTATGTTAGGCATTTCTTAAAATATGATATAGTTTATTTAATTATGAAAATTATGTATTTAGTATGGTGTGGCTTGTGAATATGTATATGATACGGGGATGTGTTTTACGAATTTAGTTTCATGATTTTACGAACTTTAGTATTATGATTATGTGAATTTCAGTACCATGATTTTATGGGGTTTAGTACCATGATTATACGGATCTCAGTACCATGATTATACGGATATTAGTATTATGATTATGTAGTTTCAGTGTTATGAATATTTAGTTCTCAGTATTACGACATATGAATTACCGTACAGTTTATGCAGCATTATGATTATTACAATTATTTCAGAATCATGGTAAATCAGATAGAAATATATATAAAAATATATTATATGATATCAGACCATGTTGGACTTGCAGCTCTAGAGTTCGGTACCGTTGCTATAGATATTATGTTACTTTATGAGTGCAACCACCTATTCAGATAATACGTGGTAAGATCGACCACCTAGGCTCTTGAAGAGGTTAGGCTCTCCATCCAATTATGGGTTGAGGTGGGCAGGTCGACTGACGGAGTTCAGTGATTTATTCCTAGTTGGCCAGCCAGGGTAAATCCAGCCTATGGGCCACACAACCTTGTCATGAGGGGGCAAGTCATGACACATAGATAGCCACAGGGAAAATTTTCAGTTACTATTACATACGTACAGATTTACAGAAACAGGGACCCTACTTATGTACACTAGAAGTACTTTGAATTATAACCTATAAAACTGCTATGTTAAACAACAAGGAAAGGGGTGGTGTATTTTATTATTTGTACTGTACTTTTGTGTTCAGTTATTCATATTTATATGAAAATAGATTTCATGATATATAGTAGCTCATTTGCCACACACTAGTAATAGCATATTTCTTCTTACTGAGCGTTGGCTCATTCCAGTGTTGAAACATTTTTCAGGTGATCCAGGTAGGCGAGCAGATTAGGCTCGTCGATAGAGGGGCTTTAGTAGTACCCTGTCAGAGAGTGAGTATCATTTTTGGGAGCATTTTTGTATAGCCCTCACCAGTTGAGGTTATTTTGGGAACAATGATATATGTATATTTTGAGATTACATACTAGCACTCTGGTATTGTACATAAACGTATGTGGATACGTTTATATGATTTCTGCTTCTCGTTGCTTAGGTTAATGATGTGGTATCAGAGTATGTTAATTGTTACAGTATAAAAAAAAAAAAAACCCTAGTTAATTAAGCAGGTCGTTACACCATGTCCCCTCCAAATCTGACTAAGGGTGTCGAGATAGGCTTTAAACGTTCACTTCCCATCTTCATTTCTTGTAGAACCGACCAAAAGATTATGTTGGCCGAACTTCCATTGTTTACCAACAACTTTTTTACCCGATAATTAGCAACGAGTAGATCAACCTCCAAGGCATCATCATGTGGCTATTGTACATCTTCCTTATCTTTTTTGGTGAAGGTGATGATCTCCTCTTGCTTATGCTTTTTCTAGTTCTACCTTCAATCCTTAGTTAGAAAAATCTACTTTGTATATCTCTTCTAGGCACCTCCGCTGTCCCCCCCACTGGTTGGTCCTCCAAAGATTACAGTGATTTCTCCCACAACCTGATCCTTTTTTTGATCAACCTCAGGTTTTTGATGACTATATGCTTTGACTTGGCGATCACTTCTTTTTATGAACTTAGACAAGTATCCCTTTCTTACTGAAACTTCAATTTCAATTTTTAAGTAAACACACTCTTCTATGTCATGCCTTTGATCCTTATGGAATTTGTAGAATTTTGAGGTGCTCCTCTTGTACGATGGTGTGCTCATGGGTTTTGGCCAGAAGATCTAGCCTTTCTCCTTAATGTGCATCAACATATTGGTTTGAGGGACATTTAAGGGGGTATAAGACTAGAACTTAGGTGTGGGTCTTGCCTCCTTTTGGTGTTTGAATTGCCTACTACTTTCTTGCCTTTTCCTTACTTTAGTTGCTTCATCCATATCCCTTGGACCGTTCCTTTTCAAATCAGTTTGGATCCTTCTTATGGTCATAACTTCTTCTAGATTGATGTATTTCTAGGCTCGTGTCATCAACTCTCCTATGTTGATTAGGGGTTTTTTCCCTAATGAATTTAGGAAATCCTCTGGCTGAAGAGTTGTCGTTAAAGTCACTACCGCCACCCCATGGTCCAAGTTTCAAATCTCTAAAGTGACATTGACAAAGAGGTGCATGAACTCTTTTAGTGTCTCTTTTTCCCTTTGAGCAAGACTCATTAGATGAGCCAATGCTTTTGCCATTTTCTGGTTGCTAACAAAATGTCTTATAAACTGTTGCTCTATTTTAGAAAAAAGACTCAATGGAGTTGGGCTTTAGAGTTTGGTATCATGCCCAGACATTCCCCTTTACAGTGGCTACAAATGCTCGACATATGATTGCATCGAGTGTGTATTGTAATTGCACCAACACTATAAAGGTGTCCAAGTGATCAAAAGGATTGAACAAGCCATCATACCCTTCAATATTTGGAATTTTAAATTTGCTTGGTAAAGGAATATCCATTACCTCTTTAGTAAAGGGAGGGTGCAAAGATTTGATTGATGATTCCCCTGCGGAGGGATAGTTGCACACTTCCTTCATCATCTTTTCTAATTGGTTGATTTTTTAAAACGTTTCCTCCAACTTGTGGGACCGGTGCTTATAGATGCTCGCACTATTTGCATCTTCTACCTTTTTTGTTGGATTATAAGCCTTAACAACAATTTTTGGTGGGGCTACAACCTTCCCATCAGACGCAGCTTCTATTTGATTAGCCTCTAGACCATGTTCTCCATGATCCCTTTACTGATACAAAATCATAGTAAACATGTCTTCCACCCTTTTGTGGAAGGCTAGAAACTCATTCAGTGGTACATTAGGGTTGTTTATCGGTGCATAATGAATTGATTGGGATTACTGGTTTCCCACGATAGGTTCTAATTTTGAGTTATGCAATGCGACAATGGTCAAGGATGGAAAAACCTCCCAAAGTTTCCCACAGACTACGCCAACAAATTTTGAAAAGGGGGGGGGGGGGGTTATCTAATAAGATCCCCTCCTTTGGAGGTCTTATTAGACATCCCTAAATTGCATTTTATTTTATATTATATTTTAAAACTTTTATATTTATTTATTTTTTAAAAGAGTTAATTAAAAACTATTAGATTCAATTTAGGGATAATTTATGATTAATTAGGTACCGTTTGTATAATGGGTGCGTAGGGGATACTACTACCTTCCTCTCACAAAACTAAACTCTCGATCCTAACTCTGGTAAAAGTAAACTGAGACTATTGGTTCATTGATCTAGGATTAGTTTAAAGACCAATCAATAAGTTATAATTAGGTGAGCTAAACGTATCACAATAAATAATAGGGTAGTGATGACTCCATCGAACTTATAATATTATTATTACTCGCCATTTCAGACCTTTTTTCAGGATGTTGTGATATCACATATTTGTGTGCCAGTATTTTAGATGTTAAACATGTCATAAATTGATTCTTTATTTTTTAATATCAAATATGTAAAGAGGGAGACTTATTTTTAATATGTTAAGAATTTAGAAAATAGATATACAAACACGCAGAGGAAAAGATTTCCAGTATAATTTCTTGAAAAGTTCTATGCTCTCAATTAATTTGAGAGTTCTCCTTTATCCACAAATTATTGTAGTATATGTGATGGTAGAACTCATATGTGATCTCCAATTTTCAAGTACCCGTAAAATTAATTAAGATGTGATGTCCATTGATTGACTAACATTCATGAACATGAATTAGTTATGCTGGCGTTTCCATGGATTTTGCTTGCATTGTCCTTTGGGAAACTTTTTTTTTTTTCCAAATTTGTTTGCCAAAAGTATAAACCTTCACATAGCTAGATTTGATTGACAAAGTTCGAACGTCGAAACAATACTCACAGATAGATATCATTAATTAATGTAAAATTAATTTTACAGAACATATCACAAGTTTAAAATTGTAGTAAATATATTAACTTTTTATTAGAAGATGTCATAACTCTTTACAAAATATAATAAGATTTTATGTATACTTTAATTTATATATATTTAAAATGGAAAAAATAAACATTTATTTTATTAATAAAAAAGAAACATTTATTTTAATATGACAAAGATTAAGAAAAACTAAATATTATTACGAGTAAAATTAAAATTTAATTGATAAATTTAGTATAATTTTATTTTTTCTCACTTTCCTTGATAATCAAAAATAAAAATTTGGATTTTTTTTTCTCTTCTTTAATATTTTCAGAGTTCAAAGGTGCCCACGAAAATACAATTAATATGTTAAATAGAAATTAATCTTTATTCAAAGTCCTTGTTAACATTCTAATTTAAATAATATATATATAACAGCATTCATCTCAAACTGAATTCTCCTTTTTGAGCTATTATAAATTTAAATAATATATTTCTAATAACGAGAATTTTTTATGTTAAAAATTTTTGGGTTTTAAATATTTTTCAAAAAATAGATATAAAATGAGGCTGTTCCATTTTTTTTTTTTTTTTAAAAAAAAAGACAATTCAACCTAAGTCATTAACCAAGAGAAAGAGAGAAACAGAGCATACCAGGAACAAACAGTTGGAATGAACAGCCTTCCTTTGGAGCAAAACTTTTCTTACCTTTGGTCAATGTAATTGGAATGAACAGCTTGCTCCTCTCACCCAGTGTCTGGCTTCAATTTGATTATTGTATTTCTTTGCTCTCTTCACAATAAAATCCCTTTACCATTAAAAAAAATAGTTAAGTATACATGTATTTTGCAGTCAAGTCCTCAACCTATTTCCTCATTGAGGTCCAATATAATTTCCAATTAACTGGGCGCAGCACAAATAAATAAATAACTAGCTTGTTTGATTTCTTTGTATTTCTTTGCTTTCTTCGTAATAAAATCTCTTTTAAAAAGATAGTTAAATATGCATTTTATTGTTGATTTAAAAAAAAAAGTAAATTCATTAAGAGAGAAGAGACCATTGAGTAGCTTGAAACTTTCAAAAGAGGAATACAAAAAGGTGAAGAAATCACCCTCCTAACTCGGAGAATGTAAAAAAAGAACTCCTCCCAGTTTAAGTTAGACTGAAGGGAATTGGCCTGAACCAACGAAACAAATTAGATAAACATTTCGTACACAACTGGGGCCGTGAAATAATTCTCCCTGAAAATTCTCTCATTCCTTTCCTTCTAGATTGCCCAACAGATAGCTGCCAGAGTCGCTGCTTCCTAATCTATTTTCGTACACAACATGCAGCATGTGTTGGTTGGAGAGCTGGTCATGGTTTTCAGAATCTCCCTAGCAGCCACCAGGGAGGAGGCTACCACCACCGGCTGGGTGCCAAGGCGGAGGGAGATGAGCGAGCCGTGGGCTAAGGTTAGTTGGTGAAAACTAAGGTGTAGTCCCAAGAGGGGGGTAAAATGGATTTAAAAATTTTCTTTTAATTCTTTTCAAGAATCTTTAACTTCTTTTTCTTCTTTTAATGAATTCTTTACTTCTTGTTGATTTATTCAAATAATAAATAATTAAAAACAAAATTCAATCCACAACCAACAAAGGACTTAACCAATCAATCAACTAATCAATTTTCTAATCATCCACAATATTCAAACCAAGATAGAAGATTCAGCTTGTGTTTGTTTGCAGCCCTGTAGTTATTGAATTTACTTTCTTAAAATGAGGTGCAATATAAAATCCAATACTCTTTCCAAAAGTTTAGACGTTAAATAAACTTTCAGTTTAAAGAGTGTTCGAGTGTTTCACCAATCAACGTACTCCCTTATGGTTTCTGTAAAGAATGGATCAACAAATGTACTTCCTTTCGGTTTTCGCAATCCCAAAAACAAATTAAGTTTAAGTTTACTTAATATCAAATCCACGTAGTGTTTATGATTAAGGAATTTAAAATATTCAAGTAGTTCGTATATGCTGTAAGTAAAGAAAGTAAGGGAAAGAGAGAGTGAGACCATGGTTTTTACGAGGTTCGACTTATATCCAGCCTACGTCCTCACCTTTAGCAAACCACCAAAGGATTCACTAAAAGCAATTCCTTTACGGGGCGGAACAACACCGTTTACACAACATTCCTTCAGTAGGCTAGAGCCCGCCTCTCCAAACGATATATCCTTGTTCGGTCACTTCTTCAATTAGGCTAGAGCACGCCTCTCTAAGCGATATCCCCTCACTTAGCTAACAATTCAAACACCTCGAATCGTCCGAGAACTACAAAAGATATAAAGTAATCACTGCGTATAAAAGTACTCTCAGAACATAGTAGATTAGTACAAATTCATCTTTAGGTACTTCAATAATTTAAATACCAATAAGAAATAGAATTGAAGCTCACGTGTAGAATTCGCCAAGGGTTCCTTGTGATTGAGAAAACTCAGTATAAGAACCTTAATTGATGTTTTAGTAGCAATTTAGAAGATTTTCCTCCAGCAAAAGTATGAGCAATATGGAACTTTGAGAGAGATTGAGAGATTGAATGCAAGTGTGCTATGTAATTGCCTTGGTTATAATTTCTTGAGATTAAGAAAGTATTTATAGGCTTTTAGAATTGGTTTCCTTGTTCCCCAAGTAACTTGGAGTGTCCACCACATTTTTATAATGTTCATAATTGAAAAACCAATTTTTGGAATTTTCCCGTTGGAGTTTATAAAATCAAATCCTGTGGAGTCAGTCGGTTGGACAGGCGATTGAGGACTATATTTCCACAGGGTTAGTTGGCTGGACAGGCAGCTGACACCCTACTATTTGCCAGAAATTAATCCTCAATAATTGTCAGTCGGCGGGCTCGTCACAGTTCAAAATGGGTCAGTCGGCTGGGCATTGTCGGTCGGCTGAGTGATTTCAATTCATTGTGTCAGTTGGGTGGATATTTAACTTAGTTGTTGATTTTTTGTGTAAGAACCCGAACTGTGATATATAGGTTTAAATAAATAAGAGAAGGATAAAATTAAAATTTGAACAGGCTTCGTCGACGAAGCCAGAGTTCGTTCATGAAGTTCAGAGGCTCGTCGACGAGGTCTTGGTCTCGTTGACGAGAAGACTATAGAGCCTCGTCAACGAGGACACAATTCGTCGATGAGAAATGGTCGGGTCAAAGGGCTATAAATAGAAGTTTTCATTACTTCCAAGTTAAGAGACTCAAATATCTTCTCTCTCTCTCTAGAACTCTTCCTACTCTCTATCTCTCTAGATTTCTTTACCGTTCGTCGTTAGAATCATAAATCTGAAGTTACCATGAGGATTGTGGAAGGATTCTCTACAAGTTCTACGGATCGGAATCCCGTTCTGAAGATTTTTGGGTTTTGGCGTAAAATCGAGGTAAGGCTCGGTTTTTAATTCTAATTTGGTAGTTTTGTAGGGAACAGTCTTGTGAGTATATTTTATACTGTTGTTTGTAGGTTTTGAAACTCGGTTAGCTGTTTAGGGGCCTTAGAGTTCGGGAATCTCTCTCGGGGGAAAGGTAAGGGTAATTGTGTTTATATCGGTTATTTTTGAAATCAGACTCAGTAGAACTATGGTTCACGGTCCTGTGTATGTTTTGGCTACTCATTTGGGGGGATCTAATGGGGAAAAATATGGGTTTTTCATGATTACAATTTTGAGGAAAAGGGGGCGACGAGCTGTATCTCTGGTTTTGTTGAAAACCAAGCGTATATGTTGATTTATACTGTGTTATGGGGATGATCGTGCCTTGACTTGTTTTAAACTGTGTATGTTTGGAAAACCATAATTTTAGATTACCAAATGGGTGTGGTTTGTTTGGTTATATGAGCATGCATGTGTGTGTGATTGGTTAAATGGCTAGTAGGAATGGGGTTCCGAATTTGTTCCAAGTACTGGGAGTGTCCGGCTCTATATCCGAGGGTGTGTGTTTATCGCCTGCCACGTAGGCAAGAGTGTTCGGTTCTATATCTGAAGGCATGAGCCTATACCGGCTCATCACCGAAGGGTGTGGATCCACTAGTTAGCGTCGGTACGATGCCATTGGAGTTTGAGACTAGCCATGTGTCGGTGGCGCCGTGCTTCTCGGGTTGGCTACTGGCCAATGCCGGATTATCACGGATCGGCTTCGGGCCGAGGGGTGTGACGACACCGGGTAGATCATAGGCGTGCGTATGTGTGTGCGTGCGTGTATGCACTGTGTAAAATTAGTACTCGACTGCATTTAATTGCGTGTATGTTGTGTCATGATAACACTTAAATGCCGCAAATCGATATAACCTGTATTCTTCCTTACTGAGAGGTGTCTCACCCCTACTGTATGTATATTTTTATAGGTCCTTCGAGTAACTGGAATTAGCAGTTACACCCCTCGGCCCGAAGCCGATCCGTGACAATCCAGCGTTGGCTTGTAGCCAACCCGAGAAGCACGACGCCATTGACACATGGCTAGTCTCAAACTCCAATGGCATCGTACTGACGCTAACTGGTGGATCCACACCCTTTGGTGATCAGCCGGTATAGGCTCACGCCCTCGGATATAGAACCGGACACTCTTGCCTACGTGGCAGGCGATAAACACACGCCCTCGGATATAGAGCCGGACACTCTCAGTACTTGGAACAAATTCGGAAGCCCATTCCTACTAGTTGTGTCATGATAGCACTTAAATGTTGCACACCGATATAACCTGTATTCTTCCTTACTGAGAGGTGTCTCACCCCTACTGTACGTACATTTTTATAGGTCTTTCGAGTAACCAGAACTAGCGTCCTGGTGTAAGGAGCGTAGTGACCGGTGTACTGCGATTAGCGCTTGGATAAGTGCTAGGATTGTGTTTTGGTGGGTTGCCATTTTGAGTTATATTGGGCACCTAGTTGTACGTTGTATGATAGAGCCTGTTTCTGCTTTTGTATAGACTTTGGTATGGTACTGCATACATATATAGAATGACTTTTTTCCACTGCGTATTTGATTGTGTCTGGATGTGTTAAGGGTGTCGAGGAACCCCACGGGGTCGGACCCTCATCCTTTGTACTATATCTTTGGATGATTTGTATGATACAGGGACAGGTTAGATTAAATTTTCACCCCTGGGTCCCATTTTTGGGTTTGGGGCATGACAACTTGGTATCAGAGCTAACCAGGTTGTTAGGTCTTGTAGACTTGGTTAGGCTTAGCTGTGAGTATATACCAGAGTATAAGATGTTGGATATGGGTAAAGTTGGTTGAAGGTTGTTCGGTTGCTAGACTGAGAATTGTCGATGGTATTCTGTGTTTTTCCTGGGATGATGATTCCAGTAAAAGCAGGGCAAATCATTGATGACTTTCGTGCTGGTGCGATAGGACAGACCTGGACTTGGCAGGGAGTAGTTAACACGATTAGTGTAGATCGTTGTGTTAACTATATGTGTTGTAGGGATACTGATAGATTCCTATTGTGTTTCAGAATGGAGCCCAAGGATAATGACTTGGGAAATGACTCCGAGGAGACTGCGAGTGATGAGTCTCCTTTTGATCCTCGAGGTTTGACGAGGTAGGTGTTACGGGAGATCGGGCGGAGTGATGAGTCTCCTATCATACGTACATGTTTTCAGGTTTTTCGAGTAACTGGAACTAGCGTCCTTGTGTTGGGAGTGTAGTGGTCGGTGTACTGTGTGAAGTACTTGTGTAAGTACTAGGACTATATCGAGTTGTCATTTTGGGTTTTGGCTGGCACCCAGGTTGATGTTTTGTATTATGGAGCTTAAACTCCTTTTATATAGACTCTGGTATGATATAATGTATGTAGAGAAAGAACAATTTTCGCTGCGTATATGTTATGTATGTGAATGCATATAGGGTGTACGAGATCCTCACAGGATCAGACCCTCATTCATTATTGTATCATTGGTATTTTGTATGATACAGGGATATGTTAGGTTACTAATTCACCTGGGTCCCGTTACCGGGTTCGAGGCATGACATACTCTGTAAAACTTTGCAAACAAGCAGTCATAACGTACATATAAACATAAGCAAACTTTCTAATGATTTAGTTTTCTAAAAATACTGATGTAAACAAATCTCCTTACCTTATTTTTTCGTAAACATGAACTCGAGTGGCTCGAAACAGCAACATCCCTAAACTTCAATTCGGTGAAAGCACATATATTAGCTAGACCAAGGAAGAGAGAGACAAATGGGACCCAAATCGGAGCTCGAAAAGTCTTTTTAGTGAAAAAGTTTCGAAACCCTAGGAGAGAGAATGGAATTTCCTAAAAAAGAAAAAATGAGCTTGTTTCTATTTATAGGTAAGCAGTCCTAGAGGAAAACCGGCGATGGTTTCCCTTGTCACCACAAAACCGGTGCCGATTTTTTGGTTGACCTGCCTATTTGACCCAAAACAAATGACGATTTTTCTCTGGCTCAAAAAACCGTCTACAGTTTTATCCCATACTTGTTCAATTACTTCTTCTTCTCTCATTTTCCTTTCTTCCTCTCCTTTATATTCTTTTTCTTTTATTTTCTAGGTTTGGGTTCCTACAATTACCCTATTGGCGTGGATCACTCTGGCCATTATAGCGCCGACGTGGATCACTTTCGCCATTATTGGGTTGGCACCAATAACTAGCTAGTTGACTTCGGTGGTGACTACTAGGCTTTGTTTCCCCTATTGACTCGTAGTCGTTGATATATTTGGGTATATCAACAACGATTTTTGGTGGGGCTACAACCTTCTCATGAGAAGCGACTTCTATTCGATTAGCCTTTGGACTATGTTCTCCATGATCCCTTTTCTGATGCAAAATCATATGAAACATGTCTTCCACCCTTTTCTGGAAGGTTAGAAATTCATTCAATGGTACATATTGGGGTTGTCTATTGGTGCAGAATTAATTGACTAGGATGACTGGTTACCCACAACAAGTTCTGACTTTGAGTTATGCGATGTGATAATGGTCAAGGATGGATAAACCTCCCAAAGTTTCCCACAGACTCTGCCAACAAATTATGAGAGGGGGTTTATCTAATAAGATCCCCTCTTTTGGAAGTCTGATTAGACATTCCTAAATCGCATCTTATTTTATATTTTTATATTTATTTATTTTTTAAAAGAGTTAATTAAATATCATTAGATTTAATTTAGGGATAATTCATGATTAATTAGGTACCATTCGTATAATGGGTGCATAAGGGATGCTACTACCTTCCCCTCATATAACTGAACTCTCGATCCCAACTCTGGTAAAAGCAAAATGAGACTACTGTTTTCTTGACCTAGGATTAGTCTAAAAACCAATCAATAAGTAATAACTAGGTGAGCTAAACGTATCATAATAAATAACATGTTAGTGGTGACTCCATCGAACTTATAATATTATTATTACTCGCCATTCCAGACCTTTTTCCGGGATGTTGTGATATCACATATCCGAGTGCCTGTATTTTAGTTGTTAAACATGTCATAAATTGATTCTATATTTTTTTAATATCAAACATGCAAAGAGGGAGATTTATTTTTAATATGTTAAGAATTTAGAAAATAGATATACAAACACGCAAAGAAAAGATTCCCTATATAATTTCTTGAAAAGTTCTATGTTCTCAATTAATTAGAGAGTTCTCCTTTATCCACCAATATGTGATGGTAGAACTCATAATCTCCAATTTAAAATTAATTAATATGTGATGTGGATTGATCGACTAACACATGCATGGACATGAATTAGTTATGTTGGTGTTTCCTTGGATTTTGCTTGCATTATCCTTTGGAAAACTTTTTTTCAAATTTGCTTGCCAAAAGTACAAACCTTCACATAGCAAGATTTGGATGTTCAACAGATAACAAAACCTTCGCTATTCCTTTCTCACCCAATAATATAAATGATTAACAAAGTTTGAACGTCCAAACAATACACAGAGATAGACATCATTAATTAAAATAGAACACACACACACACACACACACACATATATATATATATATATATATATATATATATCTGTGTATGTATTACTTCGACATGAATATGTAAATAAATTTAGCAATACAACTAATTTAGAATTATCAAATATAAGTGGAACAAACCATACTTAAGCCGGACATGATTGATCATGTTCTTCTTTTTGGTACGAGTACAAGAGGTTCCTCCTTTAGCAATGTCACCCCAAACTTCTCACTCATGTCAAGTTGATCGGGCACCAGATTATGTGGAAGAGACCATTCAAAGTGGTGTATTAAAGAAGCCAAGGTCAGGTGAACTTGCCTAATGGCATTTGACAATCCAGGGCAAATTCTTCTTCCCCCACCAAATGGCAAGAATTCAAAATCATTCCCCTTAAAATCCAATTCAGAATCTAGAAACCTCTCAGGTTTAAAGCACAGGGGGTTTTCCCAAAATTTTGGGTCTCTACCAATTGCCCAAACGTTTACCATAATTTGGGTGTCTTTTGGGATTGTATAGCTCATAACCTGGCACTTCTGGGTTGCTCGTCGAGGGAGGAGAAGTGGCGCGGGAGGGTGCAATCTCAGGGTTTCTTTCACACATGCGTGCAAGTAGTGAAGGTGAAGAAGGTCAGACTCTCTTATGAAGCTATTTGGAGCTTCTCTCGCAAGCTCTTCACGGATTTTGCTCATGGCTTCTTGGTTTTTTATCATTTCTGCCATAGCCCATTCAACCGTCGAGGTACTAGTATCAGTTCCTGCTGTAAATAGCTCCTATACCGACACAAATGTTTGAGTTCAATCATATTAAATATGCAACTTATGCAGCATATTTATTGTTCTGATCATTCACCATATTTTTCAGAAACATTACCATTGACATCAATAGTGGTTTAAGATAAATTAATTAATCACTACTCCATATGTATTAATTGGCTCTCCTTTAATTGGCCTTTTCCATATTAAGAGTTGTTTTCTTGTGAAAGTCTTTGAGCTTGTGTGTTTTTTATTTTTTCTTTTTCTAGACTTTGCTTGGATCAAGAATCTTGCTTGAAAAAAAAAATCAATAAGAAAGAAATTTATTTTTTATTTTAATTTTCTTCTATATTTAATCCTATTAAAAATAAAATTTTATTTTAATATAATTAAAAATTAAGAAAAATCAAATATTAATGATATGTAAAATTAAAATTTTGTTCATTAATTTAGTGTTTTTTATTTTCTTTTTGACTTAATGACCAAACATGAAAATATAAATTTTTTATATATATTTGTGAGGAATTTTATAAAAAGATTTAAGAATATTAAAAGGTAAAATCTATCTTTATCCCAATGAAACATGGGCATTATCTCTATTATCAAATCAATCTTGGATGGATTTAAGGAATGAGACATGGATATTACTATTATAAAAATATTCTTATTTTTTGAAATTAAGATAAAGAAACTTAATATAGGTAAATTTATTATTATATCGAAATATGAATTTTGAAAATTGAAATGTGGATTTTCTTATATATTTTCTTATTATAATCAAAAATATAAATGTGGATTTTCTTATTATAATATATTTCTCTTTCTTTAATATTTTCAGAGTTCAAAGGTGCCTAAGAAAATACAATTAATATGTTAAACAGAAATGAATCTTTATTCAAAGTCCTTCTTAACATTCTAATTTAAATAATATACATAACAGTATTCATCTCAAACTGCATTCTCCTTTTTGAGCTATTATAAATTTTAATAATATATTTCTATTTTTTTCACAAAATAGATATAAAATCAACCTAAGAGAAAGAGAGAAACAGAGCATACCAGGAACAAACAGTTGATCTGATCATCAGAAAATCCATTCTCAAGCAAAACATCCAAGAAATCTCTCTTCCTTTTCCCATCTCCTTCTTCGCCCTCGCTTCTCTCTCTGATGATGCTTTCCCACACTCCGCACAATTTCTTAGAGTATCGATCCGCCTCCCTCCTCAGCCCCTGAAGATCCAACCTCCCCAGAATCGGGTACAGATCCGACACATTCGGAGCCGTACACAGCTCCATCAGCTTCCTTATCACCCCGCTCATCCCCCCTTCTTCTCCTTCCCCCAATTCCACAAAATCCCTCGAAACCAGAACGTTCCCCAGCAAATTAAACGCACTCGCAAACACAATTTCCCTAATCTTCACCGCCTCCCCTTCCTTCGATCCCAAGAATTTCACCATTTCATGGATCTTCTTCTCCCTCAGATCCGTCTTCGAGTCGAGGCTCTTACCCCCGAAGAGCTCAGTTTTACAGAGTGCGCGCAGGAACTTCCACTGCTCCGTGCACTCGACGGTCCAGCCGAGGGAGAGGTGGTTCCGCTCGGGGCTCTTCGTGCCCGACACATGAGGCACGTGCCGGCCGGAGAGCACCCGGTCGTGGGTTTTCAGAATCGCCCTGGCCGCCGCCGGGGAGGAGGCTACCACCACCGGCTGGGTGCCAAGGCGGAGGGAGATGAGCGAGCCGTGGGCTAGGGCTAGTTGGGCCAGGGCCCGGTGAGGCTTGTTTCTGATGAGGGGGATGTTGCCGATTATGGGCCAGGGAGATGGGCCTGGAGGGAGCGAATGGGCTTTGGAAGAATTGTACTTCAGGAAGATGAAGAGGAGCAAAATGGAAAGGATGAGGAGATGTAGAGTGTCTAGTGAGATGAAGGATGCAGCCATGGCTTCCGTGGACATATTGCAGGCGATGAAGGTGTGAGGCCTGTCAGTGTTTCTCTTTATTTATTAGGGGCCAAACATGCCCTTATTTGTCATTGAATTGACTTTTTAAATTTTTTACTAAAATTTTTTACTATGTCATCATCCTCTACATCATTTTTTTTTTAAATATGTGAGGCCTGTCAGTGTTTCTCTTTATTTATTATAGTACAAACATGCCCTTATTTGTCATTGAATTGACTTTTTAAATTATTTACTATGTCATCATCCTCTACATCATTTTTTTTTTAAATATATTAAATAATATCCTTTTTGGGGAAATATTTTCCGGAATAATTCTAACGTAATTTCTCTATTTGGAGTAATAAGATTTAAACAAATTTCGGTGCTTCAAGTAGCGAGATTTTTCACGTGTCATTCTTACAAAAAAATATATTATTTAATATATTTTTTAAAAATATGATAAATCGAGAAATAAAAAATATTAAAAGAATTTATTTTCTGATTTATTACGTAGAAGAATTTATTTCTCGATTTATTATTTTTTAAAAAATATATTAAATGAATTTATTGTATAATAAATTGAAAATTTAAACTTTATTTAAATTACCAATTTTAATTATACCTGAAATTAATATATATATATATATATATAAATTACTTTAATATTGATTCAATATAAGATTTTTTATCAATATCAATATCAATTAAGAAAAATATTTATTATTAACACTGCAAAGCTACGGGTAGTAATTTAAATATTTATTCAATACCAGATTTTTTTGTGATAAATTACTTCACTAAGTGGTTTGGCATCACTTTAGATATTTCAAAAGATCTATACATATTAAAATTATGAGTAATAAAAAATAAAAAAAATAAAAAAATTAGGGGATATTTTAATTCAATTAAATTATTAATTTTTGGGATTTAAAAAAAAAAAATTAAAGAATCAAAGTAATGCATACAAGGTAAGAATTACAGAAAATTATATGGATATTTTAGAAAAAATTAAAATAGTGTAATATATTTATATATATATATAATAATAATTTTATAAATGATTTTGTATTTTAAAATTTGAATAAATCTTCATAACTTTTTATTATTATTTCTTAAAATAAGAAAATTTTAAATGTAAAAATAATTTTTATTATCTCTTGTAAAAAATAATAATTATAAAAAGGGGAGAGAAGTGTTTTCTTAAAATAAAATTTATTTTGAATCGTCATAAATATTATCTTACCCGCTGTCAATGACTAGTTTCAAATAATTATTATATATATAAATTTTCTAATCGCAGGACGGGTATAAAAAGTTTCCCAAAACGTTCTTGATTTATAAATGCTAATTACTCAAAATTAATAATAAATGCTAAATTTATTACGCAAAAAACTTATTTCCTAATTTATTATTTTTTAAAATTATTTTTTGATTTATTATTTTTAAAAAATATATTAAATAATATATATATATATATATATTGGAATGACACGTGACAAATCTCGCTACTATGAGATTATATCAGGATTATTCTAAAAAATATTTTTTCAAAAATGATATTATTTAATATATTTAAAAACAAAGATAAAACGGAAAAAAACTCTTGTTCGTGTATAGCATTGAGTGCGGTGATGCATTACATTTGAATAATGACTTCATCATAGACATACACTTAATTAGATACTCATTTTTCACCTGACATCACTAGGTGCTAGGAGAACCTATCCCTTGCCTACACGCGCAGTAATATAAGTGGGCTAGCAATCCCCTTCACACTGGACTTTATTTAAACTCTTGACACAACTCTCTCTATAACCAAGATAAGCTTAGTGGCCCCCAGGGCTGAGCTCAGGTGGCAGAGCGAGCTTCGGGCGTTTCCGCTTGACGGTGAGCCTATTCCTGGTACCCCAGGTTCGATTCTGCGCCTGGGCACCTGAAATTAACATTTCTGTGGTGTATGGGGCTGCATCACAGGATGTGGGATTAGTCACCAGGCCGGTGCGACGGACCGTAAAACGGACGTCGTTGACGGCGGGTGGACACCCGGGACGTACCCAAAAAAAAAAGATAAGCTTAGTTGGCAGCCCCCAGGGCGTAGCTCAGGTGGTTGAGCGAACTACGGGTGTGCCTCTCACGAGGTCAGCAATGAGCCTCCCGGGTTCGATTCAGCCCCTGGGCTCCTGGTTTACCCTCCTCGTGGTGATGTGGGGCCGGATCCACGGGGCGTGGGATTAGTCACTGGCCGGTGCGACGGACCGTAAAACGGACGTCGTTGACGGTAGGTGGATACTCGTACGTACTCAAAAAAAGATAAGCTTAGTTGGCAGGGCGAATTTCGGTGGGTGCCTTTTACGAGGTCAGGAATTACTCCCCCCTCGGGTTTGATTCTTGCGGCGGGCTCCGAATTTACCTCTCTGTGGTGGGTGGGGCACTGTTACAGGGCGTGGAATTAGTCACGACCGGTGCGTGCGGACCGTAAAACGGACGTGCATTGACGGTTGTGGACACCCGGCGATATTTAAAAAAAAAAAAAAAGAATATAAGGCAGATGAACCCTAACTATATATTTGAATCTAACCAATGGTTAGTAGGAACAACAAATACATCTTATTCAAAACATTAAAAGAAAAATGAAAATTAAAGTACAATTAGAAATGTCTAATAAGATCTCTTTACCTTTTTTAAAATTATTGGAACGCACACATACAAAAATCAAGTAAAAGTATCAAAAAGTATCTTTAAAATATTTTTAGATTTTCAAAATTTATGTAGAATTTTTAAAAAATTTTCAACATTTTTCCAAAATTTTCTAAAAATTTTAAAGGTTTTTCCTCATTTTTTTGGTATTTTAATTTTTCCATTTTTTTAATTTTGAGCCAAAATAACTCAAAATATTTTTCCTGATTTCAAAAATATTTTCCCAAAATTTTTCCTATTTTTTCTGATTTTTTAATGATTTTTTATTTTTCTCTAATTAAATAATATAAGAAAAAATAATTAAAAATTTAAATAAATAAATAAAGGGTTTGGTAAAATAGACCGATTCACCTAGTCTGAACCAAGTCAACCAGTTCGACTTAGTGGGAGTCACGTGTCAACCCATAGTGGTCACACATGACATTTTTTTTTTTCCAATTTATAGTAGCTGGGTGACGTCAATATGATATCACCCTCCCACGTGGCATTATCCAATTTCTTCCTTTTTTCTTTTTTGAATTTCAGTCATGTGGCCTCATCCGAGTGGCTTGAATCATTTGACAAAAATTGTTGACCTGACTGAGATCCAACCATTTAGAGAAAATACAAAATGGAAGGTTGGGATCAAGCCATGTCGCCCATTTAACACTTGGCTCAGAACGTGTCACCACGTGACACGTGTCCCACTACTGTAATAACTCGGAAAAGAATTATTAAAAAAAAGTAATTAATTAAAAAAAAATTTAAGAGTAATTATTGATTAGTTAATTAATTAAATATTATTAAAATAAATAAATAAATAAATAAATAAAAGGAATAAAAAAATAAAATAAATTAAAATTATTTATTATTAATCAATTAATTAATTAAGTATTGTTAAATTTGATTTGTTGAATAAAAATATGATATATATATATATATAAAATATTATTATAATATATGATTAAGTAAGTAAAGGAAAAAAAAAAGAAAAAAAAATATAAAGAAAATTTACCTGAGAAGGATCTTCATTCTTGCGTCTCTCAACCTCTCTCACTCTCTCCTTTCTCCGTCACTCTCCTCTGTTTCTCCTCTTCTCTCACCTCATTTCTTCGGCAAATATTTGATTGATCGGAAAACGGAAGGTACCGTTGGGTTCCTAACTCCGCCACCGACATTTTTATTAGAGCAGATTTATCGTGGGAACATCGTAGGCACCACCCCTGGGGAAAGATGTATTCTTCTAAATTCTTAATTTTTCCTTAATATGTCGTTAAATCGATGATCAGACACAACCACGGGGTCCTAGTCATGATTATCGTCATTTTAACGTGAGTAAATTTTCAATTGGAGTTTTCTAAGCCTCACTCCAAAGTGAGAGTGAGATTTTGGGAATTAGGTGAATTGGTTATATTTGAGAGTATAATTATTTATTTGAAATTTATGAGCCTATAAAATATTAAAATAATATTTTATTTAAGGTTAATTTAATGAAATTAGAATTTTTGATTCAGGGGTCGGGTGAGCGCTGCAAATATTTTTCGGGATCCCTATTGGCGTAGTTCAAGAAATCAGGTAAAGAAAAAAAAATATTAAATTAGAATTTTTATGAATTTAATGGAAAATGAATTGCATTATATATACGTGTTTATGTTTCGGTATAGGTTTAAATGTCAACCATTTAAATTATATTTTTTCGAGTTTATAACTGTTTATTAGATACGTATATGCGAAAATGAATTGATGAAAATGAAAAATATTTTCAGGATAATTATATAAGAAATGAAAGGTATTTTCAGTATATAAGCGTTAAATATTGGTTGACTTATTTTACAGGTAATGTATGAATTTTATTACTAAATTGTGTGACATGAGTAAATATAAGTTATGTGCAATTGTATGTTATATGTATAAGATGCAGACTATGTAAGTAATGCATTGAGAATAAAATATGAAATGAATTATGCTGTTTGTGTATGTTAATGTAACCATGTAAATATATGACAGTTGAAAGTCGTGTTAGCAGATTCTAACGCATTTCTATGTGGACTAACTGATGACAGTTAAAAGGAACCGTGTTAGTAGATTCTAACGCATTTCTATGTGGACTAACTGATGACGGCTAAAGAGTGGTTGTAGTACGAATGAATGAAATGAAAATGGAATGAAATGAAATGATAATGGAATGAAATGTGAAATGTGAACGATGTAAATGGGAAAAAGTCACTTAAAGTGAAATGCAATGCAATGTTTAAGTTATGAACATGAACAAATATGAATTGTTGAATAATGATAGAAAGAATAATGTATTATGATATTAGAAGAATCTATGCTCGTAGAATATGTTACGATTGAGCGGGGCATACTCTTCGCCCGAGGGCTTGTTGAGGAATGCGAGTGCGCTAGTAATTTCAGATGTGGCAGTAGCTGCATAACGTACTATGGTAGATGGAACCTACTTATAGGGGCAGGTATATTTTCCTTATCTTTGAGACCTTTGCTGGTAAACCTTTGTTTGAACTGTGTGAGTACGAAATCAATCTAATACTTGAGAGCTTACCGAGTAAGGTGAGTGCCCTGTGTCACGAGCTAAGCTTGTTCAGGGCATTATGCTTGCCTGTGACCGCTTATCTCGTGTGCTTAGGATGGGTTTCCATCATGGAAATAATAGTGTAGGGTTAATTTCTGCTAGTAGAGTCTTTGTAAGCCAAATAAGGCAGTATGACTCATCGGTCACTTTGATGTTTCCTAGTGCCAGGATGATAATTACATAAAAACCTCTTAGGGGAGGGTGAGTGTTCATTAGTCATTGTAAAACTCACTAGCAATTGTCAACGTGCTTAACCTACTTGCCTCCCTCGCTAAGTACAACATGTCAACGAAGGATTTGTTAATGAATTACGTTTGCTTCAATGTTTACTGTTTGGTTGCCACGACTTTCATGAATTGATTATTATTTCCGTTGCTATCTAAATGAATGTTAATGAAAGTGCTTTGTGGATGAATGTTGGTAAACGATAGGCTGGCTAGTTAAGCAAGAGTGCTTTAGCTAGCGCCGCACGGACCCTTCACAACGGTGTGAAAATAGTCGGACTGTGACATTTGGTATCAGAGCCAATTCGGTGACACTTGGTGAGAGCCCAAGGTTGAGTTGCTACGTGAATTTGATTGCCTTTGTTGTTGGATTTGGAAAGCTTTGGTAAGTGACCATGGCACCAAACACTGCTGAGAGGATCAGCGTGCTGGAAGCACAGGTTGAGACGACAACCAACACTATGGCCGCGGAGGTGGCCCAGATGAGAGAACTTGTTGATGAGGTGATGGGATCATAAAAACATCAAACAAGTTTGCTAGGCGACTTGTTAGAGGACTTTCGCCACACAGTGGAAGCTTTGCAGGCCCGGATGGCAGATCTGGATGCAAAGATGAATGTGATGGTTCTTGCTATGGGGAACTCCAGCACTCCGGGAGTTAGCAAGACCAAGGTGCCAGAACCCAGGACGTATGGGGGTGCCCGAGATGCCAAGGAGTCAGACAACTTCTTGTTTGATGTGGAGCAGTACTTTTGCGTTGTGAGGATGACCTCAGAACAGGCAAAGGTGGATACTGCGACCATGTACTTGGTTGGTGATGCCAAACTGTGGTGGCGTACCAAGTACAGAGAAATTGAAAATGGAAGCTGTGTAATTGATAGTTGGGCAAACTTGAAGAGAGAGCTCAAGGCCCAATTTTTTCCTGAAAATGTTGAGTATAATGCAAGGAGAAAACTGAGAGATCTCAAGCATAAAATCAGCGAATATGTGAAACAATTTTCTGCTTTAATGTTGGATATTCGGGATATGTCAGATAAGGACAAGTTGTTCTATTTTCTAGAGGGGATGAAACCGTGGGCAAGAACTGAACTTCATAGGCAAACGGTTCAAGACTTGTCAACTGCACAAGCAGCTGCAGAACGCTTGACTGACTACGTTAGTGATGATATCACTTCGTCCAAACGGTTTGGCGGAGAGGGAAACGGTGGAAAGTCTTTCAAGAATGGCAAACCCAAGAGTGGGGAAGCCGACTCTAAATCATCAACCTTACAGGAAGCTTCTTCGTCTCAAGGGTTCAACACACCCAATGGAAAGGGGAAGAGTAAACTTGAGTGTTTCTTATGTTGAGGTCCTCATAGAGTTTTTGAGTGCCCTCACAAAGTATCACTTAATGCCTTACAAGCTTCCATTGTAGAGCAGGCAGTGGAAGACGATGGGGAAGAGGATGATGCCCCAAGGGTGGGTTCAATGCGGCTGGTGAACGCATTGGAAAAGCAGGCAAAAACACCAAAAGTTACACGAGCAAAAGGGTTAATGTTTGTGGACTTGAGGATAAATGGGAAGAGTACTCGTGCTATGGTGGATACGGGGGCTACTCATAATTTTGTTTCGCAATTGGAAGCAGGGAGACTCATCTTATCATTAGAGAAGGATACAGGACGCATGAAAGCAGTTAACTCTGTAGCCCAGCCTACTCTGGGAGTAGCCAAGCAAGTGGCTGTAAAGCTTGGATAGTGGGAAGGTCATGCGAATTTCACAGCGGTGATGACTATCCAATCATTCTAGGAATGGAGTTCCTAATGGGGACGAGGGCAGTGCTGATGCCTTCGGCTGGTTCCCTGTGTCTGATGGGAGATCACTCGTGCATGGTGCAAGTCGTTGCAATGAAAGGAGACGAAGGGAAGTCCCTTTCAGCTATACAACTCAATGAAGGATTGGGTAAGGGTGAGCAGACACGTCTAGCCACGGTGGGGGTAGACAAAGAAGTAGGCCAAGAGCTGGAGCCTATGACCATCCATGCGGTGTTGGATGAGGATAAGGAGGTGTTTCCAGATAAGCTGCCTCAAAATTTGCCTTCATGACGAACTGTGGAGCAAGAGATCGAGTTGTTATCAGGAGTGAAACCACCTGCCAAAGGGCCATGTTGGATTGCGCCTAGAGAGATAGTAGAGTTGGGGAAACAACTTGATGAATTGGAAGCAGGATGTGTTCACCCTTCCAAAACACCGTTGGGAGCATCGATGTTGTTTCAGAGGAAACATGAAGAGCATCTACGGGAGGTGTTCGACAGGCTGAGGGAAAACAGTCTGGATGTGAAGAAGGAGAATTTCTCTTTCGCTCGGCGGAGCAACAAATTCCTTGGTCAAGTGGTTGAACAAGGTCGTATCCGGAGGGGTATGGGGAAGGTAAGGATGATTCAAGAATGGAAGATCCCCACGATAGTGATGGAGTTGCGTTCCTTTCTCGGCCTTACTAGATACTGCAGGAAGTTCGTTGAGGGGTATTCGCGGAGAATGACTCCAATGACAGGACTACTAGGAAGGTATTATTGGCCGCCCACGCGGGATGATGTGGTTGATTATACCAAAACTTGTCTCACTTGCCAACAAGACAAGGGGGGGCGGAAGAAGTATGATATTTTCATGGCCGCACCAAAGTACTGTTCGGAAAAGGGGACGACACAATTGTTCCTTGTGACTATTGTGGGATATTGGGGTTTTTCCCAAGTTATTATTTGTGACCAAGATTTAATGTTCACTGACAACTTCTTGATAGAGTTTTTCAGGATATTCAGGTCACACCTTGACATCTCTTCGAGTTATCATCGACAGACAAATGGACAGATGAAGAGATTTAAGGAGCTACTAGATGAGTACTTGTGCCATTGTGTCAACGACAACCAGAAGAATGACGTGCAACTACTTGATGTGGCTCCGTTCTGTGGCAACGCCCAAAAGTACTCAACTACCAACAAGAGCCCTATTGAGCTTGTTACAGACCAGCTGCCGCTGTTACCTCACACAATGGGCGAGCCGTACAGACAAAAGAGTCCCAAGGTATGCATTTTCACCAGAGAATGGAGACTGAATGTAGAGTTTGCCTAAGCCTATCTGGAGAAAGCTTCTAAGCAGATGAATAAGTGGGCAGATAAGGGGAGAAGACCGCAGTTTCATGTCAGATGCCTCAAGCCATTCAACGCCAACACCAACGACCTGAGCAGAAGTCAGTCAAACAACACAGAGTTGAAGACAATGCAACTTGACAGACATGAAGTTGAAGAGATCCTTGCAGATAGAAAGTTCATATCCTCAAGGAAGAAGCGGCAGAAGTTCCTAGTGAAGTGGAAGTACCTTGATGACAAAGAAATCAGCTGGATTTCTATGGAAGATATTCAACCGTTCGCGGAAAAATTTGAAGTGTACCTATCGCCAAAAGTCTACGAGGACGTTGGCCGCATAAGTGGGGGAGAATGTCACGAGCTAAGCTTGTTCAGGGCATTATGCTTGTCTGTGGCCGCTTATCTCGTGTGCTTAGGATGGGTTTCCATCTTGTAAATACTAGTGTAGGGTTAATTTCTGCTAGTAGAGTCTTTGTAAGCCAAATAAGGCAGTATGACTCCTCGATCACTTTGATGTTTCCTAGTGCCAGGACGATAATTACATAAAAACCTCTTTAGGGGAGGGTGAGTGTTCATCAGTCATTGTAAAACTCACTAGCAATTGTCAACGTGCTTAACCTACTTGCCTCCCTCGCTAAGTACAACATGTCAACGGAAGATTTGTTAATGAATTACGTTTGCTTCAATGTTTACTGCTTGGTTGCCACGGCTTTCATGAATTGATTATTATTTCCGCTGCTATTTGAATGAATGTTGATGAAAGTGCTTTGTGGATGAATGTTGGTAAACGATAGGCTGACTAGTTAAGCAAGAGTGCTTTAGCTAGCGCTGCACGGACCCTTCACAACGGTGTGAAAATAGTCGGACCGTGACACCCTGGTATGCTTCAGTGGTGACCTTCGGGTTGCCAATGTATCAGAGTAGAGGGGTGCTACTTGTATGGGCGGGTAATCACCCCTATCCTTGGGTAATCTCATGGGGTTAAATATTTTGCACGTTTTTGATTAGACACAGAGAATGATTTCAGTGTTTATGATAATGTTTTGCAAATGTTATGAAAATTACATTTATGAACCTCATATTAGTCACACACTGTTTTAATATATTGTTTCTTCCCTTACTGATATGTGTCTCACCCGAATATGAATTTATTTTTTTCAAGATTTCCTCGAGATCAAGTTTAGAGAGCTCGAGGTTTTATAACATTTTTTGGAAATAGAAAGAGAAAATGGTATATTTTAGGTTTTATGTTTTATGTATTGAAGTCTTCAGGTAGATGAATAGTTGTGAATACTAGTATTTGTGGATAATGTTTTGGAGACATGTATATATGTGAGTATAGGTGGTGAATAGTTAATGTGGAATATGGATAGGAATAGTAAACTCTGGTATTATATATTTGTGGAGATTATATTTATATTTTCCGCTGCGTACATGATATTAATATGTGGATTATCAAGTAAATGAATGGATTATTAGCATTCCGGACCCACGTAGAGGGTCCAGGCATTACCTACCCAAAATATAAAAACCAAAATTTTTATTTTTATTTTTTCATTTTTCATTTTTTTTTATTCTTAATCTCTCTCTCTCTTCCTCTCTGATTTCTCTCTATTCTCTTGCCTTCAATTCTTCCCTCTTTCTCCCTTTCTCTCTGATTACGCGTCGAAATTGCGTAATTGGGCATTTTAATCCAATCTTTACGACTTATATTCTTAATTATAAATCCAAAATTTTCCAATATTTTAATAAAGTGCCATATTTAGTATTCTTGAGTGTTATTGCACAATTTATGAATTTTTGGTAATTTTTGTCGCAGGAAAAGTCCCGAGAATCAAAACCGACACTTGTTCATATTTCATGCATAACTTTTCCTTCCGAGCTCTAATCGAGACGATTCAAATTTTTGGAGAAATAGGAAAGGATTATCTACAACTTTTGTGTTTTGAGTTTTGTGAGAAACGGGCTCCAAAAAGGTCAAAACAGGCTGTGAACAGAGAACAAAAAAATGAAAAATAAAAATAAAAATCAAGTTGATGTGACCCGACCATGCAAGCCGGGTCGGGACAAGTTGCTAGGTCAGGCGATTGGATCTTAGGGCTTTACCTCTCTCCCTTTTTTATTCTCCTTTTTTCCCTTTTCTCTTCCCTGTTGGGCGCTGCCCCAGCCAAGGCCTTCTTCTCCTTCTTCTCCTATTATCTTCTTCTTCTTCTTCCCCTTCTCTCTTCTCTTTACTTTGATTTATTCTTATCTTCTCTCTCTCTCTCTCTCTAATTGTTTTCTTTTTCTTTTCCCAAGCTCTGCAAACCCGAGACTCAATCCTCCCTTCTCTTCCAGTCCTCTACTTCTTCCTTCAATCTTGCATTCCAACCAGCAGCTCTGCAACTCCACGGCACATAGCAGCACTCTGCAGACCTGAGGCTCCCTTTCTTCATCACAGCCCAACTGCGGCAACACCATCACAGCCAGCTCCGGCCTCCATCACAGCAGCTATGAACTCCCACCCGAGTAGAGCACAGCAGCAACCCCTCTCGGCCAGCCACTCCTTCAAGCACTAGCCGTGACTACCAGCGAACCAGCCAGCGCCCTGCTGCTCTGTTTCTCTCTCTCTCTCTCTCTCTCCTTTTCTTTTCTTTTCTTTTTTTGTTTTTTTAATTGCAATGAAATAATATTTCTTTATCTTTGTTATAGTTTATTGGAAGTTTAGAATTTGAATAATTGTTAAGGGATATTAGTTTTTTTATTGAAGTTTAATTTTTTTATATTATTTACTTATCTTGTTCGTAGTTAAAGTTAGTATTAGGTCTAAGCATTTAAATTGGTTGCTTTATTTATCTTCGCTTAATTTAAATTCTGCTTTAATTCATGTTTGCGTTTAAATTATGGTGCTTACTTTAATTTTGTAGTTTTATTAAAGGTTCGTTTCTTTTTGTCTACGTCTGTGTCTAATTGAATTTTCAGTGTTTCTGTGAGTAGATTAGAGTTTCCATCTTTGCTCGTTAATTCAGTACTTGTCAGGTTTAGGGTTTTTAAATTACGTGTCATTTAATTCGTCAAAAGTGAAATTGAACCATCTTGAAAATCCGAATATGAACCGAGTTCAGTAACCTTTTTGTTTCAATTGGGAAAACGTAAAATCTTAGATTAAATGTATTCTCTGAGGAAACGATCTAGCCCTTGGGCTGAATATTACATGACGTAACTCCTATACTTGGGATAGCTTCCGAGCTGCTCATTTTTCGAGTGAGTAAAGTTTTTGGCGCCGTTGCCGAGGAATGTTGGTCTTAGTCTCAAATTTGCATTTTCCCATTATTTTTATTAGTTTTATGAAAAATAAAAAAAACAAAAAATTAAAATAGAAAAAAAAATTGAGTTTTGAAAAATGGCTGCACCTACACCGCGCACGATAATAGACTTTTTGCAGCTTGAATATGCCACTGCATCCTCTTCCACTGTTTTGCCTTATGACGAGCTTAATTTCATGATGCAGCGCGGGAGGATGTCATTGCTACCCGAGTTCTATGGGACGAAATTTGAGTGCCCCTATCAGCACCTAGCAGAGTTTGAGTTAACCTGCAATTTGATTTTCTCTTATGCTAGAACTGACGAATCTACTAGACTGAATTTATTTCTTACTACTTTGCAGGATATGGCATTGATTTGGTTTCATTCTATAAGACCTTACTCTATCACTAATTGGTCTGATATGGAGTATGAATTTCTGCATGCGTTTTGTCCCTCACAGAAAACTCAATTTTTGTAGGAACAAATTCTTAATTTTGCGCAACATGATGACGAGACATTTCGGGCTTGCTGGGAGCGATTCAAGGATCTACTAAGCACTTGCCCACATCATGGGTTCGACACATGGAGGTTAACTAATTGTTTTTATATTGCTATTACCCCTGATTGCAAGTATTTGTCCAAACCATGTGCAATGGAGAACTCTTCAGCAAGGATCCAGATAAGGTATTATCGTTCTTTGATTACCTAACTGACAATGTCCCACAGTGCTCACACCTTATCAACACAATTAGTGGTAGACAAACATATGAGTCAACATATTATCCAAATGATCCTCCGCCTCAATATCAGCCACAACAGATCCCTCTGAGCTGTACGTTGTCAGACCTTTTCAAGGATAACATAACACAGATGGCGAACTTGCTCTAGTAGTTAATGCAAACTCAAGTCGATCATAATAATGAATTGCGGGATACCATTAATGCAATAAGCACACAGTTGGACATCTTAGAAAATGAAGAATTTCCCGTGGAACCTCAGCTTAGTTCTCAAGAGTACCAACAGTCACAACAACAAATGCACGATATTCTCTTTGAGACAACAGAGACCGTCACTACTTTGAGAAGCGAGAAAGAAGTTCCCTAACCTGAGATGCTCATCGCCAGGCAAATAGTTGTCCCAGAATTGGAAGTTACGGGTGAAGTAGATGAATTCAAAGAAAAATCAGAGGAAGCGAACCCAAAAGCGGAGCAGTTAGTTGATGAGGATACTGACACTCATAAGGAGTACCAACCTGTGGTACCTCCCTCTTCGAGCTCAAAAACCGTGGAACCGTCACCCCTGCCTGAATCAGATGTTAATAAGCTTAATGTGGAAGTAGATCCCTACAGTGGTACGATGATCTGTGTGCCTAATAAAGAGGACGACTAGTCTGGTGAGAATATCATTTTCAAGGAACCAGGTAAAACTTTTAATGTCAATACTTCTGAAGAACTGCAGGTAATTGCTCCAATAACTTCCCATCACATGTTAGTTCGTAAAGAAGCAAATTTCCTAGACACGATGTTGAATAAAAACCCTTTCTTGTCCACACACGAGGGTCGACCTGCACACATATTATTTGGTATTTTGACCTGCATTAATTCATTTGAGGCTGATTTTCGTGCAGGTTTGAAGACTAATCAATTATGGCGGCTTAAATTTGGAGAACCTCCGGTGCAATTTATAGACCTGCGACCACCAGACAAAATTCCTTCTGAACCTCCGCCAGACAATTGTGATGTTTTTCTTTCCCTTCTTTTTCTTTTATTTTATCTTATTTTATTTTTAGTTAGTTTTTAGGTCTATTTTCTCGTAGTTCAATCTTTGTTTTCCATTATTTCGCCACTTAGGTACGCCTTACCTTTCTCGTGCACAGTCCTTTCTATTTCCCCTATGCTTTCACATTGAGGACAATGTTCCACTTTAGTTGGGGGGGAGGGGGATAAGCATTCGCATGTGACATTGTGCACGTACACGTATCGGGTTTTATTATAAAAATAAAATAAAAAAAATCAAAAAGAAAGAGAGAAAGAAAAGAGGAGCACTGAAGAATAACACTGCATTATGTCATGTGTAACACTGACCTATACCCTTCACATACTTGCGTATAACTTACGAATTGCACACTTGAGTCAATCATGCGTAGTTTTTCTTTATATGATTTTATGACTCCATGAAGAATCGATTAGTAGTAAATTTGTGTTAATCTGGCTATATAATTTCCTGTATTTACATGGCATCTCACGAGGCTAAATAAAAACATTCATATGATTCATTGCACGTAAGGTTTCTTGTGAGCACTGAGAGAACACCCGTGACTACTATGACACCTTGTGAGGTATTGTTGAGCCAATTATCGTTCTTTTGAGTTTGTGACATCAGCTCAAAGTTCATGAAACTCAAATTTCCTTTTTTTCTGGATATCCTTTATACATTAGTCTATGTTTTGATTTGCTAGTCTAGAGGTGACACCTAGTGGGGAGATAGAAACCTAGGTCTTGCAGCCTATTCAATATGTGAAGGCCGAGCCACCCCTAGAGATAAACTTCATGGACCCCTATTCGAGCTCAATTCCCATTGATGGTATGAAGATTACAAAAGAAGTGTTAATATTATCCTTATTGCTCAAGAAAAGACAAAAAACAAAGAATGAGCAGAAAAAAAAAGAATAAGCAATACACATGCGCATGAAATGAAATGTCAATGCTGGCCCAAATACATATCACAAAAAGTCAAGGACGACACATATTCTATACGTATGAAGATGCTTCAACCGGTTAATGCCTCAGATGTATTTATGACAAGTTTGTGAATAAGTTGATCTAGGATGGTCTTAGTTGGATGTAGCGAGTAGGTGAGAAGATGCTAGGGTGAAGGACCCGACACCTCACAAATAGGCTAGATCCTTTCCAGACTAGTCCACTCCATATACTTAACGTTTGTTCCTTTTAATATGTGAGATGTTTGATCACGACACTCTTCCTCACATATAACGAGTGAACCCATTTTCTTTGAGTGTTTTTGAGGGTATACCAGTTAGGCCGAGTCTAAGTGACCGTTCTGTAGGTGTCCACTGGTATCTTAGGTGTACTGAGTCACACACATCACACACGCCTCGAGAGCTTACCTGTTTATACTCGAACTTATATGACTGCATTAACTCTGAATGTGCCACTAATTAACTTCATGTGAGTATACTGCTCTTAAATGACATATAAACGATGAAACTTGCATGAAGTGACGTGCTTCGAAGTTGTGTGTACTGAATATGAACAAGCCTATGTGAAATTCAATTATGTTCTTGTTTGTGAAATGGTATACTTGTCTCGCATGTGCATTGATTTCATAAGCATTGGAGTTTGTAGTTGTAGACACCGCCCTGAAATTCATTCACATCATTTGCTAGGGACTAGCAAAACGTTAGTTGGGGGGGTGATTATGCGCCGAAACTGCGTAACTAGGCATTTTAATCCGATCTTTACGACTTATATTTTTAATTAAATATCCAAATTTGTACAATATTTTAATAAAGTGCCATATTTATTATTCTTGAGTGTTATTGCACAATTTATGAATTTTTGGTAATTTTTGTCGCAGGAAAAGTCCCGGGAATCAAAACCGACACCTGTTCATATTTCATGTATAACTTTTCTGTCCGAGCTCTGATCTAGATGATTCAAATTTCTAAAGAAATAGGAAAGGATTATCTACAACTTTTGTGTTTTGAGTTTTGTGAGAAACGGGCTTTAAGAAGGTCAAAACAGGCTGTGAACAGAGAACAAAAAAATGAAAAAAAAATAAATATAAAAATCAAGTTGATATGACCCGACCATGCAGGCCGGGTCGGGACAAGTTGCTGGGTCAGGCGATTGGATCTTAGAGATTTACCCCTCTCCCCTTTTTATTCTCCTTTTTTCCCCTTTCTCTTCCTTATTGGGCGCTGCCCCAGCCAAGGCCTTCTTCTCCTTCTTCTCCTATTATCTTCTCTTCTTCTTCTTCTTCTTCTTCTTCTTCTTCTTCTTCTTCTTCTTCTTCCCCTTCTCTCTTCTCTTTACTTTGATTTATTCTCGTCTTTCTCTCTCTCTCTCTCTCTCTCTCTCTCTCTCTGTCCTCTCTCTCTCTCTCTCTCTCTCTCTCTCTCTCTCTGTTTCTAATTGTTTTCTTTTTCTTTCCCTAAGCTCTGCAAACCCGAGACACAATCCTCCCTTCTCTTCTAGTCCTCTACTTCTTCCTTCAATCTTGCATTCTAACCAGTAGCTCTGCAACTCCACGGCACATAGCAGCACTCTGCAGACTTGAGGCTCCCTTTCTTCATCACAGCCCAGCTATGGCAACACCATCACAGCTAGCTCCGGCCTCCATCACAGCAGCTGTGAACTCCCACCCAAGCAAAGCACAGCAGCAACCCCTCTCGGCCAGCCACTCCTTCAAGCACCAGCCGTGACTACCAGTGAACCAGCCAGCGCCCTGCTGCTCTGTTTCTCTCTCTCTCTCTCTCTCTCTCTCTCTCTCTCTCTCTCTCTCTCTCTCCTTCTCTTTTCTTTTCTTTTATATTTTTTTAATTGTAATGAAATAATATTTCTTTATCTTTGTTATAGTTTATTGGAAGTTTAGAATTTGAATAATTGTTAAGGGATATTAATTTTTTTTATTGAAGTTTAATTTTTTTTTTATTATTTACTTATCTTGTTCATAGTTAAAGTTAGTATTAGGTCTAAGCATTTAAATTGGTTGCTTTATTTATCTTCGCTTAATTTAAATTCTGCTTTAATTCGTGTTTGCGTTTAAATTATGGTGCTTACTTTAATTTCGTAGTTTTGTTAAAGGTTCGTTTCTTTTTGTCCATGTATGTGTCTAATTGAATTTTCAATGTTTTCGTGAGTAGATTAGAGTTTCCATCTTTGCTCGTTAATTCAGTACTTGTCAGGTTTAGGGTTTTTAAATTACGTGTCATTTAATTCATCAAAAGTGAAATTGAACTATCTTGAAAATCCGAATCTGAACCGAGTTCAGTAACCTTTTTGTTTCGATTGGAAAAACATAAAATCTGAGATTAAACGCATTCTCTAAGGAAACGATCTAGCCCTTGGGCTAAATATTACACGACGTAACTCCTATATTTGGGATAGCTTCCGAACTGCTCATTTTTCGAGTGAGTCACTCTCATTGCATCTTCTTATTCTTCTTCCATCTCTCTGCTTTTCTCTCATTTTATTCTTCTTCTCTTTCTTCTCTCTCTCTCTCTCTCTCTCTCTCTCTCTCTCTCTCTCTCTCTCTCTCTCTCTCTCCTTTTAGATTCTTATTTCTATTCTTTTATTTTTTTGCAAGTTTGATATACACAAAGGAAATGAAGATTCTTGATCTTCAAGAATCGAACCTAGATTTCAACGTCACAAATAAGTCTTGTTTCCCCTAAATTTATTTTATTTTCTTAAGAATCAAACATATTTTCCTTGATTTGTATGATGCTTTGTGTTCATGTTTGGATATGAGATTGCATTAAGCTTTGTTTGGATTTTGGTCCTGTTGGGCTCCAATGATGAATTTAACCTCTATTTGGCCCTAATCCACTGTTTTGTGGTGGGTTGAATTTTCGGCTTGGGTTGAATTTTGGGCTTCAGGCCACCGTTGGGCTAAGCCAAACTAAGCTTTGGGTATTACTCTTTGGGCTTAATTAAATGCTTGGGTCCAGCCCACTGTTGGGCTAATTGGGCTCTAGACTTTAAGTAACTTGGGCTTTTGAAAGTTGATATTGACTTTGGCTCAGTCCAATATACGAGCTAAGACACTTAGGCCTTGGATTTTAAATTAAAGGTCTGGGCCTAAACAATTTGGGCTAAAGCCCATTGTTAGGTTTTAATTCCAGCAACAAGGGACCCAGGTCCATGGACTTGGGTTCCAAGTCTTTGGGTCCATTATTCAAATGAGTCGGGTCGGGTCAACCCTATCATGACCTGATTTCTTCACCATTTTTTTTTTCAAAATTAAATAAACAATAATAATTATCATCATTTGTCATATCAAAACTCAGATATCATATATCATCAAGATCCAACCTGAAGTGGGATATGGGGTAATCAGTCCATCATAAGAACATATCTAACCGAGGAAGTCCATATTTACATAGCATCCAGAATACAAATAACTAGAATTCTATACATCTATATACATCCCTAAAAGTTCATAACATTCCCTAGGGGATTACATAAACACATTCCCTATCACAAAATGCTTACCCTGTCTATCAGGGTACCAGCTCCTCTCTACCTCGGAGCTCTATCTCCTAGTCTGTTACGGTTCCCTGAAATATTAAAATATTTAGGTGAGACACCTCTTAGTAAGACGAAAAAAGTTATTCATAGTGTGTGGCAATATGAGTTCAATTACATCATATCACATTCCATTTTAATACATATAACAACTGGGAGAAAATATATAGATATGTACTCCTAATTATATATATATATATATATATATATATATATCTATATATGTGTGTGTGTGTGTGTGTGTAAAACATATTTTTCAAAAGCTCTCTTATCATTTTCATAATCATATACGTACTTTCTTATTTCTAAAATCATATTCACATTTTCTTTCATAACATTTTCTTTCTCATATTCATATTTCAATAGCTTTCACAAGCTTTTCTTTTTCATTTCCATTTTCACATTTTAGCCCATGGGTATCCTCCGGTATATTACACAATGTGTCTGTAACCCTTGACTGTTCATTATCATGTCTGTAATGAGTAATCACAATCCAGCTCATGAGTTTCTGCCAGTATAAAATCAACTACGTGTTTGTAACTCGTGGCTGCCCTGAGGATATTCCCATCTCATCGTCATGCTTCCTCCCTATGACCGGGCTGTGCGGCCCAAATGCTAGACCTAACCATGGTTGACCTACCTGGTTAGATCAAAGGGGAACGTGTCTGTAGTACGAATAACCTACCCAATCTTGGTTCAGACCCCAGGAGGGCATCACAACCCTTCACAGGCCCATTCGACTATCTCGCCACACTCTCCATGAGACCGTGTGGTTGCACTATCACCTCACTAGCAACGGTACCATGCTCTTTATCAACAACAGTCCATCAGGGTACTCATTTCCACATTTCCATATTCACATTTCAATATTCTCATTTCAGTATTCACATTCATCTCATCACATCAGTAGTATTCTCATCATTTTCTGTACACATTCCATTCTTATAATAGTGTATATCTCAATAACGTATTTCAACATTTCTCAATAAAATATATCAATATACCACATTTCATTATTTCCCAGTAAATTGCACACACACACACACACACACACAAATATATATATATATATATATATATATATCACATTTCTTCGTTTTTCTATAAAATCATTCTATATGCCACTTTTCATCATTTCCATACAAAAATCTCATTATATCATTGTTAGTTTTGGTGTATTCCCAAGAGGGGGGGGGGTGAATTGAATATTTAAAAAATTTATCCCTAGGTTAACCAATCTAGCAGCAGTATTACACAAACCTAGGGTCTTTCCATTTAATCATAAACCCAATTAACACATGTACAACATATAATGAATTAAACAAAATGAAAGTGCAGAATATAAACTGTGAAAATAAAAAGTATACGCACGATATGTTATTGAGGTTCGGCCAATACTGCCTACGTCCCTGCCTCTAGCTCGCAAGCCGAAGGATTCCACTAACGCTCACTTAACGGGTGAAGCGACACTGATTACAATTAGGTCAAATTAATACAGGGTTGAACTCAACCTCTACAAATTCTCCTTGCGGGGTGGAGAAGACCCTAAGTCAAATTCACAAGGCTGACCTCAACCTTTGTAAACAATCCTTACCAGGCTGGATTATCGCCCCCTCAGGCCACACCTGAAATACAACATTATTTTCACAATATAATTGGTACAATGATTATGCTTTTTAGTAAAGCAGATATGTACCAAATGTAATCAATCACATGCACATCAACAATATAGGTTATGTAAGCTCAGTGATGTATATTTTTGTGCAAGCAACACTCAACAAGATGTGATCACAAGAATGTTCAAGAGTATTCTAATCAAGCTATATCTTTGAAATAAGTTATATCAAATCTCAACAACGAATCAAGGTTTCAAAGATGTTAATCAAATATTCAAACTAACTCAAAATATTTTCTTTCAATGAAATAAGCACAAGAGTAGTTTGAAAATATTAAAACTTGTGAAAAATATTTGCACAACAAAATATAGCTCTAAGAATATTACAATGACAATACAAGAATCCTTAAGCTTATGAGTTTATCCCAACACAAGATTTATAATATTTAAATTTGTGGGATAAACTTAACTAAACTCCCTAAAATCAATATCAATAAACAATCAAAGCAATGAGAGTATTAGCAATATCTAATAAGCACTAGCACAATCAAAGGAACTCTCACAATGCTAAGATGTATCAAGGGAATGAAGAAATGAGAGTATTTGAGCAAAATAGGATTTTGAAATAAAGAGAATTTTTGCTAATGATTTTTCTAATCTTATTGCTAATCCTTACAAATGAACTCATATATATAGACCAAGGCCAAATTATGATCGTTTAGGACATGTAGGACATTGTTAGATTTGTTTTAAATCAATTTATAAAAATTAATCCTATTTAACCCTTTTAACCACGGTAAAATATTGAGTAACTTGAGAGGTTTCAGGTGGCTGAACCATGGATCGGTCACCTGAATAGGCTCAGCTAAAAAAAAACCATTTTTTTAAGGTTCAGGTGCCTGAATTTAAGCTCGGTTGGTTGAACAAAAGTTAGAATGTCTCTGTTTGCAGTTCGGGTGCCCAAAGCTAAGTTTGGTTAACCAAAATCAAGTGTTCGGTTGCCCAGGGCCTATTTTAAACTAAAAACTTCGGTGGCCCTAGCTGGTGAAAAGTTCCCTTTTAAGGGTTCGATCGCCCGGAGACGATACACTCATTTTTGGTTCGGTCGCCTAAAACCAGGTCAACTCGATGACTTTCCAGCTGTTCAGGCGCTCGAGGTGTTTTGAACACCAGATGTTCAGTCGCCCAACCTCTCACAGGATTTTCAATTTAAGTCTAATTTATTTCAATTTTTATCCCCTGATTGTGAATGATAATGAGGACTTGTTTGTGCATAAGTGTTGGGACCTAAGGTTTCACTAAGGTCTTATTGAGCTTACCATATTTCCTATGTGCATGGTATGCAGATAATTATTACAGACCTTTTCTCCTATTTACTATTACAAACCCGAATTGAATGATAATATAAATTACAACATAAAATAGTCTTCAGGGTCTTCATGCTTTACTTCATGCCCCATCAATTGGTTTGCTAATATAAATCTGCACACAAAGTAGATAGTCATCAAATACTTGAGTATTTGTCATTATCAAAATCGGGTATGACTTATGAGGTTAACAATCATAATTATATATATCAAACATACTTAAATTTCCATTACTTCATTTTCTGTATAAAACAGTTAAGTATATATGTGTGTCACGACCCGAATAATAATGGGATTTAAATAATAAAGAGGAGGGGAAATGGAGACAGTAACAGAAGGAGGAAGTCGACATTCGTTGACGACATTGCACTTTGGAAGAAATAAAAAAGGGAAATCTTCAGGGCTTCGTCGACAAATATAGGGGATTCGTCGACGAATGTATAAGAGAATTCATCGACGAATACAGGGGATTCGTCGACGAAGAAATACTGAGAGAGGTTTGGGATGATTGAATTTCATCGACGAGGACTGAATTTCGTTGACGAATTTATTAAAGGATTCGTCAACGAATGACGTGGCTCGTCGACGAATCCTCTGCTCTATAAATATCAAAATCTGGATTTTCGACTTCCTAAAGAAGCTAACACTCTTCTCTCTCTCCTCCTTTTGGTTTTCTTTCTCTCTTCGATTTTGGGCTAAATTTATGCCGGATCGACAGTTTGAAGCCACCACGACGCTCCTGGGGAAGTTCTCTCCAAACCTGCCAGAGCGGATCGTTGGTGAAAGCAAGTTGGAAATCAACCCTAAGTTGAGGTAAGACTTTTTAAGTCAAATTTGGTCTTGCAATAGTTATAAAAAATGATATACACATGAAAATACTGAAGTTTAATACTAGAAGTTTTCATTTTCAGGGTATTGGTTAGGAAATCCTACGGGTGTTAGACTAGATTATTCTGGGGACTTTCTCAGTAGCTAGGTAAGGGGATAAACTAAGCTAGTATTTTATGAAAAATGTATGTATATTATTATAGAATTTGATTTCAGGGAAATGACTATATTTATATATGATTTATATTTGGGAAATACGGTTAACATGATGGTATGTTAAATATGTGGAAAATCTGTTCAGTGTGGTATGAGTATAAAATGTTAGGAGATACTGTTTTCTGGAATGGGATTATGATATGGATTTTTATAATGGGAAACCGGCGTACGGGTCGGGATTTTTATATATATGATATGTTTGCCGGCGTACGGGCCGTGCTATGATGTGATTTGCCAGCGTACGGGCTGTGCTATGATATGTTTGCTGGCGTACTGGATGTGCTATGATATGATTTGCCAGCGTTCGGGCTGTGCTATGATATGTTTGCCGGCGTACGGGCCGTGCTATGATGTGATTTTCTAGTGTACGGGCTGTGCCATGATTTGCCAGCGTATGGGTCGAGCTATGATAAAATGTGTAATACCGGCGTATGGGTCGATGATTTTCATGATATACGTATATATGCAAAATGATATGATTGATGTGAAAATTAATGATATGAAATATCCATGTATCACATTTTCAGTATATGTTATATGATATCAGAACCTGGTTGGCTTGGTATAGGCTAGCACTTGCACGGTACCTGTAAAAACCCCAAAAATAGAGATATAAAAAATTAGTGAATTGATTTCCAAAAAAAAAAAAAAAAATAATAATTAATTAAAATTTTAATTAATTAACTAATTAATTAATCGGATTTAAAAGAAAAAGAAAAAAAATTAATTAAAATTTATTTTTATTTTTTTAATTAAATATATTATTATTAATATTAATTAAATATATATTTATTATTATTATTATAACTATCTCCTGAAGCTTAAAGAAGCTTCAGGAGACCTTTTTATAAAAAAAAAGTTCATTCATTCTTCTTCTTCTTCTTCTTCTTCCTTTGTACTTTTCATTTCTTTTATTTTCTCTTTTGCTGCAACGCAGCTCACTCTCTCTCTCTCTCTCCTCTCATTCTCTCTCCCTCTCTCCTTGATTTCGTGACGGATTTTCGCCCGATCGAAAATCCGAAGATACCACTGGACTCCATTTGCCGCTGCCGTCATTTCTACCGGAGCGGATCGGTGGTAGGAGCGGCGTAAGCGTATTCCCTGGGGTAAGCCATTTCCCCCTTTTTCTTTAATTTCTTGCAAAATATAAGTCCAATTGACGAACGGACGTCACCACGAGAATCTAGTGATGATTCTCTACAAGTCTAGTGGGATGGAATTCTCGTGGGGGTGTCGGGCCAAAACCCCAAATTTGGGGTGCGGCGATTATTAAGGGGCTTATTTTTAATTAATTAGCATTAATTTAGAAATGCTAAAATATTAAGCATCTGAGACTGAAATAGGATTTCTGAAATTTAGGGCTCAGGTGAGCGCCGCGGGTGTAATTTTGGGACCCGCAGGCAAAATTTGGAAAATTAAGTAGGGATATTAAATAATAGTTTAAATATTAATTTGAGGTATATGGAGCCTAAGGAAGGCTAGATGAGTATTATTTTGGAGAAATAGATTAATTAATCTGGGGAAAATGTAAATTGCAGGAATTAAATTTCGGGCGCCAAGGGCGTGAAATTTTGGGTCCTAAGGAATTTCTCAATAGTTAGGTAAGGTAATAAATTAAAGCAGTAATTTTTCATACAAATTATTATTGATTATGAGTAAATTTATTTTTAGAAAAACATATGTTATATTGTGTATTACGAATGAAATGTACGATTGTGAAAATACTGCTATGATGATTAAAATGTATATGTATGTATGAGATGTAAGTAATTCACGATTTTAGAATATGAAGTATGACTTTTAACAGCATATGTGTGGCATGAATATTATTTTGTGTGAAATGTATTATGATGTGAAAGATTTTACGAACAAAGCATGATTTCAGGTATTATGAAAATATGAGTTATATTGTGATGGTTTTGACGATTATGTGATAAATGTTGTATTTTCAGTATATATATACCTGAAACGATTTTGGCGCGAGGCCATATATTTATGTTATCGGCACGAGACCGTATCTATGTTTTTGGCGCGAGGCCATATTTACTATGATTTTGGCGCGAGGCCATATGTATGATTTCGGCGCGAGGCCGTATCTATGTTTTCGTCACGAGGCCGTAATGATGTTATGTATGATTATGTATTATATGTTTTCACAACCAGGATGTTAGTTTAGTTCAGACCAAGAGCTCGGTACCGTAGCTATGGGTTCATTTTGGCACGAGGCCTTATTAGTGCTACCGTCCCACGAGGGGATGGGAGATGGATAGTCGATGTGGCTTTCAGTAGAGTGTGGACGTCCACTTGGCAGTCCGGACCAGGGTGTGGCGGGCTCATCGTACTTACAGGCATATTTGATTCGGCAATGGTCGGCCAGCCATTGTCGGGTCCCGCCTTCAGGCTGCACAACCCGTCATGGGGGGTAATACATGACACCAGCTAGCTAGTCATCCTGGGTTTGTTTTCAGTACTACAGTTATAACAGATGATTTTATGTATGATATGATTTGTTAACAGATGTGAAAATATATGTTTACCCAGTACGATATGATTATGTTTATAGAATTATGAAATGTACTGTATACGTACAAATGCATTAAATATTCATGTTACCACACAGCTGTATTTAGTTTATTTTCCCTTACTGAGAAGTGTCTCACCCCCAAACTTAATTAATTTTTCAGGAGCTCCTGAGAGACTGGCGGGTCAGGGCCGCCGTTGAGCTAGTGAGATTACCCTGTGAGAAGGGTAAGATTTTGTAATAGTGTCAGAGTTATTTTGTGTTTGACCCTAGAAATATTTGGATGTTTGTGAGGATGTATAGAATGCTCTGGTATTATGTTTTATGATTGGATGTTTGAGATTTTATATTTACTGTTGCTAGGTTTTCCGCTGTGTTTGACAGGTGTCCCCGCTACCCACGGGTTCGAGTTGACCATTTTTATTTAATATGTGATATTTTATGTTAAGAAATTGAGGGACGTTACAGTACCGTTGCTATGTGTCTATGGTCCTTATGATCATGATATTTGCATTAACGCCGCTATACGGAGTGGTATGAGATTGGATGGTCGATGTGGTTTTAAGAAGTGTGTGATCGCCTTCGATGTACGGACTAGGTCAGGCAGACCCATCGGACTTACAGACTATACTGTTGACTTGGCAGTGGTCGGCCAACCATTGTCAGGTCCGGCCTTTGGGCCGCACAACCCGGTCATATGGGGGTAATACATGACAACAGCCAGCTAACCTACCAGGAATATTTTTGTGTTATTATTATTATATGAGATGAAATATGCTTATGAAAATGTAGTATGTTTTGCCATGATTTGATATATATATGTTTTCCTAGATTTGACGAAACAATTACTGTGTATATTATGTATGGTATATGTAGAACACGAAATACTTATGTTGCCACACACTAGTATTAGTTTATTTCCCTTACTAAGAAGTGTCTCACCCATAAATTTTATAAACTTTTCAGGAACCCCAGATAGGAGAGCGGGAAAAGCCCCGCCAAGCTAGAGCTGTTGTTTGCCCTTTTTAAAGGGTAAGTTTTACTAGGGACAGTTAGATTTTGGGGAAGTGTCCCTAGATTTTGTTCTTTTGGGATGTATATACTGAAATATAGTGGTATAGTGACTCTGGTATTTGCAGTAATGTGATAGATGTTTTATATTTACAATATTGTGATTATGTGTTTCCTACTGCGTAGGCTTCCGTGTTGTGTTCTGATTTATCCTTGGTATCCACGGGTCCAGGTGTACTATGATCTGCTGAGTTGGGAATTGTCATATTGATTCTATTATATTATTGAAAGAAAAAAAAATGTGTGGAAATTAAGCAGGTCGTCACAATGTGTGTGTGTGTGTATATATATTTCATAATCTCATTTTCCTCAGTGCAAATCATATATCCCAATTTCAATTACATTCCTAGTATAAACTTGTTAACTCATATTTCTTAAGCCACACAATTTTTATCTAATATTTATAACATAATAACCAAAGGCAAAATATCATATTTCATTTTCACATACTTTAAATCAACGATTCATTTCCCCAAAATAGCTGTTATAATTTATTTCGCTTACCTGACTTACTAAGAGGCCCGCTAAAATCCAAAACCTATGCCTGTGGTGTTCGAAACCTAAAACCCTGAAATTCACATTTTTCCCAAATCAATTAACTCATCTCCCAGAATATTTCTCATTTAGCATTTCCTAGGCCCTATATACTCCAAATAAACACTTAAACCCTAAAATACCTTACTTACCCTGATTTTGGAGTGGTGCCCAAGGACTCCAAATCAACAATCCACTCCGGTTAAGTTGTAGAGAATCTCCCCACGAACCCCGTGGTGGCTTCTAATCGTCGAAATGACTTGAAATAGAGCCAGAATCAAAGAGAGAAGGTGGCCTGGCCGAACCTAGAGAGAGAGAGAAAAGAGAGGAGAGTTTCTTTCTAAAAATAATATGATTTTTAACATATATGTAGACTGTTGGCCACGTGGCTTCGTCGACGAAACACGTGTACTTGTTGACAAACCACAGAAGGGAGTTCGTCAACAAAGAATAGGTTTGTCGGCAATCCACAGAAATACGTTCGTTGACAAAGATAATAGGTTCATCGACGAACCCTTAATGACTTGAAAAATCTCTACTCTCGGTATCTCCTTGTCGATGAGATAAGTGTACTTCGTCAACGAGACCTAGAAGGACATTCGTTGACGAAGACCATGAGTTCGTCGACGAATCCTTGCTGATGCCCCTACTTTTCCATCTTTTCTTTCTTTCTTTTTTTATTTTTTATTTTCTTTTATTACTTTCATAAATTAAAATTTTCGGGTCTCTACAAACCCAGCTTAGTGGACTAGGTCAATGGATCAGATCCACTAGTTGGATTTGAATCCGAACCATTTTCAGCATAGTTTCTTCATTGAATTGAAAACAAAACACAAAAAAAATAAAAAAAATAAAAAAAATGTAAAAACCAACCTGTAGTCTTTAACTTCTCAATCTTTTGAATCCCTTCTAATTTTGTTTGCAATTTTAACTCTAAATTATGATATTTTAGAGCTTCTAAATTCAACAATTTCTCCAAACACTTTGCTTGAACTTTTAATTAGAATTAGCTCGGATTTTCTCACTATATTAAACTACTTGAATATCATCGTGCCAACTTTCTTTGTGCGAATTTTTCTGTGGCTCTCATTATCTGAATGTCTCTGTGTGCGAATTTCTCTATGTAATTCTCACTATATGAATTTCTCACTGTGTATGAATTTCTCTATATAACTCTTACTGTATGAATTTATTACTGTGTACGAATTTCTCTGTGTGCGAATTTCTCTGTGTGAGCTTCTCTCCTCCTAACTTCAAATGCCTCTATTTATAGGTTTTGAGGAATGATTTAAATTAAATTGTAATTGACTGATTAATCTTGATTGTTCAATTAACTTTTAAAAAGATGATCAATTTAATCAATTAGTAATTCAGTTTAAATCCTCCTTGCCAATCATATTCACTTCTGATTTTTGGCTCATGTTTTAATCTTTTTTTTTTCCTTTTCTTGTAGGTTTAAAATTGTTGCGGATTAAAGACTGTTGATCTACTTCCATTCAATATTTTTTTATGTATAACTTATTCCCTTGTATTTTTATTTTTCTTGTTTTTTTTTTTTTTTTGTATTTTGTATTTTGTATTTGATGAAATAAGCATTCTATTTATTTTGTTTTAGTTATATAAGGTCTCATGTCATGGACCCCCAAAATGGGACTCAAGTAAGGGCCGTGTGGCACTCGTTGACAACTCTCCCCTGACAAGTCAGCCAAATCTCACACGTTCAAGCCTGCAAGCACGAGCACCAAGTGAGTCAATACTCAAGAAAAACAAGGAACAATATGATATCACACGAGCAATATATTCACATACATGGAATAAGGCTATAACAATAAGAGATATCACAATCCAAGGCAACAAAACACCATAATGAAAAGGACTACTTGTATTATTCAAATCCAAGAGAATAACCATACAAACGTTAACACAGATAATCATATATTCATTCTAAATCCCTGGAGAATACAATTATAGCAGTATCTCTCTCCCCCTTTTCCCCATTACATTGTCACTCCCTAACATCCTCCCCCACTCATTTTATGGACGTCCTCGTTAATGTGTTGTAGAAGACTTTCTCACTCTACCGATGTTGAAGCTAATGTCGTTGTATTCGAATTTCTGAAATCTTCAATCTTTTATATGGCATGCTAAAGGTTTTTTGCCTTTTCCCAACTGTTCTCTTCTTCCCCCAGCCCCATCCACTGAACCAGATATTGTTGTTGTTGACGAACTTTTGCATTGAAAACTTTATCTGCAATGATCTCCTAGACATTTTGTTTACATGCTGCCTTCTGGAAATTGTTGATCTCCTTATCATTTGTTGGTGTGGATATGCTTCATCTGTGTGGAATGACTTTAAATTGCTTACATGAAACATGGGATGGACTGGTTGTTTTTGGCTTTCATCCACTCTGGTTGTTCAAGCTGATAAGATGCATATCCCACCTTCTCGATCACTCTAATTGGACCTTCGTAACGGCGTAAAAGCCTTTTATCCTTGCTGTGAAGAAATCTAAATGTCTCTGGTGGCACTTTTATAAGAACCAGATCTCCAGTTTCAAATTGTTGTGGTTGTCTCCCTTTGTCAGGCCATTTCTTCATGCGCTTCAATGCTTTTTCTAACTGAGTTCAGATGATTTCGATGTTTTGCAACCAATTCTTTGTGAATTGGTATGCTTTCGGGAAATTTCCTTTGTATGGACCATCCAGAGTGTGTGGGAGAGTCAGTTGTTGACCTGTCACAATCTCAAAAGGGCTTTTATTAGTTGCAGAAGATTTCATAGAGTTAAAACAGAATTGTGCCATGTCCAGTAAAGTAACCCAATTCTTCTGATTTAAGTTAAAAAAATGTTGCAAGTCTTTTTCCAGCATCCCATTAAAACATTCGGTTTGACCATTTGTCTGCAGGTGGTGGCTGGTGGACAGATTAAGGTTTGAATCCTTCAAGCGAAAGAGTTCACCCCAAAATCCCCTAGTGAATTTGACATCCTTATCACTGATTAGGCTTTCTGGAACACCCCAATATTTCACCACATGCTTGAAGAATACCTGAGCTATCTTCTCTGCTGAACATGGCTTTGAGACTAGTGCGAAAGTTACATACTTTGAAAACCGGTCAATCACCACCAAAATTGTGTTATACTCCTCTACTCTTGGCAATAAGGAAATGAAGTCCAAAGAGACACTCTCCCATGGCCTAGCAGGAACTAGAAATGGCTTCAACAAACCAAAGGTCTTCTTTCTTTCTACCTTGTCTTGTTGACAGATCAAGTAAGTTTTGGTATAACTTATCACATCATCTTGCATATTCGACCAATAGTACCCCTGTGTAATCAATGCATGAGTTCTTCGCCATCCTGGATGACCAGCCCACAATGTATCATGACACTCTTTTAGTAAGGTTTTTGTAATGACTCAGAAAATATTGATATTCAATGTTAAAGTGAGAGGAAAATGGAACAAAAATAGAAGGAGGCAGTAGGCTTCGTTGATGACATCGCATTTTGAAGATAATAATAATTTCAAGAGAATTGCCAGAACTCGTCGATGAATATAGGGCTTCGTTGACGAGTGCATAAGGAAACTCATCGACGAATATAGGGCTTTGTTGACGAGTACATAAGGAAATTTGTCGACGAATTCAGGGCATCGTCGACGAGAAAATACTGAGAGGGGGTATGGAGCAGCCTGAATTTCATCGACGAATACAGGGACTCGTCGACGAATTTAATGAAAGACTCATCGACGAGGTGACGTGTCTCATCGACGAATCTGGCAGTATAAATGGAGGGAAACTAGGAAATTTTGTCATTTTCAGCGCCCCTCTCTTTCTCTACGACTCTCTCTCACTTCTCTCTTTGTTTCCGGGCCCGTTTCTCGCCGGATCAAAGATTCGAAGCTACCACGATGCTCTTGATAGAATTCTCTACAAGTCTGCCAGAACGAATCGTCGGGAAAACGAAGTTGGATTTCATCTCAAATTTAGGGTAAGGTCTTTTTTTCAATTTTTGACTTCCTGATAGTCATAGGAAATGATGTAGGCTAAGAAATACTAATGTTTTGTTCTGGGAGATTGTATTTTCAGGATGTTGATTTAGGAACCCTGCGGGTATAGAGCCAAAATTTTGTTGGGGCTTTTTAGAGTTAAAGTAAGGGAAATATGCTATGCTAGGAGTTTTCATAATGTTATTAGAGAATTCATCAACACATGTTTATACCAGTTTATTATACAGTATTTACAGATTATGAGTTTAAATACTTGTGTGGCCTAAGTAGACTTTTATGTGACAATGCAATTTATATAGTTTTTATAATATATATATATATATATATATATATATATCATACTATACTGAATGTATGAAAGTAGACAGTGTATACAATTTACAAGTGTATGGAGTTATACAGAATATGCTGATACAGATATATATTCACAGAAAATTATACCGAGAATTAGACATGCATGCACAACTTTTATATGAATAGTTTCATGAAATAGATATATATAGACACATACATATACATGTATACAGTGTTACTCAGATCAGTATTTATATTACAGCTTTATACAGAACAGTATATACAGAGTTATAGTATACCATGTTTCCTATTACCATAACGTACAGAGTATACAGACAGAGTACATAGACAGAGTATACAGATAGATATATAGAGGTAGCATCAAGATGCTACGGATACAGTATACAGAGGTTACAACATTTAAGGTACAGAAAGATAGAGTTATGGTAATTTTGGAAATATGATGAAGAAAACGGTAAAAGAATATATATGTATATATGTATATAGTATTAGATATTTGTGGAAAGATTACAGACAGATACAATACAGATATAGAATAGAAAGCACGGTACCGTTGCTATATACAGATAGAGTGCAACCACATATCTCAGATAGTGTGTGGGTACCATTTAACTGTGCTCGGAGAGGATGCAGCTCCCCGGTATGCTGGGTAGAGGGGGCCAGTTAGATGAGGTAGCAGCCAGTTCCGCGCTTAGGAGAGGATGCAGTTTGGCCAGGCTAAGGTAGTGTAGAGTTTGTTGACTTATCTGGAGGGCCGACCAGATAGAGTCCCGCCTATGGGCCACACAACCCTGTCATGAGGGGTCAAATCATGACGTACAAAGTCCAAGGGATAAAGCACAGTTATGTATATGTATACAGTATCACAGTATATGATGAGTATAATATGATATTATCAGTATGAAAAGTAGAAAATACAGACAATACAATATATCTTAAATTGTGAAAGGAAAATATGCTTTACAGATATTTTACTGCATTACAGTTCAGTACTATTTTTAAGTATTTTTAACTTAGCTGCCACACACTAGTAATAGCATATTTCCACTTACTGAGTGTCGACTCACCCATTACTCTAACATTTTTCAGGTGAGCCAGTTAGGCGAGCAGATCAGGCTCGCGGATAGAGGGAGTGTTTGATCACCCTAGTTTAGGGTGAGTTTTTGACAAAGTTGGGTATATTTTTGGGTAGACGATGATAGAAGGGCATTTTTGTATGGCTATGGTTTGTAGACACTGGATTCTAGTGTTGTTTTGTATATATGTAAATGATTGTATGACTTGTGTTTCCGCTGTTTAAGTATGAATGTTGATACACACACACACACACACACACACACACACACACACACACACACACACACACACACACACATATATATATATATATATATATATATATATATATAATGGTATGAATTTTGAGGTCTTTATAGTTTTCCTCAAGTTTCCAGCTTTGGGCACAAAGGACTCTTCTACCTTTAGTCATTATCAGTCCATCTTCTACTCAGAGTTGTGTCTTCCCTTCTTCTATCAGTTTGCTTAGTGTCTGCGCCTACTGGTCTATACTTAAATGTTCCCTGATAAGATTTTTCAAAGGTAACACCACCCTTCTAGTTGATAAATGACTTATGAGTTTCAATGTTGCCAATTCGGTTTTTCTGCTTAAAGCATCAACCATTTCATTCGTTTTCCTTTCTTTGTATTCAAAATCAAAATTAAATTCAACGAGCGTCTCCTACCAACGGGTTTGTTTTGAAGTTAGTCCTGGTTGTGACAAGGAGTGAGTAACTACCACATTATCGGTTTTTACCACAAATTTGGATCCCAAAAGATAGTGCCTTCACAACCGGAGATAGTGTACCACTGCGAGAAGCTTTTTTTCCTGCGTGTTAGCTTTGGTGCAATCCCAAGAGGGGGGGTGAATTGGTATTTAAAAATTTCATCCCCTAGGTCAATCCATTAACAATAGTATTACACAAGCCTAGGGTCAATCTATGCAATGAATAAATAAACATACACGTGTAGTAATAGAAAAGTGCAGAAAGGTAAACAATACACGTGATATGTTAATGAGGTTCGACCAATTGCCTACGTTCCTGCCTTGGCTACACCAGCACAAGGATTCCACTACAACTCACTTAAACGGGTGGAGCGGCACCTAATACAACACACCTTACCAAGGTGGCGCACCTAGCTTTCCTAACTAGGTCTAAGCCAGTCCGAAACTATTCCACAAGGCTAGTCTTTCTCTTCAAGGCCACGCTTGGAATGCAACAAATGATATGAAATTTTGGCACATATAAATACGCTTCTTTACAAGCAGATATGTACACCAGTATAGCTCAAGCAATAATGCAAGCACATATGATATGTAAATATACTCAGTACTCTAATGTGTGCTAAACACTCAAATAGGTATATATAATCAATCCAGATCAAGAGTGTATATCTAAGCAGGATTTAAAGCACAATATTTGAATATCACAATATCAGATCAAAGTTTCAAATATGCTAGCAAGTTGATTCAAACAAACTCAGCAAGATGTTTTCCATATACTAAGCACAAGGTGTGTATGAATGCAAACTTTGAAAATGATTTTTGCACACAAAAATATAGGCTTAGGTAACTTGCAATAACAATACAAGAACCACAACCCACTAGGTCTTCCCACACAAGATTTATCAAATGAATTCTGTGGAAGAACTTAATGCTATACTCTCAAATAAAATCAATCAAACAATATAAAAAATGAGAGTACTAGCTAGTGAGATTAGGCACAATCACTTTAGAAATACTCACAACACTTAAAGATCAAGGAAAAATGGCGTGTATGAGTGTTTGGGAGTAGTATAGGGTAAAAAGAAATTTTTGAATTTAAGAGAATTTTGGCCTTAATCAAATTTCTAATCCTTACTAATCTAAGCAAATGAAAATGTATATATAGGCAAGGAGAAATTTTTGACCATTGGGGACTCAATGGAGATAATTAGAAAAGTTTAAAACAGGTTTAGAAAAAATTAACCTAGTTTACCCCTTTTAATTTTTAGTAAAAATTAATTTACGCTTGCACAATTGGGGTGCCCGATCTGAGATTCGGGTGTCCAAATAGACTCACTCAAAAAATCATTTTTTAAAGATTCAAGTGCCCAAAATTAGAGTTAGTTGGCTGAACATAAGACAGAATGTTTTTGTCCATGATTCGGGTGCTTGGATACAAGTTCGGTTAACCGAACTAGCAAGTTCGGTCACCCAAGGGCCTTTTAAGCACGAAGGTTCGGGTGCTCGGGTTGTTGAAAAGGGTTCTAACACGGGTTTAGGTGATCGAGGAAGATGTGTTAAAGTCAGTTTGGTCTGCCGAACAAGAAGTCAACAATTTGACTTTGTCCGAGGTTCGGTCGCCTAAGGTGTTTTAAACGCCACAGGTTCGATCACCTGAGCTCTCTCAAGATTTTAAATTAAAGTCCAATTTTGCCTTATTTAATTCCCCTAATTATGTAAGTGATATGGGGAATGTTTGTGCATTTGATTGGTGACCTAAGGACTTTCTATCCTATCGAAAAAATTCGGGTTTGGTCAACCGAAGGGTGATCCTTAAGGTCTTTCTATGGTCTATGTAGGTACCTAAAGTCCAACTAGGGTCGATTTGAGCATACCTACCTATCATGTATGATGCAAATTATTACAAGTCATAGGGGTGTATAGTCCATAATAATATTACATCCTAGAATAAAGAAAATGAAAAAGAATTACAAATACAACACAAACTTCTTCATTCTTCTACTTGATCACGTATGCCATCATGATATGTCTTTCAGTTCGAGTACATGCATAGGGTGAACCTGCATGCAAGCCTTAGTGCAACCATCAGTACTAAAAATATTTGACATTATCAAAACTGAGTGTAGCCTATTAGGTCAACACTGCGTTGTATAGTTCTGTTTGGCACCCATTAATTTTCTACTTTCAAAAGCAACTAGATGCCCTTCCTGCAAAAGAACTCCCCCTAATGCAAAGTCTGAGGTGTCTGCTTGTACTTCAAACGACTTTGTCACATCAGGAAGGATTAGCATAGGATCTCCTACAATCTTTTCCTTTAATTCAACAAATGCTAATTGACACTCTTCTAACCACCCTCATGGTACCCCCTTCCTCAGTAAATTTGTTAACGATACAACTCTTTTAGAGTACCCTCTATAAACTTTCGATAGTAGTTGGCTAGGGTCAAGAAGGATCGCAGTTCTCTAACAGATGTAGGTGCTTTCCATTCATTGATGGTTTGTACTTTAGCTAAATCCATCAGTATTTGGCCCTCTTCCATGATATGCCCCAAGAATTTAATACGATTTTGAGCGAAAGCACATTTCTCCCCTTTTACATATAACTGATTTTCTCAGAATTTTTGAAAAACCTTCCAAAGGTGATCTTTATGTTCTGCTAAGGATGCACTAAAAAACATTATGTCATCAAGGTAAACGACCACAAATTGATCAAGTTAGTCTTGAAAAACCTGATTCATTAAAGAACAAAAGGTAGCAGGTGCATTTGTCAGCCCAAAAGGCATGACAAGAAATTCAAATGGTCTATACCGGGTGACACAAATGTTCTTAGGTTCATCTCCCTTTACAATGTGCACTTGATGATATCTCGATCTCAAGTCCAGTTTAGTGAAATATTTAGTTGTACTTAATTGGTCAAAAATATTAGCAATCAGTGGAATGAGATACTTGTTATGAACCGTCACCTTATTAAGAGTTTGATAATCTACACACAAACGCAAACTTCCATCTTGTTCCTTCTTGAATAACACTGGGGCCCCAAAAGGTGTTTTTGATGAGCGGATGAATCCTACTGCAATTAGATCATTTAATTGCCTTCTAAGTTCAGCTAACTCAGGCAGCGCCATTTGATAAGGGGCACGTGCTGGCGGTTTTACCCCTAGAAAAAGCTCAATTTCGTGGTCAATCTGTCGTCGAAGTGGTAAAACCCTAGGTAGCTATTATGGGATTACCTCCTTGAACTTTTCTAAAACTTCCTTAATTTCAATTGGATATTCCCCTATCTCTTCATTTTCTAAAACTACCGCTAGAACGACAAAAGAAGGTTCTCCCTTTTTTACTCCGTTATTGAATTGGAGGGCTAAAAACAACTTCCTCTCATTGAAATTGTTGTAGGCTGCGGGGACCGCACAAGGTGTATCTCCAATTATCACAAGACAATCCGCAGCTAGGATCGACATTGAGCATGTCACTTTAAGAAAATTCATCCCCAATACCACATCAAAGTCATTGAGGGGTGCCACGGTGAAATCAATTGTTCCAGACCATGACCCTATTTGGCAGGCTACTTTAGGTGCCACTCCCACCGTGGTTAACGCTTGAGAATTCAATGCTTTTAACTTCCCCGCATCCTTATCTACTTGTAATTCTAACCGTTGGGTTTCTGAATTAGCAATGAAATTATGGGTGGCCCCTATATCAATCATGACCTTGATTTTCTTTCCATTCAAAAGTAGATCAACGTACATTAAGCCCTTCTCCTAAGACTTGTTGGTAACTACTTGGCGCTCTAATGCCCCCAAAAATCTCAATGCTCCCATTATATTCTATTGCTCTTCTGGGGTTGCTGTCGGGGTTTGGGTTCCCCTCGAAGGGCCTTTAGAGCATTCAAAGCCTTTCGTTCAAGGCACTTCGCCACTTGATGCAGTCCGATGCAAAGAAAACATAAGACCGGCAACTGAAGCTCTCCACCATCTATTCGTCCGCCCCTTCACTCCCTATTCATGGGCACTCTTTTATCTTTCCAAGAACTATTTGTCTTCTCCTTCCTTCATTTGTGGGCTTGTACACTTTATTGGGCCTGGAATCCTTATTGGCAAATGTGGGAAAATTTTGCTTCCCAGAATTGTCTGAAAAATCATCTAGCCGTTTACCAGCAGTGAGGGGGAAGAGAGATCACTAGCACCTTGCTAGGGTAGTTCATTCTTTAGGCCATGTCTTTAAACCCCGGAGAAAATGAAATAGTTTATCCGATTCAATCATGTCTATGATGTCCAACATTAAGGCCTGATATTCTCGTACATAACTCCTTATTGAGCCAGTTTGTTGCAATTCCATTACTTTGCACCATGCTATGTACTCTACATTTTCTGGGTGGAATCGGGTCTTTAATGCCTATTTTAATCCCTCTAAAGTGTTAATGACACACTTATTGAACTAAATATCATTCCATTCTCCACCACAATTTGGCATCTCCAACCAAGTATACGGTTGTCATATTTACCCAATCCATTTCTAGAACTACTCGTGAGCACATAAAGTAGTGCTCCATATTAAAGAAGAAATTATCCAGTTCCTTTGCAACTCACGTACCCCCAAAACTTTTAGGTTCCGGTACCTTCAATCGAAAACCCTCACTTGGATCTGGAATCAACCTTCTGACTATCTATGCCACTGCATTCACTTTCACCGTCATCTTTTGTAAATCCCTCTGAACTTGGTCCACAACACTTTGGACATTGTCCATCTCCTTCAAAGCAATAATGGACTCCTTAACATCTTCCGCAAGGAAATCAAAATTATCCGTTAGCTCCTATAAGGAGGTCTCAAGCTCTATTAGCTCTACCCGTTGGGACGAAAGAGATGGCAATAAGCCCTTAATACGTTCCAGCCTACTCTCAAAGGCTTCCAACTGCTCGACACTCCTCTAGAAGGCCTCAAGCTCTCTTGGCCTTTTCTCCAGGGATTTCACACATGGAATGAATTTTTCAATTTCTTCAAGTCTCTCTACAAATTTTGATACCCCATAGAGATTTTCTTTAAGGTTTTCTTCAACGGCCTCAAGCTCTGTTAGCACGCCTTTTTCCTTTATCAATGTTGCCACCAACCCTTAGAGTTCAGCGCACATTGTCTCCAAGGTTACATACAAGTTTTGTCTCAAGCGCTTCAATGCGCTCCACTTTTCCTGACTTGTTTCTCGTGTTACCATTCATAGTGCTCGCACACACTATGCTCTGATACCAACTGTCATGGACCCCTAAAATGGGACTCAAGTAAGGGCCATGTGACACTCGTTGAGAGCTCTCCCTTGACAAGTTAGTCAAATCTCACACATTTAAGCCTGCAAGTATGAGCACCAGGTGAGTCTCAATACTCAAAAAAAACAAGGAACAATATGAAATCACACGAGGAATATATTCACATACATAGAATAAGGCTATAACAATAAGGGATATCACAATCTGTTAGCTTTACGGTGATCCCAAGAGGGGGGGTGTGAATTGGTATTTTTTATAATTTAACCCCTAGGTATTCCTCCTAACAGCAGTGTGTTCTCAACCCTATAGTCAATCTAGTGCTAGTAATGTAAATATATCAGAAATTAAATGAAACAATTTAATTAACAATACATGCACCAGAAAAACAATAAAGTAAGAGTGACACACAGAAATGTTATTGAGGTTCGACCAATTGCCTACGTCCCCGCCTTAGCTAACAAGCACAAGGATTACCACTATCACTTGCTCACTTAATCGGGTGGAGCGGCACCTATACAAACCAGGTCAATTAGCATAGGGCTGACCTCAACCTTTACAACAATCCTTATTGGGCTGGATTACCGCCCCCTCAGGCCACGCCTGGAAACACTCAGATATTACAAGCAAATGGTACAATGAAATAATGCTTTCACGTAAAGCAGATTTGTGCCCAAGTAGTGTGCTCAATCACAAACACATCAATGGTGTGAATATAGTGTAAGCTCAATGATGTATGTTTGCTCAATCAATGCTCAACACAAAATAATCAGTATGATGCTCAAGAGTATTTCACCACAAGCAACAACTTGGAATTCTAAATAGGATATCTTAATAGCACATCAATATTCCAAGTAAACTAAGCAGATAATCAAACTAGCTTCAAATAGATTTTCCTCAATGAAAGATGCACAATACTAGTTTGAAGAAATACTTGTTAGTTTGAAAAATCTTTGTACACCGAAAAGTAAGCTATCAGACACTTGCAATGAAATGCAAATATCCAAGCTTCCTTGGTTTAATCCCACGCTAGATTTATAATGAAGAAATCCGTGGGTTAAACCTAAGCTAAAACTCCCCGAGAGAAATATATAAAACTATTATACAAATGAGAGATTTTAGCATAGTATAATAATCACAATCACACACGAAGAGCTCTCACAATCTCAAATCTTATCAAAGGAGGCAAGTTTGAGAGTATTTGGGCAAAGAGAGGGTTTTCAAGATAGAGATAATTTCTTTGCTAATCACTTTGCTAATCCGCGGCTAATTTTACAAATGAAGGTATATTTATAGTGAGGTGAAAAATTATTACCGTTCGGGATATGATGGGTATTATTAAGAAAGTCCCAAACAATTAAAACCCAATTAGCCCTTCTTAACCCTGTTTTACCGCTGTTAATTTAATTTTAACCGGCTGGAGTTCCGGTGGCTGAACCAAGGTTTGGTTGCCCGAGAAGACACAACAATAAAAGGTCTTCTACATGATTCAGTCGCCCGTGTCTTAGTTTGGCAGCCCGAATCAAAGTCAGTAGCAAAGTTACGTGACTTTGAGTGCCCGGTACATGGTTCGGGTGCCAGAACTCTTGTGTTCGGTCGCCCGAGTCTATTTTTGAACTGAAATGCTCGATCACCCAAGTTGGTAAGTTGTCCCTTTCGAGGCGTTCGAGGCGATTGAGGAATATGTGCACAGTTTCAGTTCGGTCGCCCGAATATAGGTCAACATGTTGACCTCCAAGGTTCGGTCACCCGAGGCAGTTTGAACTGCTAGGGTTCGGTCTCCTGACCCCTCTTAGTTTGCTTAGATATATTCAATTTAAGCACAATTATTTCACACTCATATTTTATGCAATGTGTGTGTGTGTGCGAGCCTAGGATCTTACTATGGTCAAGTTGAGCTCACACTATATCTTGTGTGCATGATGTGCAGGTGATAAAGATACAAACCATATCCTAGATTATTATTACATACCTTATTGCATAAATGATTAATATATTACAATGTAAATTACAAAGTTTCATAGTCTTCTTGTTTCTTCAAGTGTCATCAATGAAGTTTGATTTGAACTTGCACAAACACTTGACAAATATCAAATATCAATATTTGTCATTATCAAAACCTGGTGCGACCTATAAGATCAACACAATCCAAAGCAACAAAACATCATAATGAAAATGTCTACTTGAATTATTCAAATCCAAAAAAATAACCATACAAATATTAACATAAATAATCTATATTCATTCTAATCCCTGGAGAATATAATAATAACAGTATCTCTCTCTCCCTTTTTCCCATTACATTGTATCTCCCCAGCACCTCGCATAATTTGGAATGGCTACGCCTACCACTCCATTGAAACTTTTCTTTTGTATGAGTACCATGATGCATGGGTGTAATTACATCTTTCATAAGAATACATTATCTCGCATGCCACATGTAAGTGGATGGAGCAATGGTCGTTGGATAGTTTCCTTTCGCAGTTAATGTTATATATTATGCCATATTGGACTACTTTTGCATTTAATATTGGACATTCATCGAATTGCGCTACTTCTGCACTCAATGCATTTAGAGACACTTTGTCCACTTTTGCCAATTGAGTTGTCTACGTCCTGAAGCTTAGTGCATTGAATGCCATTTTGCCAACTTTTGTCAACTATATATACATTTTGGGATAACTCTTCTTTTAAACACTCTTTTTAAGTATTAGAGCCATCCATTTATACATAAAAACATGTAAATATTTATGCAAAAAATGAGCATGTGTATATGCTAGAGCATGAACTAAAAAATATAGATGCCTTGAGAATTTGATAAAAATGTAGTTTGCATAAACTTACAAGCTCTTTTATTTTGGTAAGATACACACAAAAAAAAAAAAGGAACATCACTTGAGAATTTGACCCAAAAGCCAAATTTTTTCGTCCATATTATGAAATACAACTAACATATAGATCATTTATTCAAACTTGTCGTACATGCTATTTCAACATGACTAGACAAACTATCAAAATAGTACTAAGGGTAATTTAGAATTGTGATCTTTTTTTTCTCGTTGGTATGAGCACGAGAGGATCCTCTTTTTGCAATGTTATCCCACACTTCTCATTCATATCAAGCTGATCAAGGGTCATGTTATTAGGAAGAGACCAATCAAAGTGGTGGAGCAAAGCAGCTAAGGTCAAGTGAACTTGCCTAATGGCCATTGGATATCCAGGGCAAATTTTCCTTCCCCCGCCAAAAGGCAAGAACTCAAAATCATGCCCTTTAAAATCTAATTCGGAATTTAGAAGCCTTTCAGGCTTAAAACTTGCAGGGTCTTCCCATATTCGAGGGTCTCTACCAATTGACCAAATGTTCACTAGAACTTGGGTGTCTTTTGGGATGTTGTAGTTCATAACTTGACATTTCTCGGTCGACCGACGAGGAATCAATGGTGCTGCAGGATGTAGTCGTAGGGTTTCTTTCACACACGCTTGCAAGTAGGGAAAGCGAGTTATGTCTATCTCTTTCAAGTAGCCCTCCGGAGCTTCCTTCTCCAGTTCTTCACAAATTTTTTTCATGACATTTTGATTCTTAAGTAGTTCTGCTATGGTCCATTCAATCGTTGAGGTACTAGTATCGGTTCCTGCAAGAAAGAGTTCCTGCACCAACATAAATATAAGTCCTAATTTTTATTAATAAAAAATATACATCTACTATTTTTAAATTTTAGACAAAAGAAATAAATATGATATTACTATTTCATCTTAATTTCATAGACATCCAATAATTCATCACAATAAAAATTGATTGATCATATTTTTAAAAATCATTTAAAAAATTGAAAATCAAAAGAGTTTTCCTCAATTATTGGAATCAGAATAGCATCATTGCTACTTCAAATATATATATATATATATATATATATATATATATATATATATAAACCATAAAATTTCAATAAATGTAAGAATAATTTTGCAAAATGAGAGAGAGAGAGAGAGAGAGAGAGAGAGAGAGAGCATATATGCATACCAAGAACAGAACATCGACCTGATCGTCAGCAAAATTATTGTGGAGCAAAACATCCAAGAAGTCTCTAGTCTTACTCTCCTCACCTCTTCTCATTCTCTCTCTCTTTTCCTTCATCGTATCTCTCCACACCTCATACAACCTCTCACTGTACCGATACGCCTCTCTCCTCCAACCCTGAATATCCAATTCCCCCAGAAACGGATACAAATCAGAAATGTTAGGTTTGGTCCACAGCTCCATCAGATTCCTCACTATATCACACATACCCTGCCCCTCCCCTTCCTCCAATGCCATGAAATCCTTCGACATCAAAACGTTCCCAAGCACATTAAACGCCGTCGAAAAAATCACCTCCCTTATCGCCACCAATTGTCCTTCCTTCGTCGCCAAAAAGTCCACCATCTCCTGAACCTTCTGGGCCCTGATGTCCATCCTGGAGTCCAGAATCTTGCCGCCGAACAGCTCCGTCCGGCACAGCGTCCGCATGAACTTCCACTGCTCCGTGCACTCGAAGGTCCACCCAATGGAGAGGTGGTTCCGCTCGGGGCTCTTCGCCGGCGACACGTGCGGCGGCAGCCGCCCCGAGAGCACGCGGTCGTGGGTCTTGAGGATCTCGATGGCGGCGGCCTTGTTGGAGCCGACCACCACCAGCTGGGAGCCCATGCGGAGGGACATGAGGGGTCCGTGGGCCTGGGCCAGCTTGGCGAGGTCCTCGTGCTGCTTGTACCCAACGGAGGCGATGTTGCCAACGATGGGCCACGGGAACGGCCCCGGCGGGAGGTTGTGGTGCTTGGAGGATCTGTGCTTGAGGAAGAGGAAGAGGAGAGGGAGAAGGAGCAAGATAGGAACGGTGAGGAGATGGACATTGTTGCCATCTGCTGAAATGAAGAAAGGTGAAGAAGCACCTTGCGTGGCTTCCATGGTGGTCGATGTTATAAGCGAGTGCAGGATCAGATAGGCTTGGATTGGTGAAGGGCTTCCAGGGTTCATGCGTATTTATAGATGCGCAGGAAGCAGGATGGACGTAGTGGCTGATAGTGAAGGCGTTTTTTTTGTTTTTCTATTTTTGTTAAAAGGCATGCGTATATGACTTCTCTTGTACCCTTTTGTAGTTTTCATTGCTGACATAAGTAGTGTTGAATGAGAATTTGGCCCCGAAAAACGACATTTATACAAACAGTTTAGTGGTAATTCAGTACAAACAGTTTAGTGGTCCGCTCTTCTTAGGTTTGGTGAAAAAATAATTTTCCGTACGATTTCAAAATTTTAGCAATTTCTTGTAAGGTTTAATGATTTTTAAAGACCTTTCTGAGGTTTACTAAAAAAACAAAAATCTCCTTTTATATTTTGTAGAAAAATAATTTTTTTTTAAATAGAGATTTGTATGCTTTTATCAAACCTCTAAGAATGTATGTATCATTTTTGAAACTTTAGGATAAGTATGTGGTATTTTGAAAACTTTAAGGAAAGTTTCTATTATTATTTTTTTATCAAATTTTAGAGGAGATGAGTGTCTTTTGCCTAATTTAGTATTCTGTTAATTGCAAAGAGACGCCTTCAAGTTCAACTCTATAGAGGCCAAGTTAATGTGCACGGGAAAAATTTCTGTTAAAGTGTTTACTTACAAGCTAGTTTCTACCCATGCCATAAGATTTAAAATTCAATAATCACAACATTCGTGTTAGTATTTAGATTTATACAAGTGAAAATTAGGTTTTTTAAAATATTACAGGACCCACGGAGCTAGGGCATACACCAACTTATACTTTTCAGCTTTACTTGTATGCTTTCAAGTCCCAATCTTGAGAATGACAGTCAATAGAGGTGAGCTGCATATATCCTACTACTGTACGTGCAAGCTAGGACTGTGGGAGCAAGAAAAGTAAGATAGAAGGCGAACAGCTTTAATGCAACGAGAGCTTTTGAAATTTCACACGACTCCATTATATGATTTGTAATGTTAAGCATCAATTCTATCAACGTCTATTTTTATTAGTGCTTGTCAAATAGAAGTAATTTTGAACGAGAGGCATAAAGCCAATTCCTTTTAGATATTATTGACAATGGGAGAGAGAGGTTTATTAACTTTAAATTTTAGTAGGGAATTAAGGTAACTCCATTTGGATAAAGAATTTTAGTTGGAAAAGAAAAAAAAAGAAATTTAAAAAGAAAATTTATAGTCTATATCATTTTTTTTTCTAATATTATAAATTGTTGTAACGTTCCCCGGTGGGCGGATGTGCCCTGGGATGGGCGAGGGGTAATAAATATTGAAAACTGAAATGGAGTTGCCACTAACCGATTATTTACCTAGGTACGGTTAGAACACTAATTACTACTCATTTAATTGGTCTCTAAACTAATCTTACGTCAAGGAACTAGTAGCCTTGACTAGTCTGTTTTTACCATAATTAGGATCGAGAGTTCAGTTATGCGTGAAGAAGGTATCAGCACCCCCTACACATCTGTTCTTCAAGCATTCTTTAATTAATTATGAATTATCCCTAAGTTGAATTCAATGGTCTTTAATGAATTCATTTAAAATAAAATAAATAAGTAAAAGTTAAAAATGGGAATGAAAATTAAGATGTGATTTAGAAATCCCCCGTGACCCCCCCTTTTTTTAAAAAAATTATAGGGACACACTCATACAAAAATCGAAAATAATAATAATAATAATAATAATAATAATAATAATAATAATAATAATAATAATAATAATAGAGCTGTTTTGAATTTTTGATATGATTTGATTTGTGAAATCATGTATTTATAGAGTTAAAAAGTCATATTTTCGTATTACTCAAGTTACTTGGAGTGTTTCCCAAATTTTTACAAAGTTTGGGACACAAGCAACATAATTTGGAAACTTTTAAACGCTGTTTTAAAATAGCCATTACGAGGTTCAGGCGTCTGGTGATTATGAGTCAAAATGTGTAATTAGGCATTTAATTCATGCATTAAAAATTATAATTTTGATTAAATACCAAATTATGTTCAATATTTTAATAAGTGAGCTCGTTTGATAATTTTTAGATAATTATCCTATTTTAGCTTGAATTTACGTATCTTCGTGTTTTATTGTTTCAGGATAATTTTTGGAAACTAAAATCGAGATAAAAATGAAAGAAATCAAACATCGAGTGAAGAACCATGGGCGTGTGTATATGGAAAGACTCTGAAAATTAAATTTGAAATTAAATATACGAGACCGTGTGAACGAACACGTGTTCACGTCGAAGTGTGCATGCTTGAAGGCCGAATGGTGGGCGTGAGGCAACCAAATACATTGCAAAGGAAGGGCTTATAAAACCCCCAAGGTGTAGTTCAGGTAGTAGTGCGGGTTGCAGGAGTGTCTTTCATGAGATCAGGTGTTCAAACCCTCCTGAACTCGTTTCCGCCCCTGGACTCCTGAATTTACCTTCCCTTTGGAGTTGTGGGGTCAACTTTAAGGGGCACAGGATTAGTCACGTGGACCGTAAAATGGACACGTGAATACTCAGTGCGTAATCCAAAAAAAAAAAAAAGGAAGGGCTTATAAATATAAGGTCGGCCCATGAATATTGATGTGACCACGTGGAGGCGAGGCGAGTGTATGGGCGTGCATGTGATGGAGTGGGCGGGCTGAGCCCGTGCGTGCGTGAGTGGCCTTGCTGGGCGTGTGTGTGTGTGTGAGTTGAGAATTAATTTGAAGCAAAGAACAGAAGGAGGGCCATGGTTTTGTGTGGGCTGGAGAAACAAATTGGAATTGAAAAAATAGTGGGCTGGGTCTTTGATGTGACCCGGCCATGCAAAGGCTAACAAGTAGCTTCCGTGTGTGTGTGTGTGTTACCTGGAAGATTGCATGCAAGGCAGCAGCTGGGGGCAATTTTGTGAGTGTGTTTGGAGGGCAAAAACGAGAAAAAGGGGGTTTGTTGTTGCTTTTGAAAAGGGGGAAGGTATTAAAGGAAAAGGTAAGCAGTGTAGGGCTGGGGAGGAGTAGTTGCGTGTGGGGGCTGTTGGAAAACCTAGGGAGCTGCGCCGCCGCTGGTGTGGAGACCCGAGCAGCTGCAGCTATCTACATGGCCAGCGACTCCTCTCTCTCTCTCTCTCTCTCTCTCTCTCTCTCTCTCTCTCTCTCGTTAATTAGTTATTATTATTTGTTTTCATTTTCTCATTCATTACATGTTTTAATATTTAATTTTGGTTAATTTTTACATTGAATATTCTTATTTGGAGTTAATGTTGTACTTAAATTTTTGTTTAAGATAGTTGGTGCATTAATTTATTTTATTGTTAAAGAATTTTGTTTAGTTCTCTCTCTCTCTCTCTCTCTCTCTCTCTCTCTCTCTCTCTCTCTCTCTCTCTCTGTTATTTTAATATTTGTTAGAGTCTTGTTAAATTCAGTTCATCTTTTTTATTTAATGTCATTGTTAAATTTAACTTTTGTTTGAGGTTATTTAGAGTAGTTGCTTTTATTCTCTCTCTTTTAGTTTTGAATCTTAAATATTTATTAGAATGAAATTTTATTTGGATTGTTTTTATTATTAAAGTAAGTTGGTTTTTCTTTTTAATTAAAGTCATTAAATCTAATTTAAGTTATATTATGTGTTGAGTTGGCTTTGTTGCATTTATTTAAAAATTAATGTTGGATTTAAATGTTTGTTCAACTAGTGTGTTAAGATATTTTGTTGTTGAATGACTTTTTGTTTAGATCCTTAGTTTGCTTGTTTGAAGTTTTTATAGTCTATTTGGATGATTGAATGAATTGTACTAGGTTAGCTTAGTTAGTTTATTTGTTTAATTGTATGATAGTTATTCTCCTATCTATGCACGCTATGTTCTTGTTTTAGGTTTTAATTTGTTTTAATTTCGCCACAAACTTTCAAAAACCCTAATATTTTGAATCTGAACCATATTCAGTAAAATTTTTTTCTCATTTTCTTTTTCCTGTTTTGCATTATTTTAAAACTAATCTACATTCTCTGAGGAGATGATTTGACTTTTTTGGGTTAATTATTACACGACGTAACTCTTATACTTGGGATAACTATTGTACTACTCATTTTTAGAAGTGAGTCACCTAGACTCATCGGGATCAGTTGCTTGGCCTTTGAAATTCAGCGTAATATCAAGGTCAGAATAGGGTTAGGCATTTGGACTCACTGGGGCACTAAAAAAAAAAAGGTTATTAGTGAAAGATCAAAACTGTCACTAATACTTCTAAATTCGTCACTAATAGTATTAGTAACAAATTTATAAGTATTGATGACGATTTTAAATTAGTTGATATATTTGTCGTTACTACTAATTATTAGTGATGAATTCTAAAACTGTCACTAATAATGTCGTATTAGTGACGGATTATAACCGTCACTAAAACCCCAAAATCGTCACTATAAATTCTATTTTGGCTCAGCACAATTCGTCACTAATAGTAGTGTAACGCCCCAACCCTTTATACAACCTCAGAGTGCTCCTACACCTGTATAACACACCTGTCTCTGATAAACATACATATATAACCCGCCCTGAAAGGGGCATACAGGTTTTTCATATTGATCTGTATTCTCATGCACAACGAAAAACATAAACATTCATACAAAATCTAATAGACATACCAGAGTTCTAACTGTATCCTTACATACATTCATATGTACTTAAAACATAATATGTTCTCACAATCCCAAAAAAGACATTCTGAACTAAGTCTATTACATATACAAAATACTTAAGTAAACTACACACAATACGACGCTCCAAGTCCCTCTAGCAACTAAAATCGACATCCTGTAGGACCTGAAACAAAGGTTGTATGTTGGGGTGAGACACTTCTCAGTAAGGTGAAAGATATTATATCAGTATGTGACAACATGTGTTTAAACCAGTAGAAAGAAGTTAGATGTAATTCCTGAAATAGATAGTTTAGCATCATAACAAGCGAAAGTTCCCAAGGTTAGAGTAGGCACATACACTGTACAGTCCCTCCGCCCGGTATTCAAACCTAAGACTTTACCCATTTTAGTTTTTAAATCATGTATATACATATTTAGAATACCGTCCAGCTTATAAACAATCATTACTATGCCAACACTACCCCTTGGTGCGGGTTGTGCGATGATAAAGCACTAAACAAGCCCTACCTTGCGCAGACATTATACATATTAAAGTCCAACTGAACCTCCTCCACCTAGTCCATTAATTCACTAGTGGCCCTTTGTGTCAATCAACTATCTCAATACCCACACTCCAGTTGTAATAATCCCAAAAAAATGGTTATACAAGATTAGTGGGGTGATTTCAAAATAATAATAATAATAATAAATAAATAAATTAAATTTATAAAAAATAATTAAAATTTATTTTTATTTTTATTAATAAAATATTATTATTATTATTATTTTATATTTTATATATATATATACCTTCCTGAAGGATTTAGATCCTTCAGGAAGGCCTGGAGCTACGCAGAGAGCCCCCCCTGAATTCTTTTCTTGTTCCTCGTCTCTCTCTCCCTCTCTCCTCATTTTTCTCAACGAATACTCGTCCGATCAGAAATCAGGAAATACCACTGGACTCCATTTTTCACCGCCGTCATTTCTACTGAAACAGATTGGTTGCAGGAGCGGCATAGGCGTATCTCCCGGGGTAAGCTAAATTTTCACTTTTACCTTAATTTATTTTAAATTTTAAACCCAATTGATGATCATACACCACCACAAGAATCTAGGTATAATTCTCTACAAGTCTAGTGGAGCGAATTTCTTGTGGGGTCGTCGTAGGTATAACCCAAAAATTGGGATAAGGGGGTTATTAAGGGGCTAATTATTATTTAATTAGTGTTGATTTAGAAATACTAGAATATTGGGCATTCTGAGGTTGAAGTAGGGTTTTTGGAATTCAGGGTCTGGGTATGCGCCGCGAGTGTAATTTTGGGACCTTGCAGGCATAGTTCAGAAAACCAAGTGTGAGTGTTAAATATTAATTTAAATGTTAATTTGAAGTATATGGAGCCTAGGGAAGGTTATATGAGTATTATTTTGGGAAATGAATTAATTAATCTGGGGAATACGTGAATTGCAGGATTTGAATTTCGGCCGCCAAGGGCGTAGGATCTAGGTTTTATCGAGATTCTTAGTAAGTCAGGTAAGTGTAATAAATTATAACAATATTTTGTGTTATTAATTGAGTGAATATTTGGAAAATAAAGTTATGATATTTTCCCTTGTGAAATTAATACATTATGAATATTAGATGAAAACTGTGTGACATATGACGCATAATGAAAAATGTGAAATATAATGATGAGTAATTTCTGAGAAAATAATGAAATGAGAATTGTTGTTATGTTAGTGGGAAATAATGAAATATGGTATTTATATGTGAATAGATATGATTTTTATGAAAATGAGATTGTGTAAATTACTGATATGGGTTTGAGAAAATGTTGAAGTACGTTAAACACAATACATACTATTATGAGATGAATTGAGATATATTGATATGAAATTAATGATGTATGTTGATATGAAAATATTGAAACGTAAAAATGAGAACGTGAATTCTAAAACGTATATACTGAAATGTGAAAATGGGAAGTACTGCAATATGGAATTGAAATATGATTATTGAATTGGGTAGACTATGAATATTGGGAAAACGTGAATGCTGCAAAGGGATCATTGAATATGACTGATGAAATGCCAATACTGCATAATGATTGCAAGTATGTGGTAGTGATAACCCTGATGGATGGTTGTGGAAACCCTAATGATGGGTTGTGATATTGAGCACGGTACCGTTGCTAGTGGTGTAGTGCAACCACATGGACTCTTGGAGCGTGTGGCGTGAAAGTCAACTGAGCTATTTAGTAGAGTTGTTGTGTCCCTTGAGTCCGGATTAGGGCTATAGGTCGGCTAGTAGTACTATAGACACGAGATATGTGATATGATATTTTGATCTAACCGGGTCGGCCAACCGCAGTTAGATCCAACCTTCGTGCCGCACAACCTTGATTATGGGGGGAAGCATGACGTGGAAAGAAAGATCCTCAGGGTAGCCATGAGTTATAGACGCGATGTTGGTATTAGATACCAAGGATACTCATGAGCCGGATAGTGAAATGGAAACTAAAAGTGAAAGAGTGATAAAATGGGCTAAAATGAGAAATGAAAGAAATAATGGAAATTGAGAAATAGAGAATAATAAAATTGAGAAATGGATCCATGTGAGTTAATAATATAAATAATTGAGGCGAAGTGAAACTCTTCACTTGAGGGCTTACTGAGTAAGGTGAGTGCCCTGATAGGTATTAGATGTGGCCATACCTGACAACATAACGTGTTAGGGCAAAAGGAAGCTACCTGTATGGACAGGTAATCTTCCCCATTTTCAGGAATTTCATGGGTAAATATGTGTTGAAAATGAATGAACTTGAGAAATGATTTTAATGTTTATAAAAGCTTGTGTTGTATATCTATATGATTATGAAAATGTGTATATCAATGTATTTTCTCATATGAAATGATGATTTGAAAAGTAAAGTGTATTATAATTGAACTTATATTACCACACACTATAAATAATTTATTCCTTCTCACTGAGATGTGTCTCACCCAAATTATCTAAATTTTTCAGGGAACAAAGATAGGCCAGGTGATAGAGCTCTGAGACTATAGGGAGCTGAGACCCTAACACACAGGGTGATTTCTTGGACTAGGGGGGTGTAATTCCCTTAGAGTTGAGTTGTTTTTGGGTGTGATGGTAATGCATACATATATGTATGTTGATACTCTGGGTATTGTATTTTGGTTGTTCAGTGTATACTATCTTCCGCTGTTAGGTTGTATAAATAAAATGACTTTTACCCGGTACCCAATGCGGGTTGAGTCATATAAGTGGTAACAGGGTTGTTGACGTGGCCGATTGGCGAATATTGTTGATGACGAGTGAATATTTATTATTGTTTATAAAAAAAATTGGTATGAAAATCGGGGCGTCACATTAGTGGACTATCTCGATACCCACCCTGAAAAACAGATGTGTGGTTGCACTATATCTGAATTATAGCAACGGTACTGCATTTAAGCTTTTTCAGGCTTCCATATAACATTGAGCTTTTTAAGACTCTCATAGTAACAAGCTACGGTCCAAATATCATATATACAATTTACAATAAGACAAATTAACTTGTTTCTAATTCATAAATCACCTGTACAGTTCCAGTATTTTTACAAACTTATTCATTCATACTGTTGTATAAATCGGTACACACTCTCGGTTTAACCCTTTTTCGCATATAGAGCTCAGTATCTAATCGACACCTGTTTTTCTACATTTTATGATAACAATTTGGAACTACGGTTCCTATATTCCATATACATATTTATCAGTTTAGTACATCCCATTTCATATCATATGCCACACTCATTTGGTTCAACATGCTGTACTATAGTAAAATAATTCATAAAATATCATTTAGACTGCAACACGGGTTTTTAAGCATCTCCTACTTTAAGTTTAATGCAAATAAAGTGGTTTTGAGAAGTTTGGAGGTTATAAGCCAAAACCCTAGTTTTTACCAAAACCGTAAAATCGTAAAACTGGCATTTTTACCCGGTAAAACTTTGCAAACAAGCAGTCATAACTAGCATATAAACATGAGTTACAACTCTAGAGTTTTAGTTTTCTAAAATAACTGATGTAAACAAATCCCTTTACCTATTTCCTGAAATAGACCGAACGATCGAAAACCGACCCTTGACCTTTTTCACAAACTCAAGAATCTGCTCCACTAGTATTAAAGATCTTAGCTCCCTTATCCCTATGGTAACCTTCAATTGTCGAAACAGGCAACGAATGACAAAGGATTGAAGAGAGAGAGAGAGAGAGGGAGAGAGAGGGAGAGAGAGAGAGAGAGAGAGAGAGAGAGAGAGAGAGAGAGAGAGAGAGAGAGAGAGAGAGAGAGAGCTTCTGGGATTTCTTAATCACTAAACAATGAAAAATGATATTTATATACCCCTTGATCTAGTCAAATTCATCGACGATCCATAGAAGGCTCTTTGTCGATGAACCTCTTCCTTCGTCGACGAACCTTAGTCTAATACTTTTCCTGTCGATCGGGATCTCTTCATCGACGAGACTCTGAATTTCGGCAACGAAGCACAAGATGACCTTCATTGACGAGAACCTGAACATCGTCGATGAAGCCTGCAAAAATTCCCTTTTTATCCTTTTCTTATTTTATGGGGTTGGGTCTCTACAATCTCCCCTACTTACGAAAATTTCGTCCTCAAAATTTGTTAACTATTTCTAAGCATAACCTTACCTTATGACTTAGTTCTATAGAAGAGTCAGAAGCCACCCATATAGTGGCTCTGACCCAAAGTTATTACATAACCTCACATATGGCAAAGGAATACCATGGTTACAATATGATGCTTTGGGAGATTACAATACACATAAAAAACTCTCCCGAAGGCCATATCTAAAATAACCTGAACCACCTATTCTACCATATATACATACATTCTTACTTACATGCTATTCTACTTACCTGTCTAACTCTAACTATCTCTAAATAACTGAGGGTACTTCTGGTGTATCTCTAACTCTAATTCCCATGAAGCTTCCTCCACTACATGATTACGCCATAGTACTTTCACCAACGATATCTCCTTAGTCCGTAATTGCTGCACATTCTGATCTAATATCTATACCAAAACCTCTTTGTATGCTAATGCATCATTGATCTCCAGAGGTTCGTGACTCAAAACGTGTGAAGGGTCTGGAACGTACATCCTCAACATTGACACATGAAACACGTCGTGAACTCTGGATAGTGCTGGGGGTAATGCCACTCGATAAGCAACCGAACCCACCCTTTCCAGGATCTCGAATGGCCCAATGTATCGAGGGCTTAGTTTCCCCTTCTTCCCAAACCTCATTACTCCTTTCATCGGAGCGATCTTTAGGAATACCATATCTCCTGCCTCAAACTCTAGCTCTTGTCAGCGAGTATCTGCATAACTCTTTTGCCAACTCTGAGCTACCCTGATTCTCTCTCTAATCAGCTCGACCTTTGCAGAGGCTTGCTAATCAGTTCTAGTCCTAGTATTTGCCGCTCCCCTACTTGATCCTAGAATAGCAGAGACCGACATCGACGACTATATAATGCCTCATATGGTGCTATCTCTATACTAGCCTGGTAGTTGTTATTATATGAAAATTCCACAAGCGGTAGATACCATATCTAACTGTCCCCAAAATCTAGTACACATGCTTGTAGCATATCATCTAACGTCTAAATAGTCCTCTCAGATTGTCCATTTGTCTGTGGGTGAAATGATGTACTGAATGTAAGCTGCAATCCCAAGGCATCCTATAGACTTTTCTAGAATCGAGAGGTAAAACGTGGGTCTTGATCTAAAATGATAGAAACTAGGATACCATGGAGTCGTACAATCTTCTGCACATATAGCTCTGTCAGCTTATTTAGAGAATAACTGACTATGATTGGAATGAAATATGCAATCTTTGTCAGTCAACCTTGTAACAACTTGCCTAATTTACCATATATTTTTTTTTCATAATAACATTTAACATAATAAATCTAATATCCTATTCAACTGAATAACATAAACAACCTAGAACCATGGGTACCAAGGATATACCCAAAACACCATTTTGTTACCTATGCAACAAGAAACGTAATCATATACATATCATCCAGCCAACCACAATATCAAAGTTCAACTAAACCTTTTATATTTACAATCATCCACCAAAAAGGCCAAATTTGCCCTAGGGTCATAACCCAAAAATAAACCTGACCCTAGTTCAACAACTCACCCTTCAGACAAGGTAGCCTTATCGGTCTCTATTGTCGCGGAGCTCGGCCTGCTCCTTTACCTGGATTTCCTGAAATGTTTATATAGTTGGGGTGAGACACCTCTCAGTAATGGAAATAAACTAATATTAGTGTGTGGTGTTATAAGCATTTCCGTGTTTTACATATAAACAGTATAATAAGCATATTTGGTAAAATTTTTCTGTAGCAGAGCTGTGTAAAACATGATTGTCATATAATAATAAGGCATACTAGATTTATATACATGAAAATCATCTTATATAGCTGTAAAAATATTGAAATAACACCCAGGATGGATAGCTAGCTGATGTCATGTCTTAGCCCAACATGACTAGGTTGTGCAGCCCGAAGGCGGGACCGAGCAATGGCTGGCCAACCATGCTAGATCAAACATAAGTCTGTAAGTTCGATGGGCCTATCCCTCCTGGTCTTGGACTTCTAGGGGGACTACTCCACTCTACACTGAAGCCATATCGACTGCCATCTTCCACACTACTGGTTATGTGGTAGCACTATCATAATTTTGAACATATAGCTACGATACCATGCTCCTGAAATTGTACTAAACCATGCCATTTGGGTTTTAATATCATATAATAAGTTCTATATATTGAACATAGTTGTTTTATATTTCATAATAATGACTATTATGTACATATTTCATAAATCCTGTCTGATCATACTTGATTATGACATCTATGCCAACATGAACCTCAGCATCTGCGTCGGCGTAACACGACATCTGCGCGGGCATAACATAACATGAATCATGACATCTATGCCTGCATAACATAATATACTAAACATAATTTTTTCGTACTGTTTAATATGTAAAATCGTGATTCTTGTATTGTTTTATAATTGCCATGAAAACTATCATATCATGCTTGATCTGGGAAAGAAAACATTCTATTCTGATATATACAATTATATGGAATTGAACTCATGCCACACAGAATTAGGGTAACCTCTTGAATGTAAAATCTGTTCCAAAATCATATTTTCTGATTAAACAGGTTTAAATCATATTCTTGTTCATAATAGTATTTCCCAAACATATTATATATAATATACATACTTTACTAAAATTTAATGCTGTAAAATAATAAATAATTTCATGGAAGATTCTCACTTAGTTTATCCCCTTACCTGGCTTACTGGAAAGTTCGCAAAACACCCAATTCTACACCTGTAGTGTTCCCAACACAACACCCTGAAATTAACATTTTCACCAATAAAACTTCAGTATTATCTTCCTCAACATATTCTCCTTAGTCCAGAAACACCAAATACCCAATAATACTGAAATTAACTAACTTTCCCAAAATTTGGGATGGTTCCCAAGTTAGCCTAACCAACGATCTACTCTAGAAGATATGAAGAGAATCTTCCCATGAGTAGCATGGCGACTTAGGATCATCGAATCGGTGAAAGCCCGAGCCAAAAAGTTAGAGAGAAGGTAGAGGGGATGGATTCAAGAGATAAAGAGCTGCATGCAAATTTTCTACTCTGAAATCCGAATTTGGCATACTTATACACCTGCCTTCATTAACGAGATACGTCACTTCCTCGACGAGGTCAAGAAAGGAGTTCATCGACGAACTCATACTCTCCATCGATGAATTTTAGGCCCTGAAATAGCCCTCTTAGTAATTCCTCATCGACGAGACACGTGTCCCCGTCAACAATCCCAATAAGCCGCTTCGTCGACGAATGCGAAGCATTCATCGATGAGATCCTACTGTGACCCCCTTTGCAATTTCCTTTTCCTCTCCTTTATTTTATTATTTTAATTATTACAATTATTTGGGTCTCTGTAGATCCACTACAACCCATATAGAATTCTGCTTATGTACCGCCGTAGGTAACCCCAATATGAAATCCCTTGAGATATGCTCCCATTTCCACTTAAGAATGTCAAGTGGCTGAAGGGGTCCTGCTGGCCTCTGGTACTCTACCTTGACCAGCTGACATGTTAGGCATTGCTTTACAAAATGGGCAATCGCTCTTTTCATGTTAGACCACCACAAAGATTCCCTCAGATTTCTATACATCTTCGTACTTCCTGGATGTACGGTGTAGAGTAAATGATGTGCCTCCTGCAGAATGATCCATTTAATCTCGACATCATTTGATACACAAGCCCTGCTATGGAATCTCAATATCCCATCATCAGAGATATTGAAATTCGACTTTAAATCACTATGTACTCCTTCCACAACCTTTACTAGCTTTTTGCCTGTCATTTGAGCTATTCGGATCCTCTCCTGTAAGGTCGGCTGTACCACCAAGCTAATAAGAAAAGCCTAGTGATTTCCTTCCACTACGTCCAAGCCCAACCTTTATAGGTCGATATATATCTGATGCTGAACTCCCACTGCTGAGATTGACGCATCAACAGACTTCTAACTCAGAGCATCAGTTACCACATTTGCTTTTCCTGGGTGATAGCTAATAGTACAATCATAGTCCTTTATGAACTCAAGTCATCTGCACTGCCTCATATTTAGCTATTTCTGGGTGAAAATGTACTTAAGACTTTTATAATTAGTAAAAATATCGAACCTTTCACCGTAGAGGTAGTGCCTCCAAATTTTCAATGCATACACTATCGCTGCCAATTCCATATCATGTGTCAGGTAGTTCTTCTTGTACTCCTTGAGTTGACAAGAAGCATAAGCAATCACCCTTCCTTGCTGCATTAGAACACACTCAAGAACTTTCTTAGAGGCGTCACTGAAGATAACAAATCCACCATCCCCAGATGGAATGATTAGAACTGAAGCAGAAATCAACCACTATTTCAGCTCCTAGAAACTCAGCTTGCACTCATCCGTCCAATCATACTTCACGTTCTTCCTCATGAATCATGTCAATGGAACTGATAAATTGGAGAACCCTTCTATGAACCGTCGGTAGTATCCTGCAAGACCTAGAAAACTTCTGACCTCCTGAACATTCCTTGGTCTCGCCCAGTCCACTACCGCTTCTATTTTACTCGGATCCACTAATACCCCTTCTTTGGACACTACATGTAACGACTTGCTTATTTTACTACAAAAATAAGTCACATTAAATACCCTGATACCATTAGCTAATGATATAGCATGGTCGGCCCAAACCCGTGGGTAACGGGAACACACTTTTCTTACACAACGGACAACTAAGCAGTAGTAAACATAAATTCCATTCATAATATACAGTACCAGAGTTTATAAAAACATTACTATTTTTGTAATGTATATATACAATCCTCACAACCCCAGAAAAAAAAAAACTTGAATTATACACCAAAACTAGCTGATCCTAGTTCAAGAACTCACCCTCCTAGCAGGGTAGTAAAAACTGCATCTAATGGCGCAGGGCTTGGTTCGCCTGTCTGACTAGGTTTCCTAAAATAATTTTAAGTTGGGGTGAGACACTTCTCAGTAATGGAAATAAACTAAATATAGTTGTGTGGCAACATGAAAATTTTTATATTATAATAAATAAACAGTATGTGAGTAGTATAATAACTGAGTAATGGATACATGATCATAAGCATATTAAATCATACTGATTTTCTGTTATTATAAAATCATCTGCTGTAACTGATAATACTGAAGTATACTCAGGATGGATAGCTAGCTGATGTCATGTATTACCCCCCATGATGGGTTGTGCAGCTCGTAAGCGGGACCTGACAATTGCTGTCCGACCACTTCCAAGTCAAATATGTCTGTAAGTACGATGAGCCCACCCCACACTAGTCTGGACTACTAGGGGGACGTCTACAACAATACACTGAAGCCACATCGACTATCCATCTCCCACCCCCTCTGCTGGCAGGGGTGGTAGCACAAGTCTGAATTGAACTGAATAGCTACAGTATCGTGCCATGAATACTGATCTAAACTACTATTCGGGTTTTGATAACACATAGTACATATACATATACTGGTTTAACATGAAAATAGATTGATAGCATTTTTTAAAATTCTAACATATCATAGTAAACACAACCTTACGCCGGATGATGTATATAATTATGGCATTGCGCTGACTATATATCACGACCTTATGCCGTACATATCATAACATATTGAGTTGATTATTACATACTGAGTTGATTATTTGTACTGTTTATCATGAAATTCTAATACCATACTTTCTTATAATATTTATGGTTTTTCTAAAAATAACTGCAAACATGCCTTTACTATAAATCTGACTTAACATAATACAATATTCGTGAAATAATATTCATGCTACACAAACTGAATAAAATCATGAAATCTATTCTAAAATTTCATATTCTGACATTATACATTAAAACAAATTCCTGTTCATTAGCAGTGTTCCCAAATATACTCATACATAGTACATGCTTTTTTGAAAATTAATCTGCTATTAAATAATAATAATTTTTATGAAAAATTACTGCTTTAGTTTATTCCCTTACCTGACTACTGGAAAACCTAAAAAATAACTAGCTCTGCACCCACAAAGTTCTCAGCTCAACACCCTAAAAATAACATTTTTCCTAACAGAATTTTAGTATTTCTCCAAATACTACTTTTCTACAACTCCAGAAATACCAAATATTCATTAAAAAGCCTAAGATAACCAACTTACCTTGAATATGGGATGGTGTCCAAGTTGGCCCTACCAATGATCTACTTCGGCAGAAATGAAGAAAAACTTCCCAAGAGTAGCGTGGCGGCTTCGAATCGTTGAATTAGTGAAGAAATGGCCCGAATTTCTAGAGAGAAGGGGAGGAAACAGTATAGGAGAGAGAGAGAGGGTTGAGAGAAAAGAATTCTCTCGTCGAGAAGATCATTTTGGCTTTATATAGAATGCTTAGCCATGTGTCTTCGTTGACGAGGCCACGAAGGAATTTCGTTAATGAACACTTACTCTTCGTCGATGAATTTCAGTTCCGAAATAATCCTTCTTGGTATCTTTTCATTGACGAGACACGTGTCCCCTTCGACAAGCCCAAGAAGCCCGTTCATCGACGAACACATTGTGTTCGTCGATGAGACCCTACTGAATTTCCTGTTAAAATTTTTTTTCTCCCTCCTCCTATTATTTAATTAATATAATTCATCAGGTCTCTACACTACATGCCCTAGAAACGCAATCTGTTCCAGCCAGAACTCACATTTCTTCAGTTTAGCAAATAACTTCGTCTCTCATACCATTTGTAGTACCAGTCTCAAATGAACTTCATGTTCTGCAGCACTCTTGGAATACACTAGGATGTCATCTATGAATACCACGACAAATTGGTCTAAGTATTCGTGAAAGACTTTGTTCATCAGATCCATAAATGCTGCAGGTACATTTGTCAGACCAAATGGCATAACCATAAATTCGTAATAGCCATACCGGGTTCGAAAGTTGTCTTTGGTATATCCTCCGTTTCACCTTCAACTGGTGATACCCAAATCCTAGATCGATCTTAGAGAAGATCTGTGTGCCCTATAGCTGGTCAAACGAATCATCAATCTTGGGTAATAGGTATTTGTTCTTTATTTTCACCTTGTTAAGCTCTATGTAGTCGATGCACATCCTCATCAACCCGTGCTTATTCTTTACAAATAGCACCAGTGCTCCCCAAGGCAAAACACTTGGTCGAATATACCCCTTATCTAGTAGCTCTTGAAGCTACTTTGATTACGCCCTTAAATTGCGTAATTAGGTGTTTTAATTCATGCATTGAGGCTTATATTTTTAATTAAATATCTAATTACTCTCAATATTTTCACATTGTGTCCTATTTATAATATTTGAGTTTTATCGCACGGCAATTATTAGAAGTTATAATCCATGTTATTTCGTAATCTGTGCGTAATTTTCTCGTTCGAGCTCCGATCGAGATGATTCAAAATTTTGTGAAAATCTAAGAAAATTATATACAACTTTCATGTTTTAAGATTCAAGAGATACTGACTCTAGGATGGTCAAAATGACCCTCATTCACTGGGAAACAAAATTAAGAAGAAAAGAAGAAGAAAATGAAAAAAAAACATAAATTACCTTGATTTGACCCGGCCATGCAGCCGGGTCCTTCAAGTCCTCCATACACTGGTAGGGTTGGGGTTTCTCTCTCCCTTATCAATCTATCTTTCTATATATATTCCTTCTCAGGCTAGAACTTGCACCCTTTCAACTCTCCTTTTCTTCACTCTCCTTGCTCCCTTTTCTCTCCTCTCTTCTCTCCCCTTCCTTCTCTATAGAACCGGCACCTTCTCCCTCCTTCTTTTCCTCCTTATGCTCGGCCCTAGCTTTCTCTCCCCTCTCCTCTCTTCTCACCTCTCCCTTTTCTCTTCCTTTCTCTTCTCTCTTTTCTCTTCCTCTCCCTATCTGCTATGTGTTATCTCTTCCCTCCTTTCTGCCCCACGACCTGCTGCCATTGCTCCCTGCTGCAATGCCTTCTTCCCTGCTAGTTGAGAAGACCCTACCTGCAGCCTGCTGGAGGTCATGCTGCTGTGTGTTGGAGAAGCTCAACCCTTGAAGAGCTGCTAGTGCTGCCACCTTCTTCTTCTCCCCTGTGCTGCTGTGTGAGGCTGCTGCAACCAACAACCTAAAGTCCCCTTCATATGGCCAACTACTTTTTTTTCTTTTTTCTTTTTACTCTCTCTCTCTCTCTCTCTCTCTCTCTCTCTCTCTCTCTCTCTCTCTCTCTCTCTTTATTTTTGCTTTTAAATATTTGAATGAATATTGTTAAATTTCAGTAAAATTTCTATTGAAGTTTAGATCTTTTAAATTTTTTTGTTGGGTTATTATTATTAAAGTTTATTTATCTACTTTCTCCTCTTATTTAATATTATTGTTAGAATTAATTTTTGTTTATTTTATTGTTCATTGTTAAAGTCTGATATGGTCTCCTAAAAAAAAAGAAAAAAGAAAAAAATAAACTTCTTTAGGATTTAAGTCTTGTTGGTTGTATTTATTTTAATTCCAGTTTAATTGAAGTTTGAATTTTTATCATGTTTTCGTTCATAGCTTAATTGTCAAAGAGTTAATTTTGGTTTGCGTATTGATTGCATTGAAATTTAATTTTTATTTGAGTTTGTGATTGAATGAGTTTTTTTTTTCTAGAATTGCATGTTTTAATTACGTAGGAAAGTTATCGTTTCTAGGTTTACCTTGTTCGAAGTTCAACGTAGGTTTTGATTCCTGCTTAGCTATTAGACATAGGATTTCCGTTTCTCAGTGTTAATTTAGTGTGTGTTAGGATTTAGAATTTAAATTGCACGTTATTTTAATTCATCAAAAGAAATCTCAAACAATCCAGAAAATCTGAACCCTGTTCAGTGACTTTGGTTTCTTATTTTTGATTGGAACTACATAAAATTTGGAACTAAACTGCATTCCCTAAGGAGACGATCTGGCCTTTTGGCTATTTATTACATGACGTAACTCCTATACTTGGGATAGCTTCTAAGCTGCTCATTTTTCGAGTGAGTCAAGTTTTTGGCGCTGTTGTTGGGGAGTGCCAATTTTAATTTCAAATTTGTGTTTTTCCAATTATGTTTTATTTTTAATTAAAAAATATAAAAATTAAAAATTTTGAAAAAAAATTGATCATGCTTGTTTGTTGCTGTGTTGGTGAATTTTTGTTGTTTAAAATTTCACTTAGTGCCAGTAATGAGACACAGAGCACAGAATCTGATTGTTCTCCTATTACTTTTACGAGTGATTCTGAAATTGATTTGAGCAATCTGTTTGAACAATTCTTTAAGGAAGTTATGGTTGCACCTGCATCACATACGCTTTAAGATTTTCTGCAGCCCACATGCACATCTACACCTTCCTGCATTTTGTTACCACAAGATGCACTGAACTTCATAATCAAGCATGACATGTTATCTGTGATACCCCAATTTCACAAGATGGACTCTGAGAGTTCATACCAGCATTTGACAGATTTTGAGTTGGTCTGCACTACTTTCATTAATAGGTCTGGAATTGATGAGTATATCAAACTTAGCTTGTTTCCTTTTTCTCTGAAAGATAAGGTAAAAATATGGTTTAATTCTCTGCGACCTAACTCTACTACTAGCTGGGCTGAAATGCAGTGTGAGTTCTTACATAAGTTCCTTCCTTTTCAGAGAACTCAGTACCTGCAGGAGCATATCAGTCAGTTCTTGCAAAAAGGTGACGAGACATTCCAAGCTTGCTGGGAGAGATTCAAGGATGTTGGCCTTACAAGGCTTAATATCCTATTTTGATGCTAACAAACAAGTAGAACTTAACATGTTTTGTTTAAGTGATGTATTTTCAAGACTCAAGGATAGAGCGTTAAAGAATTGATGAAAGCTTGTACTTCAAATAAGGATAATTACATCAAGCTTGAAGCATGAATTAAAGCCTAAAGAAGATCATGAGAGCATTAATATTAAAAAACTTCAAGCATTGAAAGCTCAAAGATCAATGAAGCTCAAATAAGTTTTGAAAGATCAGAGATCAGCAATAAAGAAAACTCAAAGCAAAAGAGGAGTCAAATGAGTATTTAGGAAAATTCATGTAAGTACTTCAAAGAATTTCAATATGGATGCATGAAACTCTTAGGTAAATTTATTGGACCTAGATACCTTTGAACATACTTGGAAAATATTTTTTTAAGGTCAAAAATTGTTTCAAAAAGGTTAAAATCATTTTTGGAATGAAAAACACCAAAAAAGAGGATTTCTCAAATGCTGTCAATTTTTCTACATATGCATTGATGCACATTTATCTCCATCAAAAAAGTCTTTCTTTTAAAATGTGTTCAACAATAAAGTTTTAGGATTTTCTCTTAGGTTTCATTTGACACCACGATCATCAAATTTGGAGTTATACAGAGAAAGTTATGGCCAAAAGACTAAAGGGTACTCGAAGTTGACAGCTTGACAACAGTCTGTTAAAGAAGCTGGTGTTGCATTGTCAGACGTCTGTGTGGGTTTGGACAGACAACTAACACCTTACTGCCCCTTTAATTTAACTAGACAGATGATTGTCCAAAATGGACAGTCTACTGCCACGCGGCTGTTTTGAATTTTCTTATAACGGTCAAAAATTTATGGAAACTTGGGGCATATTTCAACACACTTGGGGACCGAATTGCATACATTTTAAAGTCTATAAATAAGTCTCAAAGATCATTGAATCAACACAACCAAGAATTCAAATTCTGAAAAAATTCAGCATCTCTCTCAAATTCTCAAGACTCTCTTGTTCTCAAGCTCACATATTGTGCACGAATTCAATTGAGTTTTTGATCTTCTTCCACCGGAATTGTGCTACAAATTTTGAATCATTGAAAGAATTAATCGGTGATATACTTCCTTGAGCTTCAAGTTAACTTCCATATTGTTATTTACTTTGAAGTATATAATGCTGTAATTGTTGTACTAATCAGCTCTTTGAGGAGCAAAATTTTTGTACACATTGTGGTTGTATTTCTTGTAGATTGATGATTCCAAGGGTTGTTTGGATCGTTGGCTAAGCAAGGGGATATTGCTTAGAGAGGTGGGCTCTAGCTTATGTAAGGAGTGACCAAACGAGGGGATATCGTTTGGAGAAGGCAGACTTTAGCCTTAACCAAGGAGTGTTGTAATTGGTATTGTTCCATCCGTCAACGGAACTAAACTAGTGAATCCTTTGGTGGTTTTCCAAAGGCGAGGACGTAGGCTGGGTATAAGCCGAACCTCGTAAAAATCTCCGTCTCACTCTTTCTTTCCCTTACTCTTTATTTTTAGCATATTTAAATTGCGTGGATGGTTTATTTGATGATCATATATACTACGTAATATAGAAATCAAGTAAACTTAAAGTTTAATTTTGATTTGGGTTGTGAAAACCGAAAGGGAGTACGTTGGTTATACCATATCTTGCGGAAACCATACGGGAGTACGTTACTTGGTTAATAGCCCAAGGATAAATTAACTGAGAGTTTAGTTGAGTTCTGAATATTGAGAAGAGTGTGAATGTGTTGTTGAAAATCATATCGAAGAAGCAAATCTATATCAGCAAAGTATAAATTATAATTTAACTACAGGGCTTACAAATTCATATCCAAGGCTGACAATAAAAGATATATTGTGATTGAATGGTATAAAGCTTGAGATTGATTGGATAGTGTTTGTATTCCAAAAGTGCTAAATCTTGAATTTTACATCAATCTTATTGTGCTGAAGTGAATTCATATTTGGCAATCAAATTGGGTGTATTGGTTTGGAAATTGTGATTAATTGTTTGATTGTTTCTATTTTCAAAGTGTGGTTGAAGATTGAATGTTTGATTGTATTTAATTGATTGGTTGTTTAATTATGTCATTGATTAGATAAAAGAACTAAGTTCTTGATTGATTAAAGAATTAAAAACCAAGTCAAGAATTAGTTAAAAGAAATAAAATAAGTTTAAGAATTCTAAAAAGGAAATAAAAGAAATTTTTTTTAAAAGTCCAATTCAACCCCCCCCCCTCTTTTGGGAAGCTATTCCTAATTTTAATTGGTATCAAAGCGGGTTATAACAACTCTTAAATAGAAGCAATAAAAAGATCTAAATAGCTAACTTAGGCGTAGCTCCCTTTGGAGAGGGACAATCTTCAATTAGGCCACCAATCTTTTGTGGTTTGAACTATACCTTCTGGAAAAAGAGAATGCAAATATATCTTCAAACTATGAATTGGAAAGCTTGGGAGGTTGTCATGGAAGGTGACCAAATTCCCACTAAGATAGTTGATGGAAAACAAGTCCCTATAGAGAAAATTGAAATGAATGACTTAGACTATAAGATGCTGCAAATAAACTCTAGTGCTATGAATGCTCTATATTGTGCTTTAGATGCCAATGAATTTAATAGGGTAATGACTTGCAAATCAGCTAAGAAAATATGGGACAAGCTTGAAGTCGCTTACGAAGGCACCATAGATGTTAGGGATAATAGGATCGATATGCTTACAAGTGAATATGAAACTTTTAAGATGAACCCGGATGAATCCATAACTAATATGTTTACTAGGTTCACTCACATAATAAATTTCCTAAATGCACTAGGAAAAACCTACACTACTCATGAGATGATAAGGAAAATTCTTAAAGGGCTATCAACCGTATGGGAACCAAAAGCCACTACCATATCCGAAGGAAGAAATTTGAAAAACACTTCCTTAGATGAGCTTATAGGTTCTTTACTCACATATGAAATGACAATGAAGGAAAAGAGTGGAAAAACCAAAGCCCAAGAATCAATAGCCTTTAAAGCTTTAAAAGAAAACTCAAGTAGTGAAATGGATGAAGATGAAGAAGCCTTCATATCTAAAAAGCTAGCAATGATACTAAGAAGGAGAAACAAATTCAAGAGAAGAAATCAAAAATCTGAATCAGATGAATCAGAAGAAGAAGTTAGCAAGAAATCAAAGAATAAAACTCCTACGTGTTACAATTGCAACAAAGCTGGACTTATAAAACCGGAATGTCCTCTACTTAAGAAAGGGTCTAAAACTAAGAAGGAGAAACAAATTCAAGAGAAGAAATTAAAAATCTGAATAAGATGAATCAGAAGAAGAAGTTAGCAAGAAATCAAAGAATAAAACTCCTACGTGTTACAATTGCAACAAAGCTGGACTTATAAAATCGGAATGTCCTCTACTTAAGAAAGAGTCTAAAAAGAAAAAGAAAAAGAAAAAGGCCATGAAAGCCACTACTTGGGATAGTACAAGTAGTTCGGAAAATGAATCAAGTGACCAAGAGGTTGCTTATACTTGTTTTATGGCTTGGGATGATAAGAAAAGCTCTTCATCTAATCTTCAAATAATATTTGTAGTGATGAATCCAATGATGAAAGCATGTCATCTTATGAAGAGCTTCAAAATGACTTATTTAAGGTGCATAAGATGCTAATCAAAGCAACTAAACAAAATAGTTCATTGAAAAATAAGAATGAAGGATTGATGAAAGAGTTAGAAACAATTAAAACTGCTGAAAAAGAAAAGGATTCAAGACTCAAGAAAATAGAAAGTAAGAATGAAGCTATAACAAAAGAATTAGAATCCAAAAATCTTGCTGAAAAGGAAAAAGACTTGAAAATCAAAGAATTAGAAAGCAAGAATGAAAGAATGATAGAAGACCTTCAATCCTTATCCTCTACGGTGTATGAGAAAAACATATATATTTCTGAATTAGAGGATAATGTAAGAAAATTATCTTTAGAATTGGAGAAATTACAAAAGAACGTTGATAATAAGAGAGACATTGAAATAAATGATCTCAAGAATCAAATTGAAGATAAAGAAAGGATCATTTATAATTTTACAAAAGGAAAAACAAACTTTGACAAAATGGTAGGTTCCCAAAGAATGTCTCTAAACAAAGAAGGCATTGGATTTAATGGAATTGAAAATAAAAAGAAAAGGAATCTTTACTTGGATTATTTCTCAAAAGCCTCCAAAGAAAATGCAAGAACATCCTTTAATGCCTACACTAATACAATATGCTATTAATGTAAGAAAAATAGGCATATAAAGTTTGAATTTCCATTTAAGAGAAAAGGTGTGAAAACCAAACAAATATGAAGAGTTAAAGAAACATCCTTTATGAAACCAACTGAACCCAAGAGAGTATGAGTACCAAGATGAAAGACTAGTTCGTAAATGAAAAACTCCATGGATTAAGTCATTCCCCTTTAAAAATTGAGAAAATAACTTAGTTTATGATCAACAAATGAGTTTAAGAGCTTATTCAAAAATGGCATTGTTGGCCAAAATCATAGGATGAATTTTACAAATCTTAACTTAAGAAAATATTAAGAAAATATCAAATTGAGATGAGCAAAGAAGAGAGAATTCAAAAGCATGTCGAAATAAGGAAAATCCTGCTGACAGACGACTGGCAAATTTTGGATAGCTTAACTCAAGAACAGAAGCCTGACAGACGACTGTCAAGGCTCTGACAGACGACTGCCAGTGACCAGTGAGCCGTCTGTGAGTGTTTTTCCAGACGACTGTCAACCTGCTGTGTATATTGAAAAACTAATTTGTTCATGGATAGACAACTATCATCATATGGACAGACGACTGTCACCCTTCTGTTCAATTTTAAAAACTTGGTTGTTTAGTGATAGACAACTGCCCTCTGTTGATAGGCGACTGTATAAATTTTTTTTAAAGATATTTGAGAATGAAATTCTATATGTTCCATGCTTACATGCCTATATGATATGCTATATGCTCCATGCTTACATGCCTATATGATATGCTATATGCTACATGCTTACATGCCTATGCTACATGATATGCTTGACTTATATTGAAAATTTGTGGCTCACTATGTTGAAAATTTGAGCATGAGATTATTGAGTATAAGCATGAATTTTGTTATGAGATTAATTCTTGATCATGCATGCTATTGAAGAATTACATGGATAGACTTACTGCTTTTTATATTGATATCCATGAACTATGAGAGATATAATGGTTATATTGGTATCCATGAGCTATGCATAATGTGATAATGACTTTGGTATCTACAAAGTCTTTGGTATACACAAAAATTTTTGGTATCACATTTTAAAAAATTTTAAATTGGTATCACAATTTAAAAGTTTACTTGGCATCTCAATCTAAAATTAAATTTGTCTTTTAAGCATGACAAGTATGATTATATCTATGAGCATGGTATAACATTGATGATATGAGCATAATATTGATATTTGATACATAATATGAATCAATGTTTTGAAATAAAGGATGATGAAAGCAAAATTGATAACAAAACTGAATGTAATCAATTCAGGGGGAGAGTTATGTTTTATTGCTTATATTATGATTGTTTCCCTATTAATCAATTCAGAGAATTTTTAATTGATACATGAATTAAATTTTAAATTGGTATCAATTCTCAATTGGTATCATGAATTTCAAATAGATATCATGAATTCAATTATAATATCGACAATTGAAATCTTGAGTAATGTCAAAAAGGAAAAAGTTCTTATTAAAGATATGATTGTTATAACACACTACATATGCTATATTGAAAAACTATAAATTGATTTTGTACATATGTTTGATATGCATGTTTGATGATATGCTCAGAATTTGATTTTATTTGAACTTAATCATTTATTTTCTCTTTTTGATCGATGTCAAAAGGGGGAGAAGTTTTAAGCAAAAATTGAGCATGGGATTGCAAAAATTGAGCATGAACATAATATATCAAAAGGAGGAGAAGTACTTGATGTTGATTGATAAACTTGAACTTGAATATAGTGATGAGCATGATTGTAAAATGAAGTGATGAGCATGATTATAAAAGAGTTTTTGAAATTGATATTGATCTTGCAAATATTGTTAAGATGATGCTTATTGAAAGGGGGAGTCTTTTTAAGGCTCACTCCAATTTTTGCTTCTTATTTGTCATCATCAAAAAGGGGGAGATTATTGGCCTTACAAGACTTAATATCCTATTTTGTTGCTAACGAATAAGTAGAACTTAACATGTTTTGTTTAAGTGATGTATTTTCAGGACTCAAGGATAGAGCGTTAAAGAATTGATGAAAACTTATACTTCAAATAAGGATGATTACATCAAGCTTGAAGCATGGATTAAAGCCAAAAGAAGATCATGAGAGCATTAATATTAAAAATATTCAAGCATTGAAAGCTCAAAGATCAATGAAGCACAAAGAAGTTTTGAAAGATCAAAGATCATCAATAAAGAGAACTCAAAGCAAAAGAGGAGTCAAATGAGTCTTTAGGAAAATTCATGTAAGTACTTCAAAGAATTTCAATATGGATGCATGACGCTCTTAGGTAAATTTTTTGGACCTAGATACCTTTGAAAATACTTGGAAAATATTTTTTTTTTAAGGTCAAAAATTGTTTCAAAAAGGTAAGAATCATTTTTGGAATGAAAAACACCAAAAAAGAAGATTTCTCAAATGCTGTCAATTTTTCTACATGTACATTGATGCACATTTATATCCATCAAAAAGTCTTTATTTTAAAATGTGTTCAACATTAAAGTTTTAAGATAACAAAGATGGGCCAGACTGATCATTCCTCCATGATCAGATGCACTTTGTAAATTGGATCAACAAATCTCAAAATCAGCTATTCTCAAACACTTATTATCCGGGATGGAGGAATCACCCAAACTTATCATGGAGGAATGATCAGTCTGGCCCATCTTTATTATAGTTTCAGCAATTTCCTCAATCTTATGCACCACCTCCGCAAGCTATATCACTCAGTTGTAGCTCCTTAACAGCAGTATCAGCCGTAATAGATCTCTCATAGCTACACACCTCCGAGATTTCAACCAAATTTAGCTCCTATTCCATCAACGAAATCTTCTAATGATAGCATGACACAAATGGCGAATATATTTCATCAATTCATGCAGCTTCATGTCACGACCAACAGTTAGAATACTCAAGCCATCAGTGAACTGAGAGACACCATAAATAAGATAAGTACACACCTGAATACCTTAGAAAAAGGGAAATTTCCTACACAACCTCAACCTAATCCCCAGGTATATCGACAACAACAGCAACCGGTGCATACTGTTTTAGGGGATTCTATTGAAATGGCAAAGGCGGTTATTACCTTAAGGAGCAGAAAAGAAGTTTCCCATTCGAAAATGACCACTGATCAACAAGCAGCTACTCCAACACCTGAAGTGACAACCGAGACAGATGAGGGAAATGAAAAATCAGATGAAGCGGGCTCAGATTCAAAGAAATTAGATAATAAGAAGGATGAGACTATTAATGAGTATCAACCTGTGGTACCCTATCCTCAGAGATTGACATCTGGTTAGAAGAATAAGTAACACAATGAAATTCAAGAAATCTTCAAACAAGTGAAGATTAACATTCCACTTCTGGATGCCATACAGCAAGTTCCTGCATAAGTAAAATTTCTAAAGGATCTTTGCACAGTAAAAAGGAAATTAAATGTGAAGAAGAAAGCTTTCTTGATCGAGCAAGTTAGTGCGTTGATATTGAGAAAACTCCTCAGAAGCTTAGAGATCTTGGTTCCCCCACTATTTATATCATGATTGGTAAATCTCGTATTAGGAGAGCCTTACTTGATTTGGGGAGTAGTGTGAACTTGCTCCCATTTTTAATATATGAGCAGTTGGGTTTACGAGAGCTGAAAAAAACACCTATGATGGTACAGATGGCAGATAGATCACTAAAAGCTCCACGAGGAGTTATTGAAGATGTGTTAGTATAAGTTGACAAATTTTATTATCCAGTGGACTTTGTGGTTTTAGATATTCAGCAGCCTGTCTCCAACATCTACCAGGCACCTATTATTCTTGGCGACCATTCCTTGCTACTTCTAATGCCTTGATTAATTGTCGAAGTGGAGTACTTAGGCTCACGTTCGGAAATATGACATTGGAGATGAACGTATTTATTAAGACGCTGACTAGGTGTGATGATTCAGAGGTACACGCAGTTGAGGTGGTAAATGACTTGGATATGTTAGAACTGTTGTCAACATTTGGTTTTGTAGAGACCTGAAGAATTATAATATTTAAATAATAAAAAAGGGAGGAAAAGGAAATTTTAAAGGGGTCACAACCGGATCGTTGACAAACGCAAAGAGTTCTTTGATGAAGCGGTTTATTGAGATCGTCGACGAGGAATTACTGAGAGGGGTTATTTCAAGGTCTGAAATTTGTCGATGATGAATGGTATTCATCGACGAACTCTCTATTTGGCCTCTTTGACGAAGTGACGTGTCTCGTTGACAAAGGTAGGTGTATAAGTAGCTCTAATTCGTATTTTCAGCAAGAAAACAGCATGTAAATCCCTCCTCCTCTCTCTCTCTCTCTCTCTCTCTCTCTCTCTCTCACACACACACACACTTCGTCCTTCACCTATTCTCTCTAAGATTTTGGGCTGGATCTTCGTCAATTTGACGATTTGAAGCTACCACATCACTACTGGGAAGATTTTCTTCACATCTATTGGAGTGATTTGTAGACTAGGCCAACTTAGGAACCATCCCAAAATTTGGGTAAGTTAATTAATTTTAGTTTTATTAAGTTTTTGGTGTTTCTGAAGTGAGGAGAATATGTTAGGGAAGATAATACTGAAATTTCATTGGGAAGATATCAATTTCAGGTTGTTGAGTTAGGGAACACACGAGTGTGATTTTGGGTGTTTTGTGGGCTTCCTAGAAATCTAGGTAAGAGGATAAACTAAGTTAGCCTTCTTATGAAAATATATTTAATATTTTATAGAATTTAATTTCAGGTAAATATGTATATTGTACAATTATGTTGGAAATAATGTTGTTGTTCACAAATATGATTTTCATGTATAATATCATAAATATGATTTTAGAACAGATTTTATGTTTTGAATATTACCTATTGACTCTATGAGTCTAATCCTGTTTTGATAATGACAAATCACTTGGTATTTGAATTGTACATTGAGTTTGTGAGCAGGAATATTATTTACCATGCATGAAAGGTGAATGAGTCATGGAAGCCATGAGAAGTAAAGCATATACACCTGACACAACCTATGGAACTAAAAGCGAAGAAGGATGAAGGAACAAGCTTCTAGTTGAAGACTTTAATGGGAATTGGTATCTAGATTTGATGTATTTACATGTCATATGATATATTTTGAAGCTCAATTACATCTTAGATTGACCTTAGGACTCATGCATCTCATGAACAATTTATTTGAAATAGTTCTAAGTTGAAATGAAGTTTCGAGGAAAATTATTAGAGTCTTTTTGACGAACCCCTTGGTCTCGTCGACGAACATATGAAGTCCACTCAGCGACAAACACATTGTCTCATCAATGAGAAAATACCAAGAGAACTAAAATTTCAGACAGGGCTGTCGTCGACGAATTCATAGCCTCGTCGACGAACGAGTGTTATACACTCATCGATGAACTTACCCATTTGTTGATGAATGTCAGGGTGATGACTTACGTTTTAGCGCGGACACGGATGTAAAACCCTTATTTTTAAATGATCCAACAACCAGTATTCAATTTGAGAGCGAGAACATTATTTAAACACACCCTAAACTCTAGAGACACAAGGAGATACACATTAGAGAGACTAATATGGTGATCTTGTACTAAGTGAGCCTTCACTCAAAAGATTTTGCTAATACTCTACTCCATTCATACTCTTTGGGAAATCAGCTTAGCTTTTCAAAGGGATTTAAATCTACACATCTTGCAAGAGATCCTTGGTGATTGAGGTTTGATAAAGTAGTGATTGTTTGTGGCATCAATATACATATATATATATATATATATGTATATTGATGCCAGTATATATATATATTTCCAAGATTTTCTATCTCTCTTACTCGTAGATCTGCTATTTTATTGACAAGAAAAATCTGTGTGTTATTACTTGATAAGTTTTATTTGAGAAAGGATTTTTTCTAAATGGTTGAATATTTGTGATATCCAAGTTTATACTTTCATTTAAAGATTTGATATTTGGTTATTTCGAAAACTATTTGATTGAAAATTCTCTGAGCATCTAAATATATATTCCTGAGGAATATCTTTTAAACATAGAGTTTAAGTTTTTGGAATATTTAAAGTCTTATTTTTATTCAAAGATTTAATCTTGCAAAATATTTGAAAGCGAGAACGTAGATCCACATATTATTCTAGTCTATTTTAAAAGGATCTCGTTTTATATTCTTGCATAAAGTATTCGAAAATCAAACCCAAAGTTCTCCAAAGAATTTATGTATAAAAAATTATTTTTGGGATATAGTGATTAAAGGGTAGATTTGTGAAGCATATCATTCTTAATAAAAAGATCATATTGGTACATACACATTGAGTTTCAAGCTTTTATCATATGATTATGTGTTAGGATTAATCTTGTACTCACTAGCTTTGGGTATAAGCATTTGAGTTTTTTTGCAAAAATTGTAATTCCATTTTGTATACACGGTTTGGGTTGTGAATCGAGACTAAGGAGGAAGCTACGCCTCTTGTAAGCAGCAGATCGGAAAGGAAATTCCGTCCCAGTAAAGGAGCAGATTATTTAGTGGAATCCTTGAGTGGGTTACTCAAGGTGAGGACGTAGGCTAGGGTAGGCCGAACCTCGTAAAATCGAGTTTGCATCTCTCTTACCCTTACCTCTATTTAAATTTCGTGTAATCATATTGTGTATGTGTTGATCAATTGGTGAATGATTGAATAATTGGGTAATATTGTATGCTTGATAAAGACACACATAAAATTACTCATTGGTTTGATTAATTTAAAAAAAAAAAAATTGATTGAGGTAGTAATTCGTAGCTTGGAACTTTGTAATTGATTGTTTTCAAAATTAGAACCTAAAGGACTTATTTTTTAAAATACCCAATTCACCCCCCATCTTGGGATAACACTGTAATTCACATTACCCTTTCTGTGTGGCCCGAGTAACATTTACCATGGAAATTATGATAATGAAATATTATGTTTTCCCAAAATATTCATGTATTACTAGTTTTCAAGAAAAACTCTAAAACAGTATAGGAACTATGTTCTAAATATTATGTTAAACAGTATAGAGATTTCATGTTTCTATATGTTATGATATGCCAACATCAGGGACGAGGTTTTATGTGATATGTTGGCGTAAGGGCCGAGGGTTTTATCTGGCATGCTATGCCGGCGTAAGGGCCGTGAATTTTATATGATATGTTATGTAAAATTTTATGAAAATATTATTATGACAAATATTATTATGAAATAGTCATGTATCATTATTTGGAAATATACTATATATTATCAGAACCCGGATGACTTGGTTTAGGCTTTCATGAAGCACGATACTGTAGTTATATGATCACAATCATGTATATGTTAGTGCTACAACTTGTCGTAAGGGGCAATGGGAGATCGACAGTTGATGTGGTTTTATGGTAGTGCAGGCACCCCTTTGGCATCCGGACCAAAAGGGGCAGACCCATCGTACTTACATACTTATGGTGGTATAGCATGGTCGGCCAACCATTGCTACATCCCGCCTTTGGGTCGCACAACCTAGTCATGTGGGGGTAAGACATGACACCAGCTAGCTATCCATCCAAGGTGTTATTTCATGTACGTTTATTTGAGATGATTTTTATGTATAGAAATTCAGTATGTTATACCATGTTATGAGAAATTATGTTATTCCCAGATATGATACAGATAGTTTTATCAAATATGATTTATGTATTGTTGTACGTATAACACAAAAATACTCATGTTGCCACACACTGATATTAGTTTATTTCCCTTACTGAGAGGTGTCTCATCCTAACTATATAAACATTTCATGAGCCCCGAATAGAAGAGCGGATAGAGCTCTGCAGCATTAGTGGTTAATTGTTCAACCCTGGCAAAAGGGTAAGTCGATATGCTAGAGTCTGATGGATTTCTAGGTTGTAACCTTAGGGCACTTTTTGATTATTTTGGGATGTGTGTATGTATATAACAGTTGTAGTAAAACTTTGGTATTGTGGTTGGTTGTATGGTACATTTTAATTTATGTTTCCAGCTGCTTAGGTATCTGAGTGGTATTTTGAGTATATCCCTGGTACCCATGGGTTCAATTTGATTATGTTATTCAGTTGTACAGGATTATTATATTGAATATTATTATAAAAAAATTTAAATAGGTAAATTAGGCAGGTCATTACAGTTTGGTATCAGAGCCTAAGTTTTTAGGTTCTATAGACTTTAGAATGCAGCGGAAACAATACTAGAGTTTAGGAAAAAGATTTAAGGTTTTGTTCTACAGTCTAGAGGCAGGGTTTCCATAGTGGTTTTTATGTCTTTCCTGGGGTGACGATTTCAGGAAAGCCATAATAAACTATTGCTGGGTTGTGTTTCTATAGTGTTAGACTGAATCTTAAAATAAGATAAAGATGTCAAGATAGGGAATTTTAGTTAGACACATAAATTATAAAAATATGATCCCTGAGCCATGTTTATTGACTTTTCAAGATCGACTCTAGAGGAGGTAGTGCCCATGTGAGTGGTAGTGACGATGTAGGACCCTCGAGTGCAGGCGGGCCTGATTTTGATGCGGTATTACGTTGTGTGGCTCAGCAGGTTATGACTGAGATCGCTAGTAGCTCCAGAGAGTAGGGAGACCCGTTTGCATGCCATGGGTGCATGATAAAGAAATTTACCAAGATGAATCCTGTAGCATTTTCAGGAGAAGTTGATCTTGCAGTCGTCAAGAATTGGATGCAGGAGATCGAGAAAGTTTTGGCAATATTATAGTGTACGGAGGAGCAAAGGGTCCTTTTCACCACCTATAAATTGATAGAGAAGGCTGAGAGGTGGTGGACTATTGTGAGACTTCTAGAACAGCAGAGGATGACGCCGATAGCTATGACATGGAGCTGATTTAAAGAATTATTCTTTGATAGATATTTCCCAACCACTGTTAGGGAAGGTAAAGTGGAAGAGTTTCTAAATTTGAAGCAAGGACAGCAGTCGGTCCAATAGTATGTGGTGCGGTTTATAAAACTATCTCGCTTCGCCCCGTATATTGTTCCTGATGAAGTAAAGAAGGTGAGACAGCTTGAAAGAGGATTGAGGCGAGGAATATACAAACAGGTGGTTGTTCTGAAGATACAGGATTTTTCTGAGTTAGTTAACCAAGCAGCTTTGGCTGAGGCTAGTGAGCGCATGGATGCAGATGAGCAGATACAAAAGAAGAGATCTACGCCTTCAGGCTTCCAACAGGGATCTAGGCAGGGTCAGTGGAGGAAAGGAAACTATGGCAAAGGACAGAGGTAGGAGACTGGAGGTCATGAGTTTCAGGCGATGCAAAATTTTCTTGTCTGTCAGACTTGTGGAAAGGGACACTTGGGAGAGCGTCGAGTGGGGAGAGCCGTCTACTATCGCTACGGTAGGTAGGGACATTTGGTGCGAGATTGCCTTACACCACTTGGTAACGCTCTTGCTCCTAAACCATACTGAGGAGGTTATTAGGTGCCCCGTGGAGGACAGTAGAGGAATGTAGCTTTAGCGAGGGTCTATGCTTTGACGCCTGGAGATGCTAAGATAACCGATGATGTGGTGATAGGTATGATTACCATGCTTTCATTTAAAGTTGTTATATTGTTTGATTTGGGAGCCACACACTCGTTCGTGTCTATGGAGTGTATTAGATTATGTGGGGTAGAAACATAGTTGTTAGAAACCGCACTGTTAGTAGTTACACCGACAGGGTTAGTAGTGAGGTGTAGTAAAGTGCTCCAAAGCTGTTCAGTTGATATTGAGGGAAAAGTCTTGTTAGCTGATTTGATAGTATTGGATATGCATGAGTTCGATGTAATTTTTGGTATGGACTGGTTGGCAGCCAATTATGCCAGTATAGACTATCATTTGAAAGAAGTAATACTCAGACCACCGAGAATATTAGAATTCAAGTTCACAGGGTCGCGTGTACAATCCTTGCCTTAGTTAGTATTAGCCATATAGGTGAGGAGATTACTCCTAGATGGTTGTCAGGGGTTTATGGATTTTGTAAAGGAGGTGTCAAAGAATGAATTGAAGCTGGGAAATACACTAGTGGCTAAGGAATTTTCTGATGTTTTTCCAAAAAATCTACCTGAGTTACCTCCCGACCGCGAGATAGATTTCGCTATTGATCTACTTCCCGAGATAACACCAATCTTTAAAGCTTCTTACAGAATGGCTCCCGCAGAATTGAAAGAATTGAAGGACCAGTTGCAGAATTTGCTGGATAAAGGTTTTATTTGGCCTAGTGTATCACTGTGGGGTACTCTAATGTTATTCGTAAAGAAGAAGGACGGGACTATGTAGATATGTATAGACTACAGGGAAATTAATAAGGTGACAATCAAGAACAAGATCCTCTACCCCGTATAGACGATTTATTTGATCAACTTTAGGGTATGCAGGTCTATTCCACGATTGACCTCAGATCAGGCTACCATCAAGTGAAAGTAAAGCAGAAGACGTCTCGAAGACGGCATTTAAGACTAGATATGAGCATTATGAATTCCTCGTTATGTCGTTTGGTTTGACGAATGCTCCTGCTATATTCATGGACTTGATGAATAGAGTCTTTCACCAGTATTTAGACCAGTTCATTCTAGTTTTCATTGATGATATACTGAACTATTTGAGGAGTTTTGAGGAACATGAGACGCATTTATGATTGGTACTTTAGATGCTCAGGTAAAAGAAGTTGTATGCCAAGTTTAGTAAATGTGAATTTTGGCTAGTGAAAGTGTTGTTTCTGGGGCATGTTATTTCAGGGGATGGTATTTTGGTGGATCCCAACAAGATTAAGACAGTGTTGAATTGGGAAAAGCCGAAGAAAGTTTAGGAAATTAGAAGTTTCTTAAGACTGGCGGGTTATTACTGTCGGTTTGTAGAGGGGGTTTCATCTTTATTAGGACCTCTCACGCGTCTGACTAGGAAGAATTTGAGGTTTGAATGGGATGATGATTGCAAGTAGAGCTTCTAGGAACTGAAACAAAGGCTTGTCACTGCACCAATACTGATCATTCCGTCAGGGGGTGATGGTTATGTTATTTTCAACAACGCGTCTTTAAAAGGGCTCAACTTTGTATTGATGCAACATGGTAGGGTTATAACTTATGTCTCCTGATAGTTGAAAGAGTATGAAAAGAACTACCCTAGCCACGATCTGGAATTGGCTGCAGTAGTGCACGCGTTAATGATTTGGAGGCATGACTTGTATGGTGAGAGATGTGAGATATTCTCCAATCACAAAAGTTTGAAGTACTCTTTCACTCAAAAGGAGTTGAACAGGAGACAGAGAAGGTGTTTGGAACTTATTAAAGATTATGACTGCACTATCAGTCACCACCTAGGGAAGGTAAACATGGTAGTTGATGCTCTAAGCAAGAAATCAGTAGGACTAGCACTATCAGTTATGAAGGTTTAGCATCCGATCTAGATGGATCTGGAGAGACTTGGTGTAGAGTTGGTAGAGAGTGATCCTTAGGCATTTATTACTAGCCTAGTGTAGCCTACTCTATAGGAAAGGATTAAGATAGCTCAAAGAGATGATGCAGAATTAGCAGAGCTGATAGCTAAGGAGCAGGATGGACAAGGAGATGAATTTAGTATTTCTGATGGCGAGGCCTTGAGGTTTCGTTCCAAGTTGTGTGTGTCGGTAGATACGGACATCAGGAGGACGATCTTAAAGGAATCTATAGGTACTTGTACATGGTTTATCCAGGTAGTACTAAAATGTATAGGGATCTGTGAGAGTTTTACTGGCAGAGCGGCATGAAGAGGAAAATTACCGAATTTGTATAGCAGTATTTAATGTGCTAGCAGGTAAAAGCTGAGCACTAGAGGCCGGCGGGCCAGTTGCAGCCACTTTACATCCCAGAGTGGAAGTGGGATCATGTATCTATGGACTTTGTGACAAGTTTGCCACTAGCACTGCATGGTCAGAATGCTATTTGGGTGGTCGTTGATAGATTGACGAAAACCGCTTACTTCATTCCTATTAAAGTCAGCTAATCCATGGATGGACTGGCAGAGATTTATGTTCAGGAGATAGTCTGTTCCCATGGTGTGCCAGTGTCTATTGTATTAGACCAAGAACCACGTTTCACATCACGGTTTTGGAGGAGCTTTTGAGAGGCTCTAAGGTCTCAGTTATCTTTCAGCACAACGTTTCATCCTTAGATGGATGGCCAGACCAAAAGGGTGATTCAGATATTAGAAGATATGTTGCGGGCATGCGTGCTGAATTTTTGGGGTAGTTGGTGTAGACACCCTATTTTTGCCTTAGCCAAATAGAACAAGGGGTCTACTCTTATTATTTTCTTATTTTTACTAATTATTATTATTATTATTATTATTTTATTAGTATTATTTTCCTACATTATTAGTATTTTACTATTATTTTGCTAGTATTTTTATTATCATTATTATTTTTTTTTTCATTTTTATTATTATTATTTTCTTTATTTTATGTTTACTTTACTATAATTATTTTTATTTTTCATTTTATTTTATTGTTTTTGATATATTATTATTATTATTATTATTATTATTATTATTATTATTACTATTATTATTAGCATTAGTATCTTATTTTGGCTATTATTATTTTTAGTAATGTTATCATTATTATTATTATTATTTATTACTTTTAATATTAGTATTATTACTTTATTTTTTAATATTATTATTATTGTTATTTTACCAATAAGTATCTTAATTTTTATTTTTGCTATAATTATTTATTATTATTTACTATTAGTAGTAGTATTATTATTATTATTACCTTGTTGATACTTATATGATAATTATTATTATTATTACTTCCATTTTCATTATTACCATAAGAATAAAAGCATAAAAAAAAAAAGAGAAAGAAAAAGAAAATCAAAGAAGGAAGTTTGTTTTTAGGGTTTTCAAAAGAATTCTTTTATAAAAGGTGAGGGGCACGGAGCCAAGGAGCGGGGGGGAGCACACGAACACAGGCGCGGCGCAGAAGGCCAAAAAAGAAAAAAATAAAAATATTTTCTTCTTCATCGTTTTCTCCCACTCTCTCGCAGCCACTCTCCTTCTCGCCGAACCACCACGGCAAGCCACACCCATCTCTCTCCATCATCATCCTCCCATCTCCAACTCCGGCAGCCCCTCACTGCCGCTTCGTGCACAGACCATCTCCCCGACCACCATCTTCAACTCTGATAGCCTCCCACGGCCACCACACCATTCCGGCTAATATCGGGCCACCCTCAGGGCCACAGCTCCTTCAGTCACATGCCGCAGCAGCAGTTGCCGCTGCCGCTCCCTACTCTACAACCCCGAACACTGTCACAGCCCAGCTCCGGCCACTGGTTCCTCCGGTCATCCCTGCAACACCAGAACGCCAGACCAGCCCCGGCCCTTCTTCCGTTCTGCCCTCTCCACAGCTCCAGGCCACCTCACGCCACAACAACAGCAGCATTATCTCCGGCCACCTGTTCCTCTCTACTGCCAGCCCATCGACTCCGGCTTCTCCCAGGTAATTCTCTGCACGCTTGCCATAACACACACAGTGCACGAGCCTGTTTATTTTGGTATAAATATTCTTATTTTTTATTTTTATTTTTCTATCACCCCCCTTGTTCTGTCTTTTTCTTTTTTTTTTCTTTTTTTTATTATCATTATTAAGGTAAATACTAATTTGTTTGTTATCTGTTTTGTAGGATTCTTGTTAGGGGCTTATTTCAATATTTAAAAATTAAATCTTGTGGTAATGATTTTATTGTATATATATATATATATATATATATATATATATATTAAGTTTAATTTTTATGATACTTGTTAATGTCTATTTATTTATTCATTTATTCTTAAACATTAGATATGATTGTAGAATCTTTACTGTGGAAATTCATTTTAATAGTTAAAGTTTGAAATCTTGTGGCGTGAACTATAATGACATAAGAGTTTTAAAGTTTTAATATGAGTTTTGGTATTTAAATGTTGTATTTATTTGAGTATATAATAGTCAAGTTGTATACCTAATATTAGGGTTGTGGTTGTATTCATTAAAATATTAATGTTCGTGTTATAAGGTGTATGTTGTTCATAATGTTTGATATTCGTTTCTAGGGTTTCCGTTTCGGTGTGTCAATTATGTGTTTAATATTCTTATTATCATAATACTTTTTTTTTTTTTAGGGCGTTATTGTTTGTTTAGGTACATATGTAGGGTTCCAGTTTATCATTGTGATAGGGTCCTCATTATTAATATGATGTTATATTGCTATGATATTTGTTTGTGTTTTAGTATTTTAGTACATATATGATATTATTATGGTATTCTTAGTATTATATACTACGTTATATATTTGGTATACTCACATGATAGCAGTTATTATGATATTGTTTTTTTTTTTATGTATATATTTTTTATTGATATTTTAATATACGTAACTCATTATAGTATTTTAGGTATATATATGGTATTATTACTACGTTTATATTTAGTATCACTTATTAGGGTATTTTTTAGAATTTTAATGTATAGGGAACTATTTAATATGGTATCTTTAGGACATCTAACATTACCTATTAGGGCATTTTTAGCCTTTTAATATATAAAGTATTACTATTTATAATATCCTTAGTATATTAATACATATAGTATTATGGTATCTAGTTACGTATTTTGACATTCATAATATTTTAGTAGGTATTTGTTGCTTATTACCCTATTACCATATATTAAAACCTCCCATATTGGTATTTTTCTAAAAAGAAAACTATAAAATTTCCAAAATTGGGAGCGTACTTTCTTAAATATTTTCTTGATTTTAATCCCTATGATTTTATTGCTGGGGGTATTAGCCTTTGGGCTTCACGTACCTTTAAGCTCTGAGGGGAATATATATGTATATATTATATTTATTTAGTTATTTATTTATTTTTCATATGTAATTATAAATTCATAAAAAAGGAGTAATTTAAAGACTTATTAGATTAACTTAGGGATAATTTCAAATTAATTAGGTACCGTTCATAAGAACAGGCGCGTAGGGGGTGCTCGTACCTTCCCCTTGCGTAACCGAACTCCCGAGCCTAACTCTGGTAATGTAGACCTATTTTATCCCTAATGGGGTAGTCATCACGTGTTCTAACCACACTAAAGGTTAGTGGCAACTCCGACATTCCATGTTTTTCCATGAAAATATTAATTGAATTTAATTTCGCCGCCCGGGGCTCACGCGCTTCCGGGACGTCGCGACAGTTGGACTCAGTATATGCCGCTAGTAAAGTTTGCATTCAAGAACATCTATCAAGCCAGCATTGGAATGACACCTTATGAGGCACTCTATGGTAGGAGTTGTTGTTCTCCTTTATACTGGGATGAGTTAAGGGAACGGCGAGTTATGGGGCCAGAACTAGTGCAGTAGACATATAATAAAGTTCGGCTCATTAGAAATAGGATCAGTGCAACTTAGAGCCAACAAAAAAGTTACGCTGACACTTGCCACAGGAAACTGGAGTTCAATGTTGGAGATCACGTGTTTTTGAAAATAGCTCTATTTAAGGGAATTATGAGATTTGGAAGGAGAGGCAAGCTTAGCCCTAGGTTTATTGGCCCGTTTGAGATTCTTAAGAGACTGGGGTCAGTTGCCTATAAGCTAGCCTTACTACCCATTTTGTTTAGAATACACGACATATTTTATGTTTTCATGTTGAGAAAATACGTTCCAAATCCCTCCCATGTGATCAATTGTGGTGAGATAGAGCTCAGGGATACTTTGACTTATGAGGAGGTACCAGTGCAGATTTTGGATAGGAAAGAACATGAATTGCACAATAAGAAGATTTCTTTAATATAAGTCTTGTGATGAAATCATGCGATAGAGGAAGCTTTATGGGAACTCGAGGAGCAGACACGATAAAAGTACCCGTATCTCTTCTGCGGGGATCAGTAGTAATCAAGAAAAGTTACATGTGAATATATAAAATTTCTTTTGCGCAAGTTAGTTAAATGTGATAATTTTCTAGTAGTAAATAGCATTTTGGTTGTGGGAGAATTTTATTTTTTGTGTATATGTAATCTCCTAGAGCCTTGAATGTAACCACGGTATTCCTCCGCCACAAGTGAGGGTAAGTAATAAAATAAGTAGCCTATTTTCTTTAAAGGATGGTCTCAATATAGATAGTAAATTTCGAGGATGAAATTTTATGAGGGGGCGAAGAATGTAGAGATGACTCACTTAAAAAATGAGCAACTTGGAAGGTATCCCAAGTATAGGAGTTACGTCGTGTAATATTCAGCCCAAAGGTTAGATCGTCTCCTCAAGAAATGTGTTTTAATCTCAAATTTTATGTTCCCTCAATTGAAAAATAAAAGGTTGCCGAACTCAGTTCAGATTCGGGACTTTCAAGATTGGTTGAAATTTCCTTTGACAAATTAAACGAACACACGAATTAAACCCTAATCCTAGAATGCATTGAACTAAATACAGGTAACTTTAAACACATAATTAAAACAAGTAATAATGAAACTCACACAAACACAAATGCAGACAATAAAAACCGAACCTTTAACAAAATTAAGAAATTGAACCAAAATCACAATTTAAACGCAAACACGAACTCAATGAAAATTTAACACTCAAACGATAATAGAACACGATTAAAAATATGAACTTTAATAAAATGGACCCTAAACTAAATCGAGCTTCGACAAAAAGATTAAATTTTGAAAAAAAAAAACTAATTTAATTTCTAAAAACCAAAAACAATTTTTTTTTTTTTTGTATTTTATTCATTTTTCTTTTTTTGAAGAAATAAATCGGACTTTAATCAGAAAAAAATTAACTCAAGAAATATTTAAACCTAATGCTAATTTTAATTAAAAGAAAGATAAATAAATAAATAAACTTCAATAAAAAATAAAATCCCTTAAACAATTACTCAAAATCTAAAATTTTCAATAAACCTCAATAAAAATTTAGCAACATTCAACTAAATAATAATTTCAATAATAATAACATTCCCTAAAAAATTATTTAAAATCCAAAATTTTCAAATAACCTTACTAAAAAAACAATATTCAGTTTTAATCTGTGGAGAAAGAGCCATGATGTTGCTGAAGCAGAGGTCTCAAATCTGTGGAGTTTCTGTGGTGGCTGGCTGGCTGGTTCGGGTGGTTATTGTTGGTAGTAGAGGTGCGACTGGTGTTGCTATTGGGAGTGGCATGGCTGCAGTGGAGCATAGGTGTCTGTGGCAGGCATTGGGGGGGGGGGGGGTCGTGTGTTTGGGTTTGTGGATGTTTAGAGCTGGGCATGCTCGGCGGAGCTGGAAGTGTGGCTATTATGGTTGCGTGGCCTAGTGAAGAAGCTGGTGCACGAGGTGGCTGCTTCGTCTGAGGTTGCAGTAGCTCCCGGCTGGTGGCTCACGGTCGGCTTGCAGCTCACAGTTGCAGAGGAGAGCTCACGGTCGGCTGTCAAGAGCTGGAGTAGAGCCGGGGGAAGGAGAGTCAGGAGAGAGAGAGAGAGAGAGAGAGAGAGAGAGGAGAGACAGAGAGAGAGAGAGAGAGAGAGAGAGAGAGAGAGATAGAGAGCGAGAGAGAGAAAGGGAGAGAGAAGCTGAGGGAGAGAATGAGGGAGAGAAAATAGAGGGAGAGAATAAGGGAAAGAAGGGACTTAGGAGAGGGAGACTGAAAACAGAGAGGGAGAAGGTTCAGGGAGAAGAAGAAAGTTGAAGAAAAGAGAGAGGGAGAGAATGGTGCACTGGGGCACACCTAGAAAAGAAAGAGAATGAGAGGTTAAATAGAGAGGGGGAGGAGAGCCCTATGACCCAGCTGGATGACTCGACTGAAGGAACTGACCCGGCCTACATGGCCGGGTCACATCAAGTAGCTTTTATATATATATATTTTATTTTTTTCTCATTTTTCTCTCCGTGAACACAACCCATTTTGACTCTTTTGGAACCTGTTTCTCTTAAAACTCAAAACACAGAAGTTGTAGATAATCTTCTCATCTTTCTCTAAAAATTTGAATCGTCTCGATCAGAGTTTGGACAGGAAAGTTATGTGCGAATTACAAACTGGTGCCAGTTTTACCTCTCGGAATTTTCCTACGATAAATAAATGCCAAAAATTCATAAATTATTAGAATTGGCATATTCCCAAGAGGTGGGGTGAATAGGAAATTTAAACTTTTCTCCTAGGTTAATCTATCCAACAACAATATATACACAACCTAGGGTTTATCTATGTAATTTCCAAATGCATAGATAAATATGATGTGGAACTTAAATCAAACGCATCATTCACACCATAACATACATGTGCGGTAAATATAAAGTGCAGAAATATAAACAAGGCACCATTTTGTAATTCGCACATAACTTTGCCTTAACAGGTTAATTAGTGGGGCTAACCTCAACCTACACGCCTTAATAGGATGGTGCACCTAGCTTTCCTAACCGGGTCTAAGCCAATCCGAGACTATTCTAGGGCTAGTCTTCCTCTTTAGGCCCGTGCCTGGAATACAACAGTTTTGCTCAATAAATGAAATGGTACAGTGGTTATGCTTTCAAGCAAAGCAGATGTGTACCCAACTACGCGCAATTACATTCACCACAGTATGATTTAATATGTAAGCTCAGTGTGGTCAAATGTTTCAACTCTCAAATATATTTTCTATTGGTGTGATGAGTGTGTGAGAGTATCAACATGCAATCTTTGTATCTCAAGATATTCAATCAATAAGTTCACACAAAAATATCAAGTCTCAAATATTTCAATCAACAGGATGTCTCAAACATGTAAATATCAAATAATGTATATGCTTGGTTTGCAAAAGATGTGTAATCTTTGTATTCAACAAATAATATATGAGTGAATGAATATTGCAACAAATATCACTTTCACATAAACAAATATCTTTTCAAAGTTATATCAAAATAAATTCCACAAGATATTTGGAAATGTTTTGAAGAGATTTTGCAATCCACAAGCAAATACAAACTTCACAAGATATTGCAATGGATATGCAATACTCAGAAGTTTAATGCAAGTCTTCTTATGAGAGACTTATTAACAAAGTTCCCTAAGAATACTTAGGTTTAGCTCTCAAGAAAAATCATATCAAATAATCACCAAACAAGGAGAGCAAACCTTCCATCACAAACACTCAATCAATTTACAAATGATGTAGGCAATAATAGAAGGTAAGTAATAGTGGTTGGGGCTTAAATATGAATATGATAGGTTTTTGGATTTTCAAAAAGAATTCTTCCTAATCAAATCTGCTAATCTCTTGTTAATCTTAGGAAATGATGGGCTATATATAGACATTGGAAGAATTATAGTCGTTAAGACATGTAGGGTATCATTAATATTATTTAAGATCATTTTAACCCTAATTAACAATGTTTAAAAATATTTAACCGCAGTCAAAATCAAGGCAACCCAAAAGGTCCGGTCGACTAGAACCTTTGTGGTCGACCGAAGTTCATATGGTTTGGTCGACCAAGACACTTTTGAATTGGAGACTCGGTCGACCAAGAGTGCGTGTCAAAAGGGTGATTTTCCATTTCTCTGAGGTTCGGTTGACCAAGCCATTTTGAACTAAATGGTTCAGTCGACTAGACAGTTGAGATTTCTCCCGAGGACCCTTGGTCGACCAGGTAGTTGGTATTCAATTTTGGATCGGTCTACCAGGTGGTCAAATTATTGACCTTAGGAGGTTTCGATTGACCAGGGGTTTTGAACTACAATGGTTTAGTCGACCGGAACCTTGGTCAATTGTTGACCCAGGCAGGTTTCGGTCAACCGAGGCAGAATGAACTGCCTTAGTCGGTCGACCGAAAGTGTACAATGTGTGCATTTCGGTCCTATTATGATCCACTCAAACCCTAATCAAGTACCTAACATTCATAGGTGCAATGGTGAGTGTCCTAGGGTCATTTACGTCCAATTAAAGACACCAAAAAAATCCAGCGTCGGTCAACTTTCGATTGACTAAAGGGTAAACCCTAAGGTCTTTCTAAAGTCACTTTTAGTTTACGGTTACTTTGAGCTTACCTATTAGATCATGCATGTGATGTGTGTGAGCTTATTACAAACCAATCCCTATTTACTATTACAGACCAATTATATGAATGAATTATATATATTACAACACAATGATCTTCAATCTTTACCTGCTTTGTGCCCATCTCAATCTTGACTATTTTAATTCCTACACAAAACCTCGAACACCCATTAGATACAATGAGTATTTGTCATAATCAAAACCGGGCGTGACCTATAAGGTCAACATAAATTACTCAATAAGACTTAGAAATTTAAATAGGGAACTTTGTTAGAATATTGAAAGTAATTAGGAATTTAATTAAAAATATAAGCCCTAATGACCAAACTACAATGCCTAATTACGCAGTTCTAGCGCATAATCACACCCCTAACTAACATTTTGCTAGTCTCTAGCAAATAACGTAAATGAATTTTAGGGCGGTGCCCACAACTACAAACTCCAGTGAACATGAAATTAATGCACATGCAACACAACCATGTCGTTTCACATATAAGAATATAATTGAATTTCACACAGGCTCATTCATATTTAATGCATGCAACTCCAAAGTACATCACTCATGCAAGTTTCATAATTTATATGTCAGTTAACAATAGTATACTCCCATTAAGTTAATTAGCAGCACAATTTAGAGTTAATGCAGTCATATAAGTTCGAGTATAAACAGGTAAAATATTGAGGTATGTGTGATGTGTGTGACTCAGTACACCTAGGATACCAGTGGACACCTACAAAATGGTCACTTTGACTCGGCCTACTAGTATACCCTCAACAACACTCAAAGAAAATGTGTTCACTCGTCATATGTGAGGAGTGTCACGATCAAACATCCCACATACTGAAAGGAACAAACGCTAAGTATATGAAGTGGACTAGTCTGAGAAGGATCTAGCCTATCTATGAGGTGTCGGGTCCTTCACCCTAGCATCTTCTCACCTACTCGTTATATCCAACGGAGACCACCCTAGATTATCTTATTCACAAACTTGTCATGAATACATCTGAGGCATTTACCGGTTGAAGAATCTTCGTACGTGGAGAACATGTGTCATGTCCTTGACTTTTTTGTGGTATTTTTGTGGAGCAGGCATTAGCATTTCATTTCATTCGCATTTCTATTTCTTATTCTTCCTTATACTCATTCTTCATTTTCTGTCTTTTCTTGATCAATTAAGACAATCATTACACTTCGTTTGTTATCTTCATACCATCAATGGGAATTGATCTTGAACAATGGTCTATGAACTAAGTCTATTTCTAGGGGTGGCTCAACCTTCAAATCTTGAGTAGGCTACAAGACCTAGATTTCTATCTCCCCACTAGATGTCACCTCTAGGCTAGCAAATAAAAAGCAGAGACTAGTGTACAAAGAATCATCCAGAAGAAAGAGAATCGAGTTCCATGAACTTTGATTTGATGTTAACACTCAAAAGGACGATAATTAGATCAAGGATATCTCACAAGGTGTCATGATCGCCATGGGTGTTCTCTCAGTGCTCACAGGAAACCCTAAGTGTAATAAATCACGTGAATGTGTTTATTCAGCCTCGTGAGATGTCATGTAAATACAAGAAATTATATAGCCAGATTAACATGAGTGTACTACCAATCAATTCTTCATGAAGTTACAAAACCATATAAAGAGAAACTACGCATAAATGACTCAAATGTGTAATTCTTCGGTTATATGCAAGTATGTGAAGGGTATAAGTCAATGTTAAGCATGTCATTACTCAACGTAATTCCTCATTACTCATCCTTTCTTTCCCTCTTTTTGAAATTTTTTTTTTCAAATTAATGAATGAAACCCCGTAAGTATACGTGCACAGTGTCACATGCAAATGCTTAACCCCCCCCCCCCCAAATGAAAGTGGAACATTGTCCTCAATGTGAAAGCATAGAGGAAATAGAAAAATTGGGCACGAGATAAATAGGGTGTACCTGGGTGACAAAGTAATGGAAAATGAAAACTGAACTACAAGAAAATGGACTTGAAAATTAACTAAAAATAAAATAAGGTAAAACAAAATGAAAAGAAGGAAAAGAAAAACATCACTGTTGTTTGGCGAAGGCTCTGAAGGAATTTCATCTGGTGGGTGTAGGTTTATAAATTGCACTAGTGGGTGTCCAAATTTGAGCTGCCATAATGGACCAGTCTTCATACCTACACAAAATTCGGCCTCAAATGAATTAATACTCGTCAAAATACCAAACAATACGTGTGCAGATTGACCCTTTTGTTTTAACAAGAAAGGGTCTTTATTAAGCATATTTTCCAGGAAATTTACTTCTTTACGAATTAGTGTTTGAGGGAAAGTTATTGGAACAATTACCTTTAGTTCTTCAGAAGCATTAGCATTAAAATGTTTACCTGGTTCCTTGAAAATTAGACTCTCACCAGTCTGCACACCCTTTTTATTGGGTGTACCAATCATCTTACCATTGCAGGGATCTGTTTCAGCATTGGGCTCCTTGACATCTAATTCAGTCGAGAGTGATGGTTCCACAGTTGCCAAGCTCTGAGTATGAGTACCACAAGTTAGTACTCTTGATTAGTATCAACCTCCTCATTAACCGAATGCTCCACTTCTAGGCCTGTTTGCTCTGATTTTTCTTTGAATTCATCTACTTCAGCCATAACTACCGGTGCTGGGACAACTGGTAGTTTGGTAATGAGCGTCTCAGGTCGGGGAACTTCTTTCCCGCTTCTCGAAGTGGTGGTGGTCTCCGCTATCTCAAAAGAATCATTATGTACTTGTTGTTGTTGCTAGTATTCTTGAGGACTAAGCTAAGGTTCCACGGGCAATTCCTCTTCTTCTAAGATGTCCAACTATGTGCTTATCACATTAATGGTGTCTCGCAATTCATTATAATGATTGACTTGAGTCTGCATGAACTACTGGAGCATATTCACCATTTGTGTCATGCTATCATCAAAAAGTCCTAACGACGCACGACTCTGAGGGATTTGTTGTGGTTGATATTGAGGCAAAGGGTTGTCTGGGTAGTATGTTGGTTCATATAAATCTCCACCACTGATTGTACTGATAGGGTGTACTGCTATGGGTGCCTGATTGTATCATGTATTCCACTATGGGACCCTTTCAGTTAGGAAATCAAAGAATGATAGTACCTGATCTGGATCCTCGCTGAAGGGTTCTCCATTGCACATGGTCTGGACAAAGTTTTTGCAATCAGGGGTAAGAGCAATATAAAAACAATCAGCTAACCTCCATAAGTCAAACCCGTGATGTGGAAAAGCACTTAGCAAATGCTTGAATCGCTCCCAGCACGCCCGAAATGTCTCGTCACCCTACTGCACAAATTGAATAATCTGTTCTTGCAAAAATTGAGTTATCTGCGAGGGACAAAACATATGCAGAAATTCAGTCTCCATATCAACCCAATTAGTGATAGAGTGAGGTCTCAAGGAATGAAACCACATCTGTGCCCCATCCTGCAAAGAAGCAATAAATACACGCAGTCTAGTAGATTCATCAGTTCTAACATGATAGAAAAACATATTGCAGGTTAACTTGAACTCTAATAGGTGCTGATAAGGGCATTCAGATTCCGTTTTGAAGAACTAGGGTAGCAATGACATCCTCCCGCGCTGCATCATGAAATCAAGCTCTTCATTAGGCAAAACAGTAGAAGAGGGTGCAGTGGTGTATTCAAGCTGCAAAAAGTCCATTATCGTGCGCGGTGCAGGTGCAGCCATGTTTATTTGTTTTTTTTTTTTTTTTTCAAAACTCAATTTTTTTCTTTTTTTGTTTTCTTCCTTTTTTTTTTCCTTTTTTTTTTTCATAAGACTGATTAAAATGATGGGAAAAACGCTAATTTGAGACTAAGACTGACATTCCTCGGCAACGGTGCCAAAAACTTGACTCAATCAAAAAATGAGCAACTCGAAGCTATCCTAAGTATAGGAGTTACGTCGTTTAATATTCAACCCAAGGTCTAGGTCGTCTCTTCAGGGAATGCATTTTAATCACAAATTTTACGTTCTCCCAATCGAAAAATAAAAGGATACTGAACTCAGTTTAGATTCAAGACTTTCAAGACTAGTTGAGATTTCCTTCAAAAAATTAAACGAACACGTGAATTAAAACCCTAATCCTAGCATGCATTGAACTAAAGACGGTAACTTTAAACATGTAATTAAAACATGCAATAATGAAACTCACGCAAACGCAAATGCAGACAATAAAAGCCGAACCTTCAACAAAATTAAGAAATTGAACCAAAATCACAATTTAAACGCAAACACGAACTCAACGAAAATTTAACACTCAAATGACAATGGAACACGATTAAAAATATGAACTTTAATAAAATGGACCCTAAACTAAATCTAACTTCGACAAAAAGAATAAATTTTGAAAGAAAAAAAAAACTAATTTAATTTCTAAAAACCAAAAACAATTTTTTTTTTTTTGTATTTTATTCTTTTTTCTTTTTTTATTTTTTTCAAGAAATAAATCGGACTTTAATCAGAAAAAAAATTAACTCAAGAAATGTTTAAATATAAGGCTAACTTTAATTAAGAGAAAGATAAATAAATAAATAAACTTCAATAAAAAAATTTAAACCCCTTAAACAATTATTCAAAATCTAAAATTTTCCATAAACTTCAATAAAAATTTAGCAATATTCAAATAAATAATAATTTCAATAATAATAACATTCCCTAAAAAATTATTTAAAATCCAAAATTTTCAAATAACCTAAATAAAAAAAAACTATATTTAGTTGCAATAAAAAAAGAAAAGGAGAGAGAGAGAGAGAGAGAGAGAGAGAGAGAGAGAGAGAGAGAGAGAGAGAGAGAGAGAGCCATGGTTTTGTTGGAGCAGAAGTCTCGAATTTGTGGAGTTTCTGTGGTGGCTAGCTGGCTGGTTCGGGTGGTTATTATTGGCAGCAAAGGTGTGGCTGGTGTTGATGTTAGGAGTGGCCTGGCTGCAATGGAATAGAGGTGGTTGTGGCGGGCATGGGGGGGCTCGTGTGTTCGAGTCTATGGATGTATGCGTGTTCGGTGGAGTTGGGAGTGTGGCTGCTGTGGTTGCGTGGCCTGGTGAAGAAGCTGGTGCACTAGGTGGCTTCTTCCTTTGAGGTTGCAGCAGCTCCCGGCTAGTGGCTCACGGTCGGCTGGTAGCTCACAGTTGCAGAGGAGGGCTCATGATTGGCTGGCACGAGCTAGAGGAGAGTCGGGGGAAAGGCAAGCTGGGAGAGAGAGAGAAGTTGAGGGAGAAATTGAGGGAGAGAAAACAGAGGGAGAGAAAGTTCAGGGAGAAGAAGAAAATTGAAGAAAAGAGAGAGGGAGAGACTGGTGCACGAGGGAACACCAAGAAAAGAGGGAGAAGGAGAGGTTAAATAGAGAGGGGTAGGAGAGCCGTACGACCCAGCCGGCTAACCCGACTGAAGGATCCGACTTAGCCTGCATGGCCGGGTCACATCAAGCAGCTTTTATATTTTTTTTATTTTTTTTTCTTATTTTTCTCTGTGCGAACACGACTTGTTTTGACTCTCCTGGAGCCTGTTTCTCTCAAAACTCAAAACGTGGAAGTTGTAGATAATCTTCTCTTCTTTCTCTAGAAATTTGAATCGTCCCGATCCGAGCTCAGAAGGGAAAGTCATGTGCAAATTATGTACTTGTGCCGATTTTGGATCTCAGAAATTTTCCTGCAATAAAAAAAAATGCCAAAAATTCATAAATTACTCAATAAGACTCAAAAATTATAAATAGGGCACTTTGTTAAAATATTGGAAGTAATTAGGTATTTAATTAAAAATATAAGCCCTAATGACTAGATTAAGATGCCTAATTACGTAGTTTTAGCACATAATCAAAAGACCCAAAGAATTGAAATATTTAAATAATAAAAGAGGGAGGAAAAAGAAATTTTAAAGGGGTCACAGTCGGATCTCATCGACGATCACAAAGAGTTTGTCGACGAAGCAACTTATTGAGATCGTCAACAAGGACACGTGTCTCGTTGAAGAGGAATTACCGAGAGGGGTTATTTCAGGGTCTGAAATTCATCGACGATGACTAGTGGTCATCGACGAACTCTTTACTTGGCCTCGTCGATGAAGGTAGGTGTATAAGTAGCTCTAATTCTGATTTTCGGCAAGAAAACAACATGCAAACCCCTTCTCTCTCTCTCTCTCTCTCTCTCTCTCTCTCTCTCTCTCTCTCTCTCTCTCTCTCTCATACTTTGTCCTCCACCTCTTTTCTCTAGGATTTTGGGCTGGATCTTTGCCAGTTCGACGATCCAAACTTGCCACATCACTCTTGGGAAGATTCTCTTCACATCTACTGGAGTGATTTGTAGGTTAGGCCAACTTGGGAACCATCCCAAAATTTGGGTAAGTTAGTTAATTTCATTTTTATTAGGTTTTTGGTGTTTCTAGACTGAGGAGAATATGTTAGGGAAGATAATACTGAAGTTTTGTTGGGAAAATATCAATTTTAGGGTGTTGAGCTGGGGAACACACGAGTGTGATTTTGGGTGTTTTGTGGGCTTCCCAGAAAGTTAGGTAAGGGAATAAACTAAGTTAGCCTTCTTATGAAAATATATTTATTATTTTACATAATTTAATTTCAGGTAAATATGTATATTGTACAATTATGTTTGAAATAATGTTGTTGATTAGAAATATGATTTTCATGTATAATATCAAAAATATGATTTTAGAGTAGATTTTATGTTTTGAATATTACCCTTTTTGTGTGGCCTGAGTAACATTTACCATGGAAATTATGATAATGAAATATAATTTTTTCCCAGAATATTCATGTTTTACTGGTTTTTAGGAAAAACCCTAAAACAGTATAGAAACTATGTTCTAAATATTAATTAACCAGTACAAAGATTTCATGATTCAGTATGTTATGATATGCCAAAGTAAGGGACGAGGTTTTATATGGTATGCCGGTGTAAGGGCCGAGGGTTTTATATGACATGCTACGTCGACATAAGGGCCGTGATTTATAAGATACAAAATGCTAGCGTAAGGGCTATGAATTTTATATTATATGTTATGTAAAATTTTATGAAAATATTATCATGACAGATGTTATTATGAAACAGTCACGTATCATTATTTCGAAATATACTATATGTTATCAAAACCCAAATGATTTGGTTTAGGCTTTCACGAAGCACGGTACCGTAACAATATGATCACGATCATGTAAATGTTAGTGCTACCACTTATCGTAAGGGGCAGTGGGAGATCGGCAGTTGATGTGGTTTTATGGTAGTGCAGGCATCCCTCTGGTATCCGGGCCAAGAGGGGCAGACCCATCATACTTACATACTTATGTTGATCTAGCATGGTCGGCCAACCATTGCTAGGTCCCGCCTTCGGGCCGCATAACCTAGTCATGTGGGGGTAAGACATGACACCAGCTAACTATCCATCCATAGTGTTATTTTATGCACAGTTATATGAGATGATTTTTATGTATATAAATTTAGTATGTTATACTATGTTATGAGAAATTATGTTATTCCCAGATATGATACAGACAATTTTATTGAATATGATTTATATACTGTTATACGTATAACACGAAAATACTCATGTTGCCACAAACTGATATTAATTTATTTCCCTTACTAAGAGGTGTCTCACCCTAGCTATATTAACATTTAAGGAGCCCCGGATAGAAGAGTGGATAGAGCTCCGCAGCATTAGTGGTTGACTATTCTACCCTGGCAGAAGGGTAAGTCGATATGCTAGGGTCTGATGGATTTCTAGGTTGTTTCCCTAGGACACTTTTTGGTTATTTTGGAATGTGTGTATGTATATACTAGTTGTAGTAAAGCTTTGGTATTGTGATTGGTTGTATGGTATGTTGTAATTTATGTTTCTAGTTGCTTAGGTATTTGAGTGGTATTTTGGGTATATCCCTAGTACCCATGGGTCCAAGTTGATTATGTTATTCAGTTGTATAGGATTATTATATTGAATATTATTATAAAAAAAATCTTAATTGGTAAATGAGGCAAGTTGTTACACGTTCTGATAGTGCATTTGAGGGTGAATCTCCCAAGAAACCTGAGGTATTTGAAGAAAAAGTTTCCTTGATTAGAGAGTTACTAGAATCAGAAGGGCAATCCACAGAGATAGATGTAGTACTAGTCCATGATGTGCAATGGAGACTGAACCTGTAACGCCCCGAACCCTTAAACTCGGGTCCGGCACGTTATACCTAATAAAATCCCTGATAATCCATAATCAATGATACACGTAGAGGAAAACATAAACATAATCTGCATATAACATAATACTAGAGTTTACTAATTCTAACTATAATCCATAATAACTCATCCATCACCTGCATTTCCATAAATCTACATAACTCCCAAAACATTCAGTATTCACAATAACAATTTGTTTCACAACCATTCATAATATCTAGAAGACTTAAAACTTAGAACACAAAATATCGACATTCCCAAAAACATCATTAAAATGTTTATACCCTTTTTCTTATATCTCTAAAAAACGTTGTAACATCTCGAGCTCTCTAAGCTTGATCTCGAGGAAATCCTGAAAAAAAAATACATTTATATTCGGGTGAGACACATCTCAGTAAGGGAAGAAACAATATATTAAACACAACGTGTAGCTAACATGAGGTATATAACAATATAATATTTAATATTTGAAAATCGTTACCATAATTTCTGAAATCATTCCTTGAACCTAATCAGACACATGCAAATGTTTAACCCACTAGATTACTCGAGGATAGGGGTGATTACCTGCCCATACAAGTAGCACCCCTCTTCCCTGATATTTAGGCAACCCAAAGGTCGCAGCTAAAGCATACCAGTGCACTCACCTTACTCAATAAGCCCTCAAGTGATAAATTGAACTCGTACTTATACAGTTCATACAAAAGTTTATCGGCGAAGGCCTTAAGGATAATGAAATCTACCTGCCCATACAAGTAGATTCCCTTTGCCCTAATACGTTATGCGGCTACTGCCACATCTATAGCTACTAGTGCACTCGCCTTACTCAACAAGCCCTCAGGCGAAGGTACGCCTCGCCCAATCGTAACATGTTCTACGTACATACATACTTCTAATATCATAATACATCATTCTTTCTATCATTATTCAATCATACACATCTGTTCATATTCATGGCTTAACATTGCATTGTATTTCACTTTAAGTGACTCTTTCCCATTTTACATTATTTACATTTCACATTTCATTTCCATTTCATTCATTTCCCTTTTCATTTCACTTTATTTCATACCCAGCATCTTTGAGCTGTTTTTCCCAACATATTTTAGTTGTCATACATTTACTCAGCATCTTTCAGCTGTTTTACCCAACATATTTCAACTATTTTACCCAGCATATTTCTGCTATTTACCCAGCATATTTCAGTTGTTTACATGGTTGCATTAACACACACAAGCAGCACAGTTCATATCATATTTCATTCACAATGCATTACTTGTTTAACCTACATCTCATACATTTAACATATATTTGCACAGAATCCCATGCCACACAGTTTAGCAATAAAATTCATACATTACTTGTAAAATAAGTCAACCAACATTTAACTTTTATATACTGAAAATACCTTTCATTCCTTACATAATTATCCTGAAAATAGTTTTCCACTTTTATCAGTTCATTTTCGCATATACATATCTAATAAACAACCCTAAACTTGAAAAAACATAATTTAAATGATTGACATTTTACCCATACCGAAACATATACACGTATATATAACACAATTTTTTTTTCATTAAATTCATAAAAATTCTGGTTTAATATATATTTTTCCCCTTACCTAGTTTCTTGAACTACGCCAATAGGGACTTCGAAAATACATGCGGCGCTCACCCGGATCCTGAATCAAAAATCCTAAATCCATGTAATTAATCATGAATAAAATATTATTTTAAAATTTCCTAAACCTATAAATTCTAAATAAATAAATATACCCTTAAATATAGCCAATTTTTCCAAGTTACTTAATTCATTTCCTGAAAATATTACCCATCTAGCCTTCCCTAGGCTCCACACACCTCAAATTAACATTTAAACTAATATTTAACACTCCCACTTAATTTTCTAAATTATGCATGCGGGGCCCAAAATTACACCCGTGGCGCTCACTCGAGTTCTAAATTTTGAAAATTATACTTCAACTCTAGATGCTCAATATTTTAGTATTTCTAAATTAATCCTAATTAATTAAAAATAGGCCCCTTAATAACTCTCGTACCCCAAATCTGGGGTTTTGTCCACGACGACCCCACTGGAATTCCGTCCCGCTAGACTTGTAGAGAATCATCCCTAAATTCTCGTGGTAGTCTCCGTTCGTCAATCAGGCTTATAATTTGTAAGAAATTAAAGAAAAAGGAAAATTTTGGTTACCCAAGGGGATACACCTATGCCGCTCCTACCACCAATCTGCTCTAGTAGAAATGACTGCAGCGAAGAATGGAGCTCGACGATATCTTCTGATTCCCGATCAGGCGAGCATCCGCCAAAAAAAATGAGGAGAGAGGGAGAGAGAACGAGAGGAGAGAGAAAGATAAAGAAAAAAAAAAGAAAGAAAACTGAAGGGGGCGGTGGTGCAGGAGTCTTCCTACGAAAGGAAGAAAAGATTTCCTTTCCTTCTCTGATCCTTCCTTCAGGAAGGATCCTGAAGGATATATAATAATAATAATAATAATAATAATAATAATATATTTTATTAATAAGAATAAATTTTAATTTTTTTCTTTTTTTAAATATGATTAATTAATTAATTTTTTTTTTTTAATTTTTATATTTTTTTTAATTTTTTTTTTGGTTATTACATTCTTCACTCCTTAAGAAATTTCGTCCTCGAAATTTTTTACCTAATATTTCATCTCCATAATTTTACGATTTACTATACCTCATACAATTCAATAAATATGTCTCCCAAATAAATTTTTGCATCATCAATAATTAAATAAAATCATCATCATCTTCAATATAAATTCATACCTACACTGTTGGCTTTATCTGCCTCATCTCGGACCATCGTATAACCACGTGCTCGTCCACCTCTACCTAGTGTTATCTGCTAATTTCCCTCGATACCATAACCTCTTAAATCAACTAACCTCACCATCGAGTTCAAATCCTAAATTCGAATTTCTCTACTCGGAAACATCACCATCGATGGATTTACCATGATTTTCTAAAGTTAGCTACTTCTTCAGAAAAACACAAAATACCATCAAGGGATTTCTGCCCCCCAAGCTTACGAAACACAACTCAGAATTCCTAACGGTATCTTAATCTACCTATTCCTACCCTTATCGCAACTCAATCCTATACTTTGGTATAAATCATTCCTAACCTAATTATCTAAAATTTCCATATCCAGGCGATGTGAATCTAATCACACTTCCGGCTGGACATTGCTCTGAAACCACAATGTAATGCCCCGAACCCTAAAACTTGGGTCTGGCGCATTATACCTGATAAAATCCCTGATAATCCATAATCCATGATACACGCAACGGAAAACATATACATAATCTCCATATAACATAATACAATAGTTTACTAATTCTAATTATAATCCATAATAACTCATCCATCACTTGCATTTCCATAAATCTACATAACTCCCAAAACATTCAGTATTCACTATACCAATTTATTTCACAACCATTCATAATATCTAGAAGACTTAAAACATAGAACACAAAATATCTACATTCCCAAAAACATCATTAAAATGTTGATACCCTTTTTATTATATCTCCCAAAAATTTTATAACATCTTGAGCTCTTTAAGCTCGATCTCGAGGAAATCCTAAAAAAAAATAAATTTCTATTCGAGAAAGACACATCTCAGTAAGGAAAGAAACAATATATTAAACACAACGTGTAGCTAACATGAGGTATATAACAATATAATATTTAACATTTGAAAATCGTTAACATAATTTCTAAAATCATTTCCTGAACCTAATCAGAAAAATGCAAATGTTTAACCCACGAGATTACCCAATGATAGGGGTGTGATTACCCGCCCATACAAGTAGCATCCCTCTGCCTTGATATTTAGGCAACCCAAAGGTCGTAGTTAAAGCATACTAGGGCACTCACCTTACTCAGTAAGCCCTCAAGTGATAAATTGATCTCGTACTCGCATAGTTCATACAAAAGTTTATCGGCGAAGGCCCTAAGGATAGGGAAATCTACCCGCCCATACAAGTAGGTTCCCTCTGCCCTAGTATGTTATCCGGCTACTGCCACATCTGTAGCTACTAGTGCACTCGCCTTAATCAGCAAGCCCTCAGGTGAAAGGTACACCTCGTCCAATCGTAACATGTTCTACGTACAAACATACTTCTAATATCATAATACATCATTCTTTCTATCATTATTCAATCATACACATCTGTTCATATTCATGGTTTAACATTGCATTGCATTTCACTTTAAGTCACTTTTTCCCATTTTACATTATTCACATTTCATATTTCATTTCCATTTCATTCATTTCTCCTTTCATTTCACTTCATTTCATACCCAGCATCTTTCAGCTCTTTTACCCAGCATCTTTCAGCTCTTTTACCCAACATTTTTCAGCTGTCATACATTTACCCAACATCTTTCAACTGTTTTACCCAGCATACTTCAGCTATTTCACCCAGCATATTTTAGCTGTTTACCCAACATATTTCAGCTGTTTACATGGTGGCATTAACACACACAAGCAGCACAGTTCATATCATATTTCATTCACAATGCATTACTTGCTTAACCTGTATCTCATACATTTAACATATATTTGCACAAAATCTCATGTCACACAGTTTAGCAATAAAATTCATACATTGCTTGTAAAATAAGCCAACTAATATTTAACTTTTATATACTGAAATACCTTTCATTTAACTTTTATAGCTGTTCATTTTCGCATATACATATCTAATAAACAACTCAAAACTTGAAAAAAAAAAACAAAATTTAAATGATTGACATTTTACCCATACCGAAACATATATACGTATATATAACACAATTTATTTTTTTCATTAAATTCATAAAAATTCTGATTAAATATATATTTTTCTCTTTACCTGATTTTTTGAACTACGCCAACAAGGACTCCAAAAATACCTGCGGCGCTCACCCGAACCTTGAATCAAAAATCCTAAATCCATGTAATTAATCCTGAATAAAATATTATTTTAAAATTTCCTAAACTTATAAATTCTAAATAAATAAATATACCCTTAAATATTACCAAATTTTCCAAATTACTTAATTCATTTCCCCAAAATATTACCCATCTAGCCTTCCCTAGGCTTCACACACCTCAAATTAACATTTAAACTAATATTTAATACTCCCACTTAATTTTCTAAATTATGCACGCGGGGCCCAAAATTACACCTGCGGCGCTCACCCGAGTTCTAAATTCTAAAAATTCTACTTCAACTCCAGATGCTCAACATTTTAGCATTTCTAAATTAATCCTAATTAATTAAAAATAAGTCCCTTAATAACCCCCCCCCCCCCGTACCCCAAATTTGGGGTTTTACCCATGACGACCCCACGGGAATTCCGTCCCGCTAGACTTGTAGAGAATCATCCCTAAATTCTCATGGTGGTCTCCATTCGTCAATTAGACTTATAATTTGCAAGAAATTGAAGAAAAAAAAATTGGCTTGCCCCAAGGGATACGCCTACGCCACTCCTAATACTGATCCACTCTGGTAGAAATGACGGCAGCGGAGAATGGAGTTCGACGGTATCTTCTGATTCCCGATCAGGCGAGCATCCGCCAAAAAAATGAGGAGAGAGGGAGAGAGAAAGAAAGGAGAGAGAGAGATAAAAAAAAAACTGAAGGGGGCAGTGGCGCAGGAGTCTTCCTGCAAAAGGAAGAAAAGATTTCCTTTCCTTTTCTGATCCTTCCTTCAAGAAGGATCCTGAAGGATATATAATAATAATAATAATTAATTAATTAATATTAATAATAATATATTTTATTAATAAAAATAAATTTTAATTTTTTTTATTTTTTTAAAATATCATTAATTTATTTATTTTTTTTATTTTATTTTTATTTTTTTGGGTTATTACAGAACCCAACCACGACGGAGGTAGTAAAGAAAGAAGTACTGAAGATGTTAGACATCATCTATCCTACTACTGACATGTCATGCGGCCCTTGGTTTGATGATATAGTGAACTACCTTGCCACCGATCGAATGCCAGAACATGGGATTATGCAGGATAAGCGTCAGTTCTTTGCAGAGATCAAGAACTTTCTTGAGAAGAAGGGTTGTCCTAATCGAAAATCTTGGTTCGAGAATTTGGTTGATGCACTCTAGGCCTACTGAACTGCATTCAAGAAAAATTCAGGGATGTTTGCCTACAGGTTAATTTATTATAAGACATGTTATGTACCTGTTGAGATTCATCATTTTGCATTATGGGTTATAAAACAGATTAACTTTTCACTTGATAATGTCTTAGGTTTGAGAAAGTTGCAGGTGTGTGAGCTTAAAGAACCCAAGAGGAAAGTTTATGATAAGACTAGCTTAGTGAAGAAGTAGATGAAACTGCTGCATAAAATCAAGGATAAACAACTTTTCCCAAATTAGCAAGATCTTCTCTGCAACTCTTAATACCATTTATTTCCTATGAAACTGAGGTCCCGATGGGGTGACTCATACATAGTTGAACACGCTCATTCTCACGGTGCAGTAGAACTTGTAGATCCAACGAATAATAACAGCTTCATGGTCAATGAATAGTAGCTCAAGCCTCTCACGACTCCCTTCGATCCAAATAAAAAGGTCTTGCTTCTACAAGGCCCTAGGGGAGTTTTCTAACCTCTCTTCTCCATTACTTTTCTTTTATTTTTCTTTTTATTTTATTTATTTTCTTTATTTGCTTTTCTCATTCCTTTTTCTATGGCATTAGTTAGTAGTGACTTTCTGCATTTTTTCTGTTAGTTTGTTCATCCGTGCACAAATTTTTTTATTTCCCCTATGCTTTCACATTGAGGACAATGTTCCACTTTAGTTGGGGGTGAGAATTTGCATGTGACACTGTGCACATCCACTTGCTAAGTTTTCTTCTTAATAAAAAAAATAAAAAAAGAAAGAAAGAAAGAAAGAGTATTGAGGATAGACGACTATGTCATGATTAACACTGACTTATACCCTTCATATACTTGCATATAACTTAAGAATTAAACATTCGAGTAATTTATGTGTAGTTTCTCTTTATATGACTTTATAACTCCATCAAGAATTGATTGGTAGTACACTTATGTTAATTTGGCTATATAAACTCTTATATTTACATGGTATCTCACGAGACTGAATAGACACATTCACGTGATTCATTACACTTAGGGTTCCTTGTGAGCACTAAGAGAACAACCGTGGTGACTATGACACTTTATGAGGTATCCTTGAGCTATTTATCGTCCTTTTGAGTGTTTACATCAACTTAGAGTTCACGAAACTCAATTCTTTTTTCTTTTGAATGATTCTTTGTACACTATTCTCTGTTTTTGACTTGTTAGCCTAGAGGCGGCATCGAGTGGGGAGATGAAAACGGCCTTACAAGCAAGAGGCGGGGACGTAGGCAGTATTGGCTGAACCCTGATAACATATCGTGTGTGTATTTTTTATTTTCGAAATTTATATTCCACACTTTCATTTTCAGCACATGTATGTATTTTGTTTAATTCATTATATGTTGTACATGTGTTAATTGGGTTTGTAATTAAATAGAAAGACCCTAGGTTTGTGTAATACTGCTGCTAGATTTGTTGACCTAGGGATAAATTTTTTAAATACCCAATTCACCCCCCTCTTCAGAATACACCAAAGTACAAGGTTGATATATAAAAAAATAAAAAAATAAAAAAATAAAAAGAGGAGGGCTTGCCCATTGATATGAGATTTCTAAGCTAGCAATAAAGTTACATCAGTGTCAAAGTAATTGTAAAATTGTCCCCTACTAAACAAGCACAGAAAATCAAGCAAAAACAAGCAGGTTTGCGCATTCCATCATATCCTTAATGAGATTAAGTGATCTGATTGCATATTTATTTATTTAAATTTTAAATTGATTTTAAAACATTAAGGATGCAATCCAAAGAAGGTCCTTGTTAATAAAATGCAAGAAGGACAAGATCAGTTAGAAATGAATTTGCTGGAGCAGAGGTCATTCAAGGGCATCCATATCATATTAGAATTCAAAAAAAAAAAAGAAGCCAAGATCAGATTTTGATTTGTTGATTATAGGCACGTTGGAGAAAGAAAGTTTGCACATCATCAAGCACTCCCTGCATTGCATACATAAAAAAATACATACATATCCTAACATGCATACATATAGCAACATGTATACATATCATTTAACATGTATCATTATGCATACATACATATAGCAACATGCATGTACCACATAGCATCATTCATTCATACTTGTCTTGCTCTTTTCATCCTTGTCTAAATAATCCATGTTTTGCTAATGTTTGAATATTGGTGCAGCTAGCCCAGGTTTAAGTCAAACCGTAACGACCTGAAAAATTAAACTATTAAAATAATTAGGAAAAAAATATATAATAAAATAAAAAAATAAAGTTTTTGGGCTAGTAGAAGAAAAAACCGGCGATGGTTTTTGTGGAATTACCGCGGGTTAGTAATAGGTTAAACGGTAAAAATAGAGTCAGTTAAATAGAAAACCGGCGATAGAATTTTTGGGGCTGAGAAAATCGGTGACGGTTTTCTATGTAGAGGTGATATAAAGAAAAGTCCTGTAAGTGTTTCTCAAATGAATTAAAATTTCTTTCTTTATTCTCTTTGAACCCTATCGTTCTTCCTTCAATTTTCTTCGATTATTGCTCCATTAAGGTTCTTTTTGATGATCCAAAACCACCACAAGGTTCGTAGGATCTTTCTCTACAAAGTAGCCGGAGTAGATCATTGATTTGGGGTTTTGGGGCACAATCCCAAAATCAGGGTTAGTGAGATATTTTAGAATTTTATTATTAAATTAAGGTATAAGGAACCTAGGAAGTGTTATATGAACGTGGTTTGGGGATTTGAGTTGATAAAGTAGGGTTTTTGATTCAGGGTTCGGGTAAGCACCGCAGATATCTTTTTGGGGTCCTTTTTAATGTAGCTCAAGAACACAAGTAAGGGGAATATTTATAGTAAACCAGGCTTTTATGAATTAAATAGATAAATGGATTATGTTATGTATATATGTATATGTTACCGTATGGGTTTAAAATGCCAATCGTTTAAACTATAGTTTATGAGCTTAGGATTGTTTTATTGGATATGTATTTGTGAAAATGGATTGATGAAAGTGAAATATTTTTTAGGTTAATTGTGTAAGAAATTAAAGGTATATTTTCACTATAAGAATGATAAATGAGGGTTGGCTTATTTTACAAAAAATGTTTGAAATATATATTGCTAAATTGTATGGCCTGAGTAAAATGAAAATTTTGTGTTGAATTATGTTATGTGTATGCAATACAGGTTATACAAATAATTTCATAAGAATGAAAATATTATATGGATTATGCTACATGTGATTGTTAATGCAACCATGGATAAATGATAAACAACTAAAAGGAGCTGTAGACTAACTGATGAACAGCTAAAAGGAGTTGTAGTAGCAGATTAAGGCATATCTATGTGGACTAACTGATGTATAGCTAAACAGAGTTATAGTACAAATGCATGAAATGAAATGAAAAGAATGAAATGAAAGAAAAATGAAATGTGAAATGTGAATAATGTAAAATGGGAAAGATCCACGTAAAGTGAAATGCTATGAAATGTCAAAGTTTAGAACATGGACAGATGAGAAATGTAGGATAAATGACTGACAAAATAATGTATTACAGTAATATCTGTATATATGTTAGTGTAACATGGTACGTGTTATGGGCGGGGCAAACACTCCACCCAAGGGCTTGCTGAGAAAGGTGAGTGCCCTAATAGGTATCAGATGTAGCAGTAGGATGCATAACGTATTAGGGCAGAGGGAAATTACTTGTATGGGCAGGTAAATTTCCTTATTCTTGGGAGCCTTTGTTGGTAAACCTTTGCATGAACTATATGAGTACAAGATTACTTTTTCACCTGAGGGCTTACCGAGTAAGGTAAGTGCCCGGATATGCTTCAGTTATGACTGTTGGTTGCCTAAAGTATCAGAGCAGAGGGGTGTTACTTGTATGGGCATTCATAGCATTTTGGGTAATATCATAAATACATACGACCTTGTGCCGATTACTTTCATATATGCGGCCTTACGCAAACATTTCATAAATATGGTCTTGCGCTGAAATTATACATAATACACGGCCTTGCACCGAACATTTCATAAATAATAATCTGAATAAACATGTTATTTATCATGTATTGCAACATTTGTAATGTATTGCATTATTCCATATTTTCTGAAAACATATTTTATCTGTAAAATTACCTTAACATATTATTTTTCACATAAAATAATATTCATGCCACACAATGCTGAATAAGACCATATATTCTATACTGAAATCATGTTTTCTAGCATTTCATACTAATACATACATTTCAATATAATAGCAGTATTTTTCCAAATAAACATTTTCTCAATAATATTCAAATGTAATATATGCTTTCTGAACATAAATTTACTAGTAATTTAATAGTATTTTCATGGAAAAATGATTGCTTTAGTTTATTTCCTTACCTGATTTCTAAAAGAAACCCCCTAAATATCATTGTCCTGCTCCCGCAGGCTTCCCCGTTCAACACCCTAAAATCAACATCTCCCGAAACAGAAATTCAGTATTTCTACGCATACTACATTTTCTACAACTGTAGGAAAGGCCAATTACTGAATAAAAGTCTTACCCTGAATTTGGGATGGATTCCAAACTAGTTCCACCAACGATCCACTCCAAAAAATTTGAAGAGAATGAAAAGTAAGGTGTAGTCCCAAGAGGGGGGGGTGAATTGGATTATAAAAATTTCTTTTAATTCCTTTTAAGAATCCTTAACCTTCTTTTATTTCTTTGAACTGATTCTTGACTTGTTTGTTTAATTATTTAATCACTTAAGAACTTAGTTATTTTAATTCAATCAATCAACACAACTATATAAACAACCAAGCAACCAAACCAATCATTCAAGTAACCAAGACAATCATCCACAATTTGAAAAACAGACAACCAAATGATTTTCCAAGCACAAGTTACTTGCAACACAATTTAGATCGATGGAAATTTGCAAGATTCAACACTCTTTGAAATATAAACACAAACTACTCAATATCAAATTTTAAACCATTCAATCATAATATAGCTTTTGTTGTCAGCCCTAGATATAAATTTGAATTAAACCCTGTAGTGAATGATAATTTATGTTTGCTGATGTGAAGCCTTGTATTAATTGATTTGCTTAATATGATATGTAATATAAAATCCAACACAATATTCACACTCTTCCCAATATTCAAAATTCAAATAAACTCTCAATTAATTTATCTTTGGGATGTTTAACCAAGTAACGTACTCGCGTATGGTTTTCGCAAGATATAGTTTAACCAACATACTCCCTTTCGGTTTCCGCAACCCAAATCAAAATTAAAATTCAACTTTACTTGATTCCCAAATATACGTAGTATATATGATTTTCAATTTAAACCATCCGCGCAATTTAAATATGTACTGAAAATAAAGGGTAGGGAAAGAAAGAGTGAGACGGAGATTTTTATGAGGTTCGGCTTATACCCAGCCTACGTCCTTGCCTTTGGAAAACCACCAAAGGATTCACTAAACATGTTCCTTTGACAGGCGGAACAATAACTTTACAACACTCCACGGTTAAGGCTAGAGCCCACCTTCTCCAAACGATATCCCTTCGTCCGGTCACAACTTTAGGCTAAAGCCTGCCTCTCTGAGCAATATCTCCTTGCTTAGCCAACGATCCAAACAGTCTTTGGAATCGTCAATCTACAAGATAAAGATCGAATAGATGTGTACAAAGAATGATCTCACAAAGAGCTAATTAGTACAATTTAAAAAACTAATATACTTCAAACAAATTCACAATATGGAAGTATGAAGCTCAAGAAGATGTCATCGTAAGCCTTCTTTCTAAGTTGAAAGAATTAAGAGTAAACTTAGAATTTTCTTGATAAATTCACAACAAACCTCAGTAGTGAAACTTGTAAATTGATTGCACAAGAGAGCTTTGAGAGAATTGGGAGATTTGAGAGCAAGAAAGCTTGTTTGCTGTATTTTCTTGGTGTAATTAATCTTTTGCCTTGAGGGGTTATTTATAGATGAGTAATCAAGTCTATTTTGTGTTCCCCAAGTGTCTTGAAGTGTCCCTTAAGTTTATATAAAGTTTGGAGCACAAGAAATATAAGTTTGAATTTACAAACTTTTAAAAAAAAAAATGACCGTTAACAGTGTTCAGATGTCTGAACTTTCGGGTTCGGTCATCTGAGGTGGTTCTGCCTCTTTAGAAAACTTTCAGCAAAATCTTCATATGACTGAACTTAATCTTCAATCACTTGAAGATATTCTTCAGATGACTGAGGTTGAGGGTCAGACGACCGAAGTGTCCAGTTCAGTCTTCTGATGTTCCGCCATGAACAGTGTTCAGTTAGTTGACAACTTCGACCCCACTTCAGTATTTTAGTCATAATGTTTTCTATATAACTCCAAATTAGGTGTTCTTGGTGTCAAACGAAAGCTAAGAAAAAATGCTAAAATTTAATGTTAAACATTTTTTAAAATAAGGATTTTTGTATAGAAAAAATTGCATCTCAATTTGGATGTATGAAAAATAATAGCAATTGGGAAATCCTCTTTTTGGTGTTTTTCATTCCAAAAATGATTCTAACATTTTTGAAACAATTTTTGACCTTATAAAAATATTTTCCAAGTATGTTAAAAGGCTCCAAGAAGTTAACTTAAGAGCTTCATAACATTTCAAACGATATTTAAACATTAAAGTACTTACATAAAGACTTCTAAGACTGTTCACATTCTAGGTTTCTTGAGTCTTCATGCTTTGTCTTTCTTTGAGCTCTTTCTCTTTGCTTTTCTTTTGCTCTTTTGACTTCTAACTTTTCTTTGGCTTATCATCCATGTCCTCATTTTCTTCAGACTTTAAAATATCATCTTTAAAGTCATGCTTTGACTCTTTTAAGCTTCATTTGATCCTTATGAGCACTTTGACCTCGCTTTCTCATTTATGAGCCCTAAGATAACATTACTCACACAAATACGTTAAATTCCACTTGTTTGTTAGCATCAAAATAAGATAACAAGATTTTAAGTCTTATAAACCCAACAAAGAACTCTCCCAAGAGTGTCGTGGTGGCTTCAGATCATTGATCCGACAAAAAACAGACCCAGAAAGTTAGAGAGAACGATGGGAAACTGAAGAGGAGAGAGGAGAGAATCTGCACTTGAAATTTTGGCGAAACTGAAGTTTTTGCCTATTTATACACTGGCCTTCGTCGACGAGCCACGTCACCTTGTCAATGAGGTCAAGAAGGACGTTCGTCGATGAACATTTGCTTCTCGTCGACAAAATTAAGAGATGGGCAAATAGTCTCTCGATATTTTCTCATCGACAAAGCGTACCCTTGTTGATGAGCCCAATACGTCACGTCGTCAAAGAATGCAAAGCGTTCGTCGACGAGGACCTGTTGTGCCCCCTTTTAAAATTTTTTTTTCTCCCTCTTTATTATTTAAATACCATAATTCTTCGAGTCACTACAATGTAGGTATGATTCTGCACTCTTTTATGGTGAATATGAAAATGTGAACAAATGCCCATAATGTGGTAAACCGAAGTATACAACTAATCTGAAGAAGGGTAAAAGATCCCCTAAAAAGTTTTGCGATAATGTCCATTAATCCTACGACTACAATGATCTAGTGAACTCTGAAGCTTGGGTTGATTTTGATAAAATGCATCCGTGGTTTGCTAATGATCCTCGCAACATCAGACTTGGCCTTACTTAAGATGGGTTTAATCCTTTCAGTAACATGAACAACCCGTATTGCATATGGCCAGTTATGATGATGCCATACAATATGCTGCCATAACGATGTATGAAAGAACCCTTCATTTATATGTCGCTGCTTTTTCTCGGACTAAGGGCACCTGGTAATGATATTGATATGTACCTGTGTCCATTAATTGATGAGTTGATAGAACTATGGGAGAAAGGAGTGGATACATTCGATGTGGAAAGTGGGACAACCTTTCGAATGCATGCTGCAGTGTTGTGGACAATTAATGATTTCCCCGCTTACGACAACCTATCGGGTTGGAGCACAAAAGGTTACTTAGCATGCCCAGTCTGTAATAAGGATGCTGGGTCATTATCCTTGAAGCATAGACGCAAGTTATGCTTTCTGTTTCATCATCGTTTTCTATGAACTAGACATCTTTGGAGGACTCGTGGTATTAAAAGCTTTGATGGAAAGCCTGAACGAAGGTTGCAGCCAAAATGACTAAGTGGAGAAGAGATATTAAACCAGCTTAGGTTGATCGGAGATGTGAAATTTGGGAAACCACCAACCAATAGAAAAAGAAAACGTGCTGAGTGGGAGTTGAATTGGAGAAAGAGAAGCAACTTCTTCGAGTTGCCATATTGGAAAGATCTTCCACTATGCCGCAACTTGAATGTCATGCACATTGAAAAGAACATTTGTGAGAATGTCATTTGTACATTGTTGGATATAAATGGGAAGACAATGGACACCGCAAATTCTCGCCAGGATATGAAAGATATGGGAATATGGCCTGAGTTGCACCTATTTCGTGATAGGGACAAACTTCTTATGCCATCATCTTGTTACACATTTTCGAAGGATGAGAAGAAGAAATTCTTCGAATGGTTGAAATAAGTGAAGTTCCCTGATGGATATGCATCAAACATAGCTTGATGCATAAACACGAAGGAAGGGAAGATGTTAGAATTGAAAATTCATGACTGTCACGTCCTTCTACAATGGGTTCTACTCATTTTCCTTCGTGGACACTTGACCAAAGATGTTTGCTTGGTGCTGATTGAGATGAAGATCTTTTTTCGATAGTTGTGCTCCAAAAAATTGAGCATAAACATACTTAAACGGTTGGAGGATGACATCGTGATCATACTATGCAAGCTAGAGAAAATATTTCTGCCAGCACTCTTCGATGTGATGGTCCACCTAGCCGTCTATTTACCAAGGGAGGCCATAATTGGCGAACTGGTCCAATATCGTTGGATGTATGCTATTGAGAGGTAAATTTTAAAGTCCTTCTGTAATGGTCACGTTATTTCCTCATTTTTGTTTTCTTTTTTTGTCTATAGGTCAGTAATGCTACGTAAAATGTAGAGGTTCTTGTCCACTTTGAAAGGGTATGTGCGCAATAAGGCATGGCCGGAAGGTTCAATTATTAAGGCATACATTGACAGTGAATGTCTTGCATTTTTCTCAATGTATCTGCGTGACATTGACACAAGGTTCACTCGCGAGGAACAAAATGCAGACATTCCATTAATGTCGAAGATGAAAAACTAAGGAGCTCTATATTTCGAGAAAATGTTTGGCCATTCGGTGCACGGGTTTACGATTTCGTGTTTACGCCTGAACAACAAAAGGCCCATTTTTATGTCCTCAATAATTGTGATGAAACTGTTCCATATATCGAGTACGTGGTTCAAAACTCCTTACTTTGCAATATATTTACATATGCATATTTATATACTTACTTGACATTAACATGTACTATTGTTGCATATAACGAACATAAAGCTGAACTTCTAGCCCAAAATGAACGGAAATTTCGACGACAGACATAAGTAACAAATACTGCCTGAGTGTGAAGCAATGTACATTGTCAATGTTGACGGTTTACTCATCTAAACTCCTTTTTATTTAATAGATGAAAGTCATGTATTACAATAAATAACCAACGGCAAGTAAAGATTTGTATGCATTTGCATGTGGCCTCGATCAACGAATTAACCGCTATAGCGGTTGCATTGTCAATGGGTTACAATTTCATACAAAGTCCCTCAAACTGAATAGAAGAACCCAAAATTCTGGGGTTACGGTGCTAGGCACAAAAGGAGATGAATAAATTGTCTACTTTGGTGTCTTGGATGACATTATAGAGCTTAACTATGAAGCCAACGTAACATACTTGTCCACCTGTTCAAGTGTACCTGGTGGGACATTGACAATAAAAATACTGGGATAAACACGGATGTCTACTTTACTAGTGTCAATTTTAGTAAGACCTGCTATCAAAATGACCCTTTTGTGCTAGCGACGCAGGCAGAACAAGTGTTTTACCTTAAAGACACCAAATTGAAGGTTGAATGGTAAGTGGCCCAAAAGATTCCTCCCTGAAGTTTGTATGCTATTACAGAAGTTGCAGATGGAGAGAATAATTCCAGTGAGGCTGCATTCCAAGAAGATGAGCCATTTGTCAGTGCAGCAATGCAATATGCTTTCAATGTTTTCGAAGAAGGAGTCGATCTAATACCATTAAATAGGGATGGTGTCACGGCAGAACACTTAGGGACTATTGATATTATAATTGAACCTTCTGTAGACGTTCACTTCATCGACGATGAGGAAACTGATGGGGAAGATGAATAGGAGTCGAGTACTATAGTGAAGAGGAAGACACATTAGAAAGTGAGGATGATACCGATATTGAGGACGTATAAGGGGGTAAGCATGTTATGTTTGTCACTATGTATCTGACATATGTAAATAACTAAAAATATATGTATTATGCATCCATCTAATATTCGTACTTCTTATATTTACTTGTCTAATATTTTTCAAACATGGCACCAGGAGGTCGACGTGGCCGACTTCCTTCCAGGCACTCCACTACATCGCATGAGGATGATCTGACATCCTCGAGACCGGCAAAGCCCATTGGTCCTTATGTGGCGGCACCATTTTCCTGGTAATATTTTCTTCATGGATGGTATTATGTTATATGAATTGTTTATTGAACTACTGGAATACATACTTGTATTCAACGCCAACTACATGGCTCGTGCAGTACATTGTGAATTGTATGCTGGCAGTGGATTTAGGTTCTTGCATGCTTGAAATGTTTTATTTTGTGAAAACAATTATGTTTCGGGTACAGGTTTTATAGGAAAATGTCCAATTTACAAACGGCATGTTGTCAAAATTCCGTCAAATTAAAAAAAAAAAAAAAAAAAAGACCCCACATACAAAGATAATTATGATAAAATAAATGTTAAAATATTTTTGAAAGGATGAATGAAAGTTAAACGGAAAGTCATTTCTTTAAGTCCTAAATTTGCATCTATTAACATGCATGACATATTATTTACTTTTAACTATGGATAAGCATTATCATTTGTCCACCACCAGGGATACTCTGTTTTGAGAACAAGTTAAAGTGTTTACATTCGTTGTTTGATGCAAGCATCTGTATATATTCATACGTACGTCTTTCACATTCATTTCAACTATTCGTTTTGGGTTGAAAATTATTGTACGACGCACTCTCTATATTTTTCTTCCTGATTATACTGGGCGCTAGCTCTCCATTCTGTTCTCCATTTGTATTCTAATTTTTTTTTATGATTCTTAATTTGTAGGGTTCGCGACTGTCATAACATCAGCAAGATGTCATGCATGCACTACAGTCATTATATGCAACTTTTGATTATTTTTTTTGTAATTTTTATTATTATTTGAACAAATGAAATTTTTGTATTTTAATTTGAATTTGTATAATGTATACATATTTCTAAACAGATGTTATTTTTTTTTATTTTAATTGAATTTGTATTTGAATTCAAAATTTTGAATAATTTACGATTTTTGTACTAATTATGGTTTTAGGTGTATGCGAAAATGTAATTACGGATTTTTACAAGAATTGATGATTCGAAAAAATTAGTATTAAATTTTTTTTTTAATTTCTTAATTATTAGTGAAGGATTTGTATCCTTCACTAATACTGTACTATTAGTGACGAATTATAACTAATACTATACTATAAGTGACGAATTTGAATCCTTCACTAATACTGTATTATTAGTGACGAATTTGAATCCTTCACTAATGCTGTACTATTAGTGACGAACTTATAATTCGTCACTAATACCCTACTATTAGTGACAAATTTAAGTTGAGTTGATGTAGAATTTATAGTAACAATATTAGGATTTTAGTGACAGTTATAATTTGTCACTAATACTCTATTATTAGTGACGAATTTAAAATTTGTAACTAATAGTTAGTAGTAACGGTAGATATAGCAACTAATTTAAAGTTGTCACTGATACTTACAAATTCGTCACTAATACTATTAGTGACAAATTTATATGTATTAGTGACAGATTTGACTCTTCACTAATACCCTGATTTTTTGTAGTGCCTATTATTACTAATATTATTATTGCTATAATTATTATATACATATACATACGTATATTCTTAGATGTGTGTTAATATTGTATATCCTAGTACGCTATATTATTAGTATTATCATTTTTGTGCAAGTATATATATATATATATATATATATAGGTTAAAGTAGATGGCATTATTACTATTAGTGTATGTATATATATTTGAATTACGTGTTATCATTACCATGTTATTTATTATTGTTATACATATATATACATATGCCGAGGTAGTGTTACTATGATCATGTGTTATTATTATTAGTATATAATTATTATGTATGTAGTGTCATTGTGATATTATCGTATGTTACTGTTATAGTATAGCGTTGTATTATTGATATGATATTATTAGTATAGGGTTATTATTATAGTAACCTTTTTTTATAATTGTTACTATTATTGTTACTTTCTATTATTACTAATATTAAATATTCTTAGTATTTTTGTTTCTTTGGTATATTTATATTTTGTATTATGTGTTATGATATTAATATTTATTTTATATTATTATTTATATTCGTGTGTGTATATCCCTATGATTGTAACAAAAAGGGTACATGCTTTTTAAGTCTTACGTACCCTAGTTCTGAGGGAATGTATATATATATATATTATGTATATTTTTGTGTGATTAATTTCTTTGCATGTGTATTTCACAAATTCACAAAATAGAGTAATTTTAAAGATTTATTAAATTTAATTGGTGGGATAAGTTTTGATTAATTTGGTACCATTCGTAAGAATAGGTGCGTAGGGGGTGCTCGTACCTTCCCCTTGCGTAACCGAACTCTCGATCCCGGTTTTGGTAACGCAGACCAATTCTACCCTTAATTGGGTAGTAATTAAGTGTTCTAACCATACTAAAAGGTTACTGGCGATTCCATTCCTATTTTCCCGAAAATTAAACATTACAATTTTTATTTCGCCACCCCGGGGCTCCTGTGCTCCGAGACATCGCGACATGAACAATGAAATAAAAATGCCTAATTTTTGTTACATTTGGCCCAGCTCAAAATGGGGTGTCTACACATGCATCACAAACAAAAGCCTATATACAATGATGTCATGCATATATGCACCACATGCATCATCATTCGCACGCACACACACCCACACGGGGCACACACAATTACACATATATGCACACAGACACCCCCATGCATACACTTACACACACGTGCACTAAACACACACATGCATGCACAGGGGTTGGGAAATAGAGCATCCAGAGAAGAAAAGGATAGAAAAAATAAGAATAAAGAATAAGTAAAAATAAAATAAAGGGGTCGTAGTGCAATTCCAGTGTAGCCATCGAAGCCACACTGGTGGGCAGTTGGCAAAGCTGAAGAAAAAGGGGGGTAAGGAGACGAGAGAGGGGTCGGGGTGTCATGGGCATCATGGGAAAGAGATAGGAGGAGAGGGAAAAGGGTAAAGAGAGAGAGAAAGGAGGGGGATGGGGCCCTTTGTCGCCATTAATGGCGGGGGATGTTGGAGACACGCAAGGTGCGAGGAGGAAGGAGACATAAAGGGGGTGAAACGATGCAAAACAACATTGTTTCACATGTTTTTCATTATTATTGTTGTTGAACCTAAGCAAAATAACATCATTTCTTTAAAGCAAGGCACATGCATGCACGCGCCTGTGTGTAGGTGGCACATGCGGGCGCATGTGCACACATGCCACCCTAGTTTTCTTCTTCTTCTTATTGAAAAATCATTTTATTTTTCCTTTTTTTTGAAAACATTGTTGACCTTATAGGTCACGCCCGGTTTTGATAATGACAAATACCTATTGCATTTAATGCATACTTGAGGTTATGTGCAGGTATTATAATTGGCAGATCATAATGATAGCACAAAAAGGAATTGAAGTTGAAGACCCAACATTTGTTGTATTTTATTTCATTATTATTTGAAAGGTCTGGTAATAGTAAATAGGTTTTGACTTGTAATAATCACACACATCACTTGCATGATTTGATGAGTAAGATTAAACTAAAAAGAACCTAGAAAAGACCCTAGGACACTCACTCATGCACATATATGAATGATCATTTGAATTGGGTGAATGCATGCTTAAACAAGAACGAAATGCACTAAAAGTGCACACTCGGTTGATTGTACTTTCATGTACAGAATGCTCCCGATCGACCGAACTAGGACCGGGTCAACAACTTGACCACAATCCGGTCGACTGAACTCACTTAGTTCATTTGACCCCGGTTGACCGAACCCCCTAGGAGCCAACGTTATTGACCTTCTGGTCGGCCGTGCATAAATTGTATATCAACGCCCTAGTCGACCGAGTTCCCATATGTGGGAACTCAACGGTCTGGTCGACCGACCGAGATAGTTCAAAATGTCCTCGGTCAACCGAACCTCGCAAAAAGGGAAAAATCGCCCTTGGACTTACAAGTCCAGTCGACCGAACTCATAGTTCATTTAATGCCCGATCGACCGAACTTCAAGCACTTCGATCAACCGAACTCGTCTCGATCGACTGGTGCTCTCGGGTTGCCCTATATTTTTTACCGTGGTTAACTTTTTTAAATGGGGTTAATTTAATTAAATAATATTAAAACTTTTCTAATAATTTCATCTATGTCCTTAATGGTTATAATCAGGGGGAAGTCTGTATATACCCCTTCATTTGGAATGATTAGTAACAAGATTAGCAAACTTGATTAGAAAATTCTCTCTCAACTCCAAAATTCATACTACTCATTTCTAAGCTCCATATACTCATTCTTACCTTGCCTTATTGCCAAAAATTCTTTGTAAGTTTGATTTGAGTGTTGATTGCTCTATAGGTTTGCTCTCCTAAGTGTTGTGCTTGATTGATTCGATTTTATTTGAGAGCAAAACCTTAAGTATTCTTAGGGGACTTTATTAATAAGTCTTTTTGTAAGAACCCAAATCGTGATATATGGATTTAAATAAATAAGAGAGGGGCAAAATGGGAATTTAAAAGGTTTCGTCAACAAAGCCAGAGTTCGTCGACAAAATCCATGTATCTCTCGCCGACAAAGTTCAGAGGCTCGTCGACAAGGATGCAATTCGTTGACGAGAAGTGGCTAAGTCAAAGGGCTATAAATAGAAGTTTCATTACTTCCAAGCTAAGAAAACTCAAATATCTCCTCCCTATCTCTCTAGAACTCTCGTTACTCTTCATCTCTCTAGATTTCTTCGCCGTTTGTCGCGAGAATCGTAAATCTGAAGCTACCACGAGGATCGTGGAAGGATTCTCTACAAGTTCTACAGATCGAAATCCCGTTTCAGAGATTTTTGGGTTTCCGCTAAAAATAGAGGTAAGGCTCGGATTCAATTCTAATTTGGTAGTTTCGTAGAGAACAATCTTGTGAGTATCTTCTGTACTGGGATTTGTAGGTTTTGGAACTCGGTTCACTGTTTAGGAGCCGTAGAGTTCAGGATTTGCTATTTAGGGGAAAGGTAAAGGGAATTATATTTATATCGGTTATTTTTGAAATCGGACTCGGTGGAACTGTGGTTCACGGTCCTGTGTGTGTTTTGGCTACTCCTTTGGGGGGATCTAACAGGGAAAACTATGAGTTTTTCATTATTACAATTTTGGGAAGAAGGAGACGATGGGCTACATCCCTGGTTTTGTTGAAAACCAATCGTATATGTTAATTTATACTATGTTATAAGGATGGTTATTCCTTGACTTGTTTTAAACTATATGTGTTTGGAAAATCGTGATTTTAGATTAACAAATGGGTGTGGTTTGTTTGGTTATATGAGCATGCATATGTGTGTGATTAGTTGAAATGCTAGTAGGAACGCGGTTCCGAATTGTTCCAGGTACTGATAGTGTCCGACTCTATATCCGAGGGTGTATGAAATCATTGGCCATAGATTGGCAGAGTGTCCAACTCTATATCGGAGGGCATGAGCCTATTCCGGCAGATCAGGCCGAAGGGTGTGGATCCACTAGTTTAGTGCCGGACGATGCCATGGGAGTCAGGGACTAGCCATGTGCCGGTGGCGCTGTGTTTCGCGGGTTGGCTATGGGCCAATGCCGTATGTCGCAGGCCGGCTTTGGGCCAAAGGGTGTGATGACACCGGGATTGCTGATCATATGTGTGTGTGCATGTACGCACAGTTGTGAAATTAGTATTGGAACTGCATTTAACTGCGTGTATGTTGCATAATGATAACACTCAAATGTCACACATCGGTATTACCTATGTTCTTCCTTACTGAGAGGTGTCTCACCCCTACAATAAGAACATTTTTACAGGTCCTTTGAGTAACCAGAACTAGCGTGCTGGTGTAGGGAGCGTAGTGGTCGGTGTACTGCGGTTAGCGCTTGGGTAAGTGCTAGGACTGTGTTTTGGTGAGTTTCCATTTTGGGATGTGTTGGGCACTCAGTTGTACGTTGTATGATAGAGCCTGTTTCTGCTCTTATATAGACTCTAGTATGGTACTCTATATATATATAGAATGACCTTTTCCGTTGCGTATATAGTTGTGTTTGGATGTGTTAAGGGTGCCTGGGAACCCCACGGGGTCAGACCCTCATCCTTTGTACTGTATCTTTGGATGTTGTATGATACAAGGACAGGTTTGATTACATTTTCACCCCTGGGTCCCATTTTTGAGTTCGGGGCATGACATCTTGGTATCAGAGCTAACTAGGTTGTTAGGTCTTATAGACTTGGTTAGGCTTAGCTGTGAGCACATACCAGATTATAGGATGTTGGATATAGGTAGAGTTGGTCGAGAGTTGTTTTTTTGCTAGACTGGGAATTATCAGTGATATTCCATGTTTTTCCTGGAGTGACGATTCCAGTAAAAGCAGGGCAGACCATTGACGACTTTTGTGTCAGTGTGGTAGGACTGATCTAAACCTGGAAGGGAGTAGTTAACACGATTAGTGATAGATCATTGTGTTAATGGTATGTATTGTAGGGATACTGATAGATTCCTATTGTCCTGCAAAATGGAGCCTAAGGATAATTACTTGGTAAGTAGCTCTGAAGAGACTGTGAGTGATGAGTCTCCTTCTATGCCTCGAGGTTTGACGAGGCAGGTGTTACGGGCGATCGGGACAGAGTGTGAGGAGACGCAAGCGCTCTCCTACTGCTGCGGGGTGCACCATTGAGAGGTTCATACACATGCACCCTCCGATGTTCTCTAGAGGACCTGACCCAACGATAGCAGAGGATTGGATGGAGAAGATTGAGAGGATTCTGGAAGTCCTGCACTGCACGAATAGGTAGCGAGTCCTTTATGCTACCTTCTAGCTATCTGGGGAGGCGGGTCGATGGTGGACGGCGGTGAGTTTGCTGGAGAAGCAGAGAGCCGGTCCTAAGGAGATGACAAGGAGCTGTTTCAAGGAGGTGTTCTTCGACAAATACTTACCGGTTTCTGTACATGATGTGAAGGCGGGTGAGTTTTCTACTCTAACTTAGGGGAGTATAACGGTGCAGGGTTATGCGACTCGGTATATAGAGTTGTCCCGGTTTACGCCGTGTTTGATCTCAAGCGAGTATGAGAAGACTCGGAGGTTCGAGAAGGGTTTGAGGAAGGATATCTGCAGACTAGTGGGTATGCTTCAGATCCGTTAGTTCTCGGTGTTGGTGGATAAAGCCACGGTGATTCAGACCGATATTCAAGAGGATGAGGTGGATGAAGAATCGAGGAAGAGGACAGCACCTTCTGGTTCTCAAATAGGATCTCGTCAGGGATCGTGGAAGAAGAGGAACAAGGTCTCAGGTTACCGTTAGAATACCGAGTGCAAGGATTCTCAAGGGAGCTAGATTAGTGGTCGTTGTACCAGATGCCACACATGGCATGAGGGTGAGTGCCGATCATTTGGGGGGTAACTGTTACAACTATGGCCAGCCAGACCACATGTTTCATGATTGTAATGCATCGAAGTGAGACGTGCCTGCATCTAGGGTGAACCGGGGGAGCAACCAGATACCTCGGAGAACCATTCAGACGAATACAGCTTCGGCCAGAGTATACTCTCTTACTCCAGCGGATACTAAGCATACAGGAAACGTAGTGACAGGTACCTTATTGTTGCTTTTAAATAAAGCTTTTGTTTTGTTTGATTCGGGTGCAACCCATTTGTTTATATTTTTGAATTTTGTTGGACGGTGTGGTGTTGAGACCCGAGACATGAACGAGGTGTTATCTGTTACTACGCCATCTGAGAGTGTATCATCATATAGGAAGATGTTTGAAGACTGCCCGGTGGTAATTCGGGGGAAGTTGCTACCGGCGAATCTTGTGGTATACGACATGTCAGGGTTTGATGTCATTTTAGGGATGGATTGGTTGTTCTCCAGTTATGCTATGATCGACTGTCGTAGGAAGGCAGTAGTGTTCAGACCTCCCAAGGAGCAGGAGTATGAATTTGGGGGATCATGTGTACGTCCAGCACCACAGATTCTATCGGCACTTCAGGCGAGGAGGCTACTCTTGGACAGATGTCAGGGGTACCTAGCTTATGTGTAAGAACCACTGTGGGATGAGTTGAGATTCAAGGATATTCAGGTAGTCAACGAGTTTTTGGATGTATTTCTAGATGATTTACCTGGTTTACCTCCATATTGAGAGGTGGAGTTTGCCATAGAGTTGTTGCCTGCTAAGGAACCGATCTCTAAAGCTTCATACTGGATGGCTCCAGCAGAATTTCGAGAGTTGAAGGAGCAGTTGCAGGAATTACTAGACAGGGGTTTTATTCGATCTAGTGTTTTACCCTGGGGAGCTCCAGTATTGTTTGTGGAGAAGAAGGATGGGTCAATGCTGATGTGCATTGATTACCATGAGATTCACAAGGTGATTTTGAAGAATCGTTATCCTTTACCTTGTATCGATGATCTTTTCGACCAGTTGCAGAGGACGCGGGTATTTTTGAAGATCGACTTGAGGCCAGGATATCATTAGGTGAGGGTTAGATCAGAGGATGTTGCGAAAACGGCCTTTTGAACCAGATATGGCCACTACGAGTTATTGGTCATGCCTTTTGGGTTGACGAATGCTCTGACGGTGTTCATGGATCTGATGAACATGGTTTTCCATGAGTACCTAGATCGATTCGTGGTGGTATTCATTGACGATATTCTGGTATACTCGTGGAGCTCGGAAGAGCATATAGACCATTTGAGGTTAGTATTACAGATTCTGCGGGAGAAAAAGTTATATGCTAAAATGAAGAAGTATGAATTCTGGTTGAGTCAGATTGCATTCTTAGGCCATGTGGTGATTGGTGATGGTATATCAGTTGATCCTAGTAAGATTAAAGCTGTGGTAGACTATGTGAGGCCGAACAATGTGCAGAAGGTTCAGAGTTTTCTAGTACTAGTGGGTTATTATCGTCGGTTCATGGAGGGGTTTTCTAAACTATCTTGGCCTCTGACTCAATTGACCAGGAAGGGGGTGCGGTTTGAGTTGACCAATGATTGCGATCAGTGTTTTCAGAAGTTGAAGCATCGACTGGTTACTGCTCTAGTGTTGACCATTCCTTCGAGGGATGGTGGGTTTGTAATTTATAGCGACGCGCCTCTTAAAGGTCTAAGATGTGTGCTTATGCAACAGGGTAAGGTAGTAGCGTATGCTTCTCGACAACTTAAAGAGTATGAGAAGAATTACCCTGCGCACAATTTGGAGTTGGCTGCTGTTGCATATGCACTAAAGATCTGGCGACACTATCTATATGGTGTGCAGTGTGAGATCTTCATTGACCATAAGAGCCTCAGGTATTTCTTCACGTAGAAGGAGTTGAATATGAGGTAGAGACGGTGGCTTGAGTTGATTAAGGACTACGATTGCATGATCAGTTATCACTCGGGAAAGGCTAATGTGGTAGCTGATGTGTTGAGTCGGAAGTCGGGACCTGTGACTGTATCTACGGTTGTAACTCAGTGTCACATTAGACAGGATTTAGAGAGCTCATGTATAGAGTTAGTTTCTGGTGATCATCAGGCTTATCTTGCTAGTTTGGTGGTCCAGCTGACTTTGTTTGAGCATATAAAGACCGCGCAAGCCAGTGATGTAGAGTTGGCAGAGGTTACAGAAAAGGTACAGTAGGGATTGACTATAGAGTTTAATATCTTTGAGGGAGGTGTGCTAAGGTTTGGGACCAGGTTATGTGTTCTGAACGATGATGAGATCAGAAGGACGATTCTGGAGAAGGGGCATTGTTTTTTTATATACGGTACATCCGGGTAGTACAAAGATGTATCGGGACTTGCGCAAGACCTTCTGGTGGTCTGGTATGAAAAGGCAGATTGCTCAGTTCATGGAGTAGTGTCTGACGTGTCAGTAGGTGAAAGCTGAACATCAGAGGCTGGGAGGATCGTTGCAGCCCTTTCCTATTCCGGTGTGGAAATGGGAGCACATTTCTATAGACTTTGTTACCGGATTGCCACCAAAAATTCACAAGCAGAATGCTATCTGGGTGATGGTGGATAAATTGACGAAATTTGCTCATTTCATACCGATGAAGGTTGACTATCCTTTGAATAGGCTAGCCGAAATGTACGTGTATGAGATTGTGAGAATGCACGGAGTACCAGTGTCCATTGTATCAGATCGAGACCCAAGATTTACTTCTCGATTCTGGATGAGCTTGCAGGAGGCATTAGGGACGAAGCTTACTTTCAGTACAGCGTTCCACGCCCAAACTGATGGACATTCAGAGAGAAGGATACAGATCTTAGAAGATATGTTGCTAGCTTGTGAGTTAGACTTCGGTGGTAGTTGGATACAGTTTATGCCACTAGTAGAGTTCGCTTATAATAACAGCTTCCAGGCTAGTATCGGGATGGCACCGTTCGACGCTTTGTATGGTCGGAGGTGTTGATCTCCTTTGTGTTGGGATGAGGTTGGTGAACGCTAGGTGTTAGGACCTGAACTCGTGCAGCAGGCATCTAAGAAGGTGGGCTTGATCTGGGAGAGGATTAGATTAGCTCAAAGTCGGCAGAAGAGTTATGCAAATATTTGCCGCCGTGATTTAGATTTCGAGGTAGGGGGTAAAGTATTTTTGTGTATTGCTCCGATGAAATGGGTGATGAGATTTGGGAGGAAGGGCAAGCTAAACATGAGGCATACCGGACCATTCGAAGTACTTGAGCGAGTGGGTCCAGTAGCTTATAGGATTGCACTACCCCCAGCACTCTCGAGGGTCCATGATGTGTTTCACGTATTCATGTTGAGAAGGTACGTGCTGGATCCATCACATGTTATTAGTTATGATGAGTTAGAAATTGGGGATACTTTAGCGTATAAGGAGACACCTGTTTAGGTGCTGGACCGTAAAGTTTAGAAGTTTCATACCAAAGATATGCCATTAGTGCAGGTATTGTGGTGAAACCACGAGGTTGAGGAAGCTTCTTGAGAACTAGAAATGGAAATACGCCGAAAGTATCCACAGTTGTTTTGAGTATTTGTACTTTATTACTATGGGTTGGGATAGGTGGTTGGTCGTCAGGAGTGTGTATATTGTGAACTCCTGACACAGTTGTATATGTAACCACGGTATTCCTCCGTCATAAGTGAGGGTGTGTATGTATGTGTATGATGGGGTTGCGCTGTAGTAGTCACCAATTTTCTTCCTAAAGTTGCGTCTGTGTATTTAGTTGCGTGTGTGAATTTGTGAATGAGAGATGGCAAATTTCAAGGACAAAATTTTTGTAAGGAGGGGAGGATGTAAGAACCCGAATCATGATAGATAGGCTTAAATAAATAAGAGAGGGGAAAAATGGGAATTTAACAGGTTTCGTCGACGAAGTCAGAGTTCGTCGACAAAGTCCATGTATCTCTCGTCGATGAAGTTTAGAGGCTCATCAACGAGGAGAAGCCGAGGGGTTTCGAAAAATCGGAGATCCCAAACTCGTCGATGAGGTCTTGGTCTCGTCAACGAGAAGACTATAGAGCCTCGTCGACGAGGACACAATTCATCGATGAGAAATGGCCAAGTCAGAGGGCTATAAATAGAAGTTTCATTACTTCCAAGCTAAGAAAACTCAAATATCTCCTTTCTATCTCTCTAGAACTCTCCCTACTCTTCATCTCTCTAAATTTCTTCGCCGTTTGTCGCGAGAATCGTAAATCTAAAGCTACCACGAGGATCGTGGAAGGATTCTCTTCAAGTTCTACGGATCGAAATCCCATTTCGGAGATTTTTAGGTTTCGGCTTAAAATCGAGGTAAGGCTCAGTTTTCAATTCTGATCTGGTAGTTTCGTAGAGAATAGTCTTGTGAGTATCTTCTGTACTAGGATTTGTAAGTTTTGGAACTCGGTTCACTGTTTAGGAGCGATAGAGTTTGGGATTTGCTTTTTGGGGGAAAGATAAAGGGAATTGTGTTTATATCGGTTATTTTTGAAATTGGACTCGGTGGAACTATGGTTCACGGTCCTATATGTGTTTTGGCTACTCATTTTGGGGGACCTAACGGAGAAAATTATGGGTTTTTTATGATTACAGTTTTGGGAAAAAGGGGGGCGACGGGCTGCATCCCTGATTTTGTTGAAAACTGAGCATATATGTTGATTATACTGTATTATAGGGAATGTCGTGCCTTTACTTGTTTTAAACTGTATGTCTTTGGAAAACCGTGATTTTATATTACCAAATGGGTGTGGTTTGTTTGGTTATATGAGCATGCATGTGTGTGTGATTGGTTGAAATGCTAGTAGGAACGTGGTTCCAAATTGTTCCAGATATTGAGAGTGTTCGGCTCTATATCTGAGGGCGTATGAAATCGCTGGCCATAGATTGGCAGAGTGTCTGGCTCTATATCCGAGGGCGTGAGCCTATTCCGACAGATCAGGCCGAAGGGTGTGGATCCACCAGTTTAGTGTCGGTACGATACCACGGGAGTCGAGGACTAATCATGTACCGGTGGCACCGTGTTTCGCAGGTTGGCTATGGGCCAACGCCGTATGTCGTAGGCCGGCTTCGGGCCGATGGGTGTGACGACACCGGTATTGTTGATCATGTGTCCGTGTGCATGTATGCACGATTGTGAAATTAGTACTAGAACTGCATTTAACTGCGTGTATGTTGCATCATGATAACACTCAAATGTCACACCCCAATATAACTTGTGTTCTTCCTTACTAAGAGATGTCTTACCCCTACTGTATGTAGATTTTTACAGGTCCTTCAAGTAATCGAAACTAGCGTCCTAGTATAGGGAGCATAGTGACCGGTGTACTGCGATTAGCGCTTGGGTTAGTGTTAGGACTGTGTTTTGGTGGGTTGCCATTTTGGGATGTGTTGGGCACCCAATTGTACGTTGTATGATAGAGCCTGTTTCTGCTCTTCTTTGACTCTGGTATGGTACTGTATATATATATATATATATATATATATATATATATATATATATATATATATAATGACCTTTTCCGCTACGTATATGGTTGTATTTGAATGTGTTAAGGGTGCTTGGGAAACCCACGGGTTCGGACCCTCATCCTTTGTATTATATCTTTGGATGTTGTATGATACAGGGACATGTTTGATTACATTTTCACCCCTGGGTCCCATTTTCTGGTTCGGGGCGTGACACTTTCCTAAGAAGACTTCGTTTGATCTTTTGAGTATTGCATATTCATTGCAACATCTTGAAAAGCTCATATTTGTTTTTGGTTGCAAAATCTTTTCAAATCACTTTCAAATATCTAGTGTGTTTCATCTTAACAAATCTTTGAAGAGATATTTGTTTTTATGATAAAAATATTTATTACAATATTCATTGAGTTATATCATTAGTTGAAAACAAAGATTAAATTCTTTTTACAAACCAAACTTATACATTACTTGAACTTTATACATTGAGAAAACTTGCTGGTTGAAATATATGAAGTTTGATTAATATCTTTGTTTGGGCATTTAGATTGAATACATTTTGTGATACAAAGATCATATTGTTTGCACTCTCACGCACTGATTACAACGATTGCAAATATATTTGAGAGTAGATATATTAAACCACATTGATCTTACTTATTGTATCACTTGATGGTGTTTGTGATTGCACGTAACTGGGTACACATTTGCTTTACATGAAAGCATAATCATTATACCAATTTCATTGTTGTGAAATCTGAGTGTTTCCAGGCGTGGCCTGAGGGGGCAGTAATCCAGCCTAATAAGGATTTATTGTAAAGGTTAAGGTCAGTCATGTGCTAATTGACCTGATTTGTTTAGATACCACTCCACCCGTTTAAGTGAGTAAGTATAGTGGTAATCCTTGTGCTTGTTAGCCAAGGTGGAGACGTAGGCAATTTGCCGAACCTCAATAACATTTTTGTGTGTTACTCTCTTTTACTGCTTTCTGGTGCATGTGTTGTTAATTAAATTGCTTTATTTAATTTCTGGTACATATTTACATTACTTGCACTAGATTAACCATAAGTTTGTGAATATACTGCTGTTAGGATACTTACCTAGGGCATAAATTTTAAAAACGCCAATTCACCCCCCCTCTTAGGATTACGATAAAGCTAACAAATATTTTAATTTTTATTTTTAAAACTAAATATTTTATTATTATAGTATTTATTTTTTGAATTTTTTTAAATTTATTAAATTAAAGAAAAAAATACACGCAATTAACCAAAAAATGGCAAAAATTTTCAAGTGTCCAAAATGCCAGAAAATTATAATAAAATCTAGAATTTTACCTCAATTTTTGTGCAAAAGTCCAAATTATAGTTTGATTTGGCAAAAAGTGAGTTGAAAAGTTAGAAATGACAAGACTTTTGTCTCGATTTTCACGCTAAATGATAAAATTACTAAGGAACACTACCTTACCATTTTAAACTGCTCTGAATCACCCGATGTAGTCAGAATTGGAGGGAAAAGACCATAAAAGCCAAGAACGACGGGGTTTCACCTCAATTTATGTGGCCAAATTAAATTCAAAATCCCTGTTAGATCCATTCTTACCATTTTGACTTGCTCCTAGTCACTCGGTGTAGTCAGAGTTGGCATAGAAAGATCATAAATGCCTAAAATGAGAGGGATTTTACCTCAACTTGTGTGTCCGAGGTCAAAATCATTGTTAGATATTTTCTTATCGTTTTGGACTGCTTTGGATCACACAAAGCAGACAGATTTGGTAGAAATTGAACAAAAATGCTTGAAATGATAGGGTTTTATGTCGATTTATGTGCACAAGGTCAAAATCACTGTCGGACCCTACCTTAAAGTTCTAGACCATCCTAAACCACTCGCAGTGGTAAAAAAATGACAAAAAAAAACTAAAAAAAAAAACTAAAAATGCAAAAAAGAAGCTATAAAGGTTAGCAAAAGTAAAAAATAATTTACCAACCTCTATTTTGGGTATTCGTTCAAAATGGTCATCGACAATGGTCATAGAGTGGACTAAATTAAGTTATTATGGTGTCATTCATTTGATTGATGTGTAGGGGGGGGGGGGGGTGAGTACTTTCCTCTTATATAGTCTTAATCCTTAATGTAGCTCTAGAATCATAGGCATGATTGTCGATTCCTTCGACTTAGGTTTAGGTATAGGTCAATCAATTGGCAATAATTAGGTGAACTAACCATGTCTTAAATAAATAAAAAGAATAGTCGCTAGTTCATTAAATACATAAACACAATTAAAGAGCCACAAAATATTTTTAGGGTTGCCATCCTTGCCAAGTCGTCGTTGGATTCTTGGTCCACACATGTAGGCCTATATATAATACATTCCAAGAATTCAAAGAGAATGATTTTAATTGATAATCTACTATATTGTAAGGAACTACTTTCCTCCCAAGTTGATGAAAAACAACACTACACTCCTTGTATGTGGGTCTATGTGTTTTTAAACATATATAAAAACCCACTAATTACTTCATTAAGTCAATAACAATAATCACCCTGATGTAAATATATTTTGGTTAAAATGTCTACTTGAAATATCCCATTCGGGTTTACCCATGTCGTAAGGGTGAAGTTGGACTTTGATGATCCCAAGGTTCCAAGTTCAATTCCCCACTTATAAATTATTGCCTGAATATACATAATAGGCAGTTAGCAATGTTTTTATTCCTTGGTTTGGTAACGCTTGGGTGGATACAAAGGGCCTGCCCAAGTAGGAGTTTGAGATCACAAAAATGTTTCTAATAATATGTTATTCTTTATAATTTATTTTTGTTTATAAACACTTATCTATAGGCATAAGTGTGTATGCATATATAATATTGTGTTTGTGCATATGTAAACAATAATATATACATGTTCACGTATTTTACTCGAATCCATAGTTGGCACTATTAAACTTGAGTATGAAGTGAGTCAACTTTGGTCAAGTTGGGCAAAACTTGAGTCAATTCAATATATATATGACCTGGGAATTCCATACCCCCACCATGCCACGTCGGACATCATGGTGTGGCACCAAACTCAAGGATGTTTAGTAGACCCCACCACCAATATCTGGATAAATTCTTGAGTTTGATCTCAGAGGCAATGGGCTCGAACCCTGTGTGTGTGTGCGCGCGCGCGCATAAACATATACACATAGAATAAGAATATATACTAACTTGCATTAGCTCAAAATGAGAAAGGCCTTGAAATTTTAATAAAAATCAAAATTTCCCATGTGGCAAACTTACAAGCTTTTTATTTTGGTAAAATACACCAACAAAAGATACATCTTGAGAGTTTGACCCAAAAGCCAAATTTCTCATTCACATTATGTAAAACAACTTACATATAGATTATTTTAGCATGATTGAACAACTGTCAAAATAATACGTACTTATGGTATTTTAGAACTATGATCATTTTTTTATCTTTGGTATGAGCACAAGAGGGTCCTCTTTCTGTAATGTCACCCCGCACACCTCATTCATGTTGAGCTTATCAGGAGTCATATTATGGGGAAGAGACCACTCAAAGTGGTGCAGCAAAGCAGCTAAGGTCAAGTGAACTTGCCTAATGGCCATTGGCCATCCAGGGCAAATTCTCCTTCCCCCACCAAATGGCAAGAACTCAAAATCATTTCCCTTGAAATCTAATTCAGAATTTAAAAACCTCTCAGGCTTAAAGCTCGCAGGGTCTTCCCAAGCTTCAGGATCTCTACCAATTGACCAAATGTTTACTAGAACTTGGGTGTCTTCTGGGATGGTATAGTTCATAACTTCGCATTTCTCGGTCGATCGACGAGGAATAATTGGTGCTGCAGGATGCAGTCGTAGGGTTTCTTTTACGCACGCTTGCAAGTAGGGAAAGCGAGCAATATCAGTCTCTTTCAAGTAGCCTTTTGGAGCTTCCTTCTCAAGTTCTTCACAAATTTTATTCAACATCTTTGGATGCTTAAATAGTTCTGCAATAGCCCATTCAACTGTTGAGGTACTAGTATCAGTTCCTGCAAGAAATAATTCCTGTACCAATACAAATGTAAGTCTTAACGTATATAGGTATTGACTGAATAATAAAAGCATATGATTAATACTTAAGACCAAATAATCAATAATACTAATAAATAAATAAAGATATTTTATAACTCATGTTATCCAAACTACAAGTAATATAGTATCATTTCATTAAAATTGCTCAAAAAAAAATATTTATTGATCATATTAAGAGAAAGGTCATCTAGCAAAATCTAAAAGTTTAGGTTTCAAAATTTCAAAAAGTACCAACTCACCTCTCAAATAAGGTCCTTAGATTTGACAAATTTGATTTGCGTGGATTTGAGTAAGATGTGAAACGAAAGTATGTTGAGTTGGTTCTAAAGTCACTTAAATTTAAATTACGACTTGAAATATAGGCCGCCCAAAATGTGTGTGTGCGTGTGTGTGTGTGTGTGTGTGTGTGTGTGTGAGAGAGAGAGAGAGAGAGAGAGAGAGCATACCAAGAACATAACGTCGACCTGATCGTCAGTAAAATTGTTGTCGAGCAAAACATCCAAGAAGTCTCTGGTCGCCCTCTCCTCACCTCTTCTCATTCTTTCTCTTTTCTCCTTCATCCTACCTCTCCACACGTTATACAACCTCTCGCTGCACTTATACGCCTCTCTCTTCCGACCCTGAATATCCAATCCCCCCAGAAATGGATACAAATCAGAAATGTTAGGTTTGGTCCAAAGCTCCATCAGATTCCTCGCTATGTCACACATCACCTGGCCCTCCCCATCCTCCAACGCCAAGAAATCCTTCGACATCAGAACGTTCCCAAGCACGTTAAACGCCGTCGAAAACAATACCTCCCTTATCGTCACCAATTGCCCTTCCTTCGTCGCCAAAAAATCCACCATCTCCTCAATCTTCCGCGCCCTTATATCCATCCTGGAGTCCAGAATCTTGCCGCCGAACAGCTCCGTCCGGCACAGAGTCCGCAGGAACTTCCACTGCTCCGTGCACTCGAAGGTCCACCCCATGGAGAGGTGATTCCGCTCGGGGCTCTTCGCCGGGGAGACGTGCGGCGGAATCCTCCCCGAGAGGGTGCGGTCGTGGGTCTTGAGAATCTCGGTGGCGGCGGCCTTGTTGGAGCCGATGACCACCAGCTGGGAGCCCATGCGGAGGGACATGAGGGGGCCATGGACCTCGGCCAGCTTGGCGAGGTCCTCGTGCTGCTTGTACCCAACGGAGGCGATGTTGCCGATGATGGGCCACGGGAACGGTCCCGGCGGGAGGTTGTGGTGCTTGGAGTACCTGTGTTTAAGAAAGAGGAAGAGGAGAGGGAGAAGAAGCAAGATGGGAACGGTGACGAGATGGAGATTATTATCTCCTGAAACGAAGAAGGGTGACGAAGTAGCTGCCATGGCTTCCATGGTGATACTTTGTAGGAGATGGGTTTGGATTGGTGAAGGGCTTTGAGGGTTTATGCATATTTATATACGCGCAGGAAGCACTGCGTGGCTAATGAGTGACGGCTTTTTTTTTAATTTTATTTTTGTACTGTTTTGCAGTTTTCCTGCGAAAAAATAATTGTTTAAAGAGAATTTGACAAAAAAGACTGCAATATTTTATGTTCATATTTTGAAAATCCAGCCTGCCATATGCGTTGGGGTTGATGATTATGGTGGAAACAAACAGCCATTCAAAAAAATCTGCAGAGGAGACGATGACTGTATATTATTATTATATTTATTCCAAAAAGATCTTATCAAGTTGATGTCCGTAAAGGTGAAGTTACTATCCGCCATTGATCAATCCTATGCTGCCGCGGGGCCGGCTCTTCACAGTGGAATGATTTAATTACGGATCATTAATAATATTTTTTATTTTTATTTTTATTTAAAATTAATTTTTTTATCTTTTGAAATGTAAAATTATTAATTAAAATTTTATATCCAAGATTATATTGAAATTTAAAAAAGAAAAAATTAAATTATATTTACTTTTGAGATAGGGGGAAAATCAATTTTTAAAAAGAGATGACAACATAAATAATATTAATATTACAAAAAAAAAAATTAGGGATGCCAACTTTTGAGATAGTGGAAAAATAAATACATGGGAAGAGATGATATAATAAATAATGTTAATAGGGTCCTAGGCAAACTGTTCAATGGTCTTATGGTCAAGTTGGCACTGGCTGCTGCATTAATATCTTATGATTTTATTTTATTTTTTTTGAGAATGGCTTACTCATTATCTTACTAATATAAAAATAAAACAATTATTATTACTTATTATTATATTTTTTTTAAGATTTAAAGCTTGATTGTTTTTTTACGAACACACAATTTATGTTAACAATACTTGTGCATGCTTATATACATTTGTAATATTGTGTCTTTGTGTGTGTACATAAATATTAATACTGATTTAATATATTTTGCATTAGTTCTAACTACTAGGAACAAGTTGAGATTTAGTTCTAATATAAGAACCCGAACCATGATATAGGAAAATTAATTAATTAAGAGATGGGTAAATTGGTAATTAAGCAAGCTTTGTCGACGAAATCAGAGTTTGTCGATGAAGTCTTTGTAGTTCTCAACGACGAAGGGTAGAGTCTCGTCGACGAGGAGTGGTCGGGTCAAAGGGTTATAAATAGATATTTTCATTATTTCCCAACTAAGAAAACTCAAATTCAGTTATAAATAGATATTTTCATTACTTTTCAGCTAAGAAAACTCAACCTATTCTCTATTTCTCTAGATTTCTTCGTCGTATGTAGCGGGAATTGTAGATCCGACGTTACCACAAGGATCAGGGAAGGATTTTCTACAAGTTCTATGGATTGGATCATTGATTCGGGTATCTTCGGGTTTTGGCTCGGAATTGAGGTAAGGCTCGGTTTTCAAATCTAATTCGGGCAGTTGTTTAGAGAATAGGTTTGTGAGCATATTTTTGTATTGTGGTATGTAGGTTTTGGAACTCGATTCGCTATTTAGGAGCCTTGGAGTTCAGGATTTGTCATTTTGGGAAAGGTAAGGGGATTCAGTTTATGTTGGTTATTTTTGAAATCGGACTTAGTAGAACTGTGGTTCACGGTCCTATATGCGTTTTTGTTACTCATTTGGGGGGATCTGACAGGTAAAATTATGGGTTTTTCATGTTACAGTTTTGGGAAAAAAGGGCTATTGGGTTGCATCCCTAGTTTTGTTGAAAATAGTATATATATATATATGGTGATTTATATAGTGTAATAGGGATGGACATGCCTTGACTTTATATTAAACTGTATATGTTTAGAGAACATGATTTTCGGATTTCCAAATGGGTGTGGTTTGTTTGGTTATATGAGCATTTATGGTTGTATTTTATTGAAATGCAATAGGAACTGGGTTCCGAGTTATTTCGAGTTTTGAAAGAGTGTTCGACTCTATATTCGTGAGCGTATGAAATCGCTAGGTCATGTTTGGCAAGAGTGTTTGGCTCTATATCCGAGGGTGTGAGCCTTACCGGCTGATCACCGAAGGGTGTAGATCCACCAGTTTGTACCGGTACGATGCCATGGGAGCCTAGGGTTCGCCATGTTCCGAGGACGTCGTGTATCGCTGGTCGGCTACAGGCCGAAGGGTGTGATGACACTGGGTTGATCATGTGTGTGTGTGTGTGTGTGTGTGTATGCACTGTAATGGAACCGTTTTGTGAAAATACTGGAATTGCATTTAATTATGTATGTTTTGCTGTCATGATAATACTCAAATGTCACACACCGATATAACATGTATTTGCCTTACTGAAAGGTGTCTCACCCCTACTGTACGTGTATATTTTTCAGGTCATTCGAGTAACCGAAACTAGCATCCTGTTGTTAGGAGCGTAGTGGTCAGTGTACTGTGAGAAGTACTTGGGTAAGTACTAGGACTGTATTGGGTGGTCTGTTGGTGGTTTTAGCTAACACCCGAGTTTGTGTTGCATTTTTGTGGAGTTGACTCCTTTTATAGACTCTGGTAAGGTATAGTTTGTGTATAGAAATACTTATTTTCTGCTCTGTATTTGTTGTGTATGTGGATATGTATAGGGTGCTTGGAAACCCCACGGGGTCGAACTCTCATTCATTGTACTGTATCTTGATCTTATATGATACAGGGAGAGGTTAGGTTACTTTTTCACCCTCGAGTCCAATTACTGGGTTCGGCGCGTGATAACTTGGTATTAGAGCTAACCAAGTTGCTAAGTCTTACATACTTGGTTAGGCATAGCTGTGTGTACATGCCATAGCATAGGAGGTTGGATGAGGGTAGAGTTGGTTGAGGGATGTTCTGTTGCTAAACCGAGACTCGTCAGTGGTCTTCTGTGTTTTTCCTAGAATGATGATTTCAGTAAAATCACGGCAAACCATTGATGACTTTCGTGTTAGTGTGATAGGATAGACCTAGACCTGACAGGTGATAGTTAACATGATTAGGGTTAGATAATTGTGTTAACTGTATATGTTGTAGGAGTCTTGATAAAACTCTGTTGTGTTTTCAGAATGGAGCCCAAGGATAATGACTTGGAAAGTGGCTCCAAGGATATGACGAGTGATGAGTCTCCTACTGTGCCTCGAGGACAGACAAGACAGGTCCTATAGGAGATCAGGCGGAGTGTCAGGAGACGCAAACGTTCTCCTACGTCTGTGGGATGCACCATTAAGAGGTTCACACACATGCATCCTCCGACATTCTCAGGGGGACATGACCCGACAATAGGAAAGGACTGGGTTGAGAAGATTGAGAGGATCTTGGAGGTCCTACACTACAAAGATAGGCAGAGAGTTCTTTATGCAACCTTCTAGTTATCTGGGGAGCCAGGGCAATGGTGGACTACCGTGACTCTGCTGGAGAAGCAGAGGGCTAGTGTCACGCCCCGAACTTGAAAATGGGACCTAGGGGTGAAAATGTAATCTAACCAGTCCCTGTATCATACAAAACATCCAAGATACAGAACAAAGGATGAGGGTCCAACCCCATTGGGTTCCTAGGCACCCTAAATACATCCAAACACAAAGAATACACGCAACGGAAAAGGTCATTATATATATGTAGTACCATACCAGAGTCTATACAAGAGCAGAAATAGGCTTTATCATACAATGTACAACTGCGTGCCCAACACATCCCAAAATGGCAACCTACCAAAACACATTCTAGCACTTACCCAAGCGCTAACCGCAGTACACCGGCCACTATGCTCCCTACACCAGGACGCTAGTTCCAGTTACTCGAAGGACCTTAAAAATGTACGTATAATAGGGGTGAGACACCTCTCGGTAAGGAAGAACACAGGTTATATCGGTGTGTGGCATTTGAGTGTTATCATGATGCAGCATACACACAGTTAAATGTAGTCTAGTACTAATTTTACACAGTGCATACACGCACACATACACATGATCAGCAATCCCTATGTCGTCACACCCATCAGCCCGAAGTCAGCCCGTGACATACGGCGTTGGCCCATAGCCAACTCGCGAACATGGCTCCACTAGCACAAGGCTAGTCCCTGACTCCCATGGCATCGTACCGGCGCTAAATTGGTGGATCCACACCCTTTTGCCTTATCTGCCAGAATAGGCTTATGCCCTCGGATATAGAACCGAACACTCTATTAATCTATGGCCAGCGATTTCATACACCCTCGAGTATATAGTCAGACACTCTCAATACCTAGAAAAAATTCGAAACCCCGTTCCTACAAGCATTTAAACTAATCACACATATATGCATGCTCATATAACCAAACAAACCACACCCATTTGGTAATCTAAAATTATGGTTTTCCAAACATATATAGCTTAAAACAAGTCATGGCACGACCATCCCCATAACACAGTATAAATCAACATATATGTTCGGTTTTCAACAAAACTAGGGATGCAGCCCATCGCCCCCTTTTTCCCAAAACTATAATCATGAAAAACCCATAGTTTTTCTCATTAGATCCCCCCCAAATGAGTGGCCAAAACATACACAGGACCATGAACCACAGTTCCACCAAGTCTGATTTCAAAAATAATCGATATAAACACAATTCCCCTTACCTTTTCTCCGAATAGCAAATCCCAAACTCTAAGGTCCCTAAACAGCGAACTGAGTTCAAAACCTACAATCAACAGTACAAAATATACTCACAAGACTATTCCCTACAAAACTACCAGATTAAAATTGAAATTCGAGCCTTACCTCGATTTTAAGCCGAACCCCAAAAATCTCCGAAACGGGATTTCGATCCATAGAACTTGTAGATAATCCTTCCACGATCCTCGTGGTAACTTCAAATTCATGATTCTAATGACGAACAGCGAAGAAATCTAGATAGATGGAGAGTAGGGAGAGTTCTAGAGAGATGGAGAGATAGGATTTAGTTTTCTTAGTTGAGAAGTAATGAAAACTTTTATTTATAGCCCTTTGACCTGGCCACTTCTCATCGACGAATTGCGTCCTCGTTGACGAGGCACTATAGTATTCTCGTCAACAAGACCAATAACTCGTCGACGAGTCTGGGATCTCTGATTTTTCGAAAGCCCTCGGCTTCTCTTCATCAACGAGCCTCTAAACTTCGTCAACGAGAAATACAAAGCCTTCGTCGATGAACTCTGGCTTTGTCGATGAAGCCTGTTCAAATTCTAATTTATCCCTTTCTTATTTATTTAAAACCAAATATCACGGTACGGGTTCTTACAGCTGGTTATGCAGAGATATCTTAGAGCCGTTTCAAGGAAGTGTTCTTTGACAAATACTTCCTGACTTCTATACGTGACGCTAAGGCGGATAAGTTTTCTGCACTGACTCAGAGGAGTATGACGGTGCAGGGGTATGCTACTCGGTATATAGAGTTATCTCAGTTTGCGCCGTGTTTGATCTCGAATGAGTACGAGAAGACTCGGAGGTTCGAGAAGGGCCTGAGGAAGGACATCCGCAAATTAGTGGGTATGCTTCAGATCCGTGAGTTTTTGGTTTTGGTGGATAAAGCCACTATGATTGAGACCAGTATTCAAGAGGACAAGGAGGATCAGAGCCGAAGAAGAGGCCAGTACCTTCTGATTTTTAGTCTGGATCTCATCAGAGATCTTGGAAGAAGAGGAACAGGGGCTCGAATTACCGATAGAATACCAAGCATCAGGGTTCTCAGATGAGCCAGGTGGGTGATTGTTGTACTAGGTGCCGCAGATGGCATAGCGGTGAGCGCCAGCCGTTTGGGGGTAACTGCTACAACTGTGGTCAGTCGGATCACAGGGATCGGGATTGTCACGCACCGAAGAGGGGTACGCCTTCTTTGAGTCAGAATCAGGGGAGTAATTAGGTATCCCGGGGAACCCACCAGACGAATACAGCTCTAGCAAGGGTGTACTTGCTTACTCCAGCCGATGTTGAGTATGCGGGGAATGTGGTGACAGGTACTATGATGTTGCTTTTAAATAGAGTTGTAGTTTTATTTGATTCGGGTGCGACCCACTCCTTTATATCTGTTAATTTTGTGAAACTATGTGGGGTGGAAACCAAAGTCATGGAAGAGGAATTGTCTGTAGCCACACCATCTGGAAGTATATCATTCTGTAGGAGAATGTTGGAAGACTGCCTAGTAGTAATCCAGGGGAAACTGCTACCAGCAAACCTTGCAGTATACGACATGTTAGGGTTTAATGTTATATTGGGAATGGATTGGTTATTCTCTAGAAACGTTGTGATCGACTGTCATAGGAAGGAGGTAGTGTTCAAACCTCTTGGGGAGCAGGAGTATGAGTTTGTGGGATCGTGTGTGCGTTCGACGCCACAGATTCTATCAGCATTGCAGGCAAGGTGATTTTTCTTGGAAGGATGTCGGGGGTACTTGGCTTGTGTGAGGGAACCATCATGGGATGAGTTGAGGCTCGAGGATATTCAAGTAGTCAGTGAGTTTTAGAATGTGTTTCCAAATGATTTACCCGGTTTACCTTCGGATCATAAGGTGGAGTTCGCGATAAATTTGCTTCTTGGTAAGGCACCAATCTCTAAAGCTCTGTACTGGATGGCTCCAACAAAACTTCGAGAGTTGAAGGAGCTGTTATAGGAATTACTGGATAGGGGTTTCATTCAACCTTGTGTTTCGCCCTGGGGAGCTCCAGTACTGTTTGTGAAGAAGAAGGACGGGTCGATGCGTATGTGCATTGATTACCGTGAGATCAATAAGGTGACCGTGAAGAATCACTACCCATTGCCTCATATTGATGATCTCTTCGACCAGCTGCAGGGGTCTCAGGTCTTTTCAAAGATTGACCTACGATTAGGATATCATCAAGTGAGGGTTCGATCTGAGGATAGGGCGAAGATTGCTTTCCGAACTAGATATGGCCACTACAAGTTCTTAATGTTCCAACGGTATTATGGATCTGATGAACAGGATTTTCCATTAGTACTTGGACCGATTCGTAGTGGTGTTTATTGATGACATTCTGGTGTACTCGAAGAGTTCGGAGGAGTACGAGAACCATTTGAGGTTAGTCTTACAAATTCTACGAGAGAAGACGTTATATGCTAAACTGAAGAAGTGTGAGTTCTGGTTGAATCAGGTTGCATTCTAAGGCCATGTGGTGTCTGGAGATGGTATTTCAGTTAATCCTAGCAAGATCGAAGTCGTGATCAATTGGGTGAGGCCGAAGAGTGTGCAGGAGGTTCGAAGTTTTCAAGGATTGGTGGGTTATTATCGTCGATTCGTGGAAGGATTTTCTAAGTTGTCTAGGCCTCTGACTATATTGACTATGAAGGGGGTAAAGTTTGAATGGACCAGTGATTGCGAACAGTATTTTCAGGAATTGAAGCATTGGCTGGTTACTGCTCTAGTGTTGACCATTCCTTCAGGGGATGACAGTTTTGTGATTTATAGCGACGCGTCTCTGAAAGGTTTGGGTTGCATGCTTATACAGTAGGGTAAGGTAATAGCTTATGCTTTTCAGCAACTGAAGGATTATGAGAAGAATTACCCTACACATGATCTAGAGTTGGTTGTTGTTGTATATGCACTGAAGATCTAGCAACACTATTTGTATGGTGTGCAATGCGACATTTTCATTTATCAAAAAAGTCTCAGGTACTTTTTCACACAAAAGGAGTTGAATATAAGGCAGAGACGGTGGCTTGAGTTGATTAAGGACTACAATTGCGCCATCAGTTATCACCCAGGAAAAGCTAATGTGGTAGTCGATGCATCGAGTCGAAAGTCGAATCACGTGGCAGTATCTACAGTTGTAGCTTAGCATCACATCAGACAAGATCTGGAGAGCTCAAGTATAGAGTTAGTGCATGGTGATCATCAGGCTTTTCTTGCTAGTTTGGTAGTCCAGCCGACTTTGTTTGAGCAAATAAAAGCTGCGCAGGCTAGTGATGCGGAGTTGACACTGGTTGTGGAAAAGGTACAGCAGGGATTGGCTTCAGAGTTCAACATCTCTAAGGAAGGTGTGTTGAGGTTTGGGACCATATTATGTGTTCCGAACGACGATGAGATCAAAAGGATGATTCTGGAAGAAGCGTATCGTTCTTTGTATTCGGTACATCCAGGTAGTGCAAAGATGTATCGGGACTTGCGCGAGACCTTCTAGTGGAGTGGTATGAAGAGGCAGATTGCCCAATTTGTGGAATAGTTTCTGACGTGTCAATAGGTTAAGGTTGAACATTAGAGGCCGACAGAGCCATTATAGCCCTTAGCTATTCCGGAGTGGAAATGGGAGCATATTTCCATGGACTTTGTGACTGGACTGCCACCAGCACTTCACGGGTAGAATGCTATTTGGGTGATTGTGGACAAGTTGACGAAATCTGCTCACTTCTTACCAATGAAGGTTAGCTACCATTTGAGTAGGCTAGCAGACATGTATGTGCATGAGATAGTTAGAATCTATGGGGTACCAATGTCCATTGTATCAAATTGAGACCCGAGATTTACTTCTCGATTCTAGATGAGCTTGTAGGAAGTATTGGGGACGAAGTTTACTTTCAGTACAGCATTCCACCCCCAAACTGATGGATAGTCGGAGAGGACAATACAGATCTTGGAGGATATGTTGCGGGCTTGTGTGTTAGATTTTGGTGGTTGCTGGATACAGTTTATGCCACTAGTAGAGTTCGCTTATAACAACAGCTTCCAGGCTAGTATTAGATGGCACTGTTCGAGGCTCTGTATGGTCAAAGGTGTCGATCTCCTCTGTATTGGAGTGAGGTTGGTGAACATCAGGTGTTAGGACCTGAACTTGTGCAGCAGGCATCTAAGAAGGTGGGTTTGATCCAAGAAAGGATTAAATCAGTTCAGAGTTAGCAGAAGAGCTACGCAAATGTTTTCTGCCATGATTTGGAGTTCAAGGTGGGGGTTAAGGTATTTTTGAGGATCGCTCCGATGAAAGTGGTGATGAGATTTGGGAAGAAGGGCAAGCTGAGCCTGAGGTACATTGAACCATTCAAAGTTCTTTAGCAAGTAGGTTTAGTAACCTACAGGATTGCACTACCGCCAACACTCTCGAGCGTCCACGATGTGTTTCATATATCCATGTTGAGGAGGTATGTGTTGGATCCTTCACATGTTATTAGCTACGAGAATATGAAGATTGGGGATACTTCAGCATATGATGAGATACATGTTCAGATTATGGACCATAAAGTTCAGAAGCTACGTACCAAGGACATATCTTTGGTGAAGGTATTGTGGTGGAATCACGAGGTTGAGGAAGCTTCTTGGGAATTGGAAGCAAAAATATGTTGGAAGTATCCATAGTTGTTCTGAGTTATATACATTACCCTACTTTGTATTGTAATAGGTGGTTGGTCTTGAGGAGTGTGTGTATTTGTGAACTCCTGAAACGATTTATGTTTGTAACCATGGTATTCCTATGCCATAAGTGAGGGTATGTATATATTGTAACGGGGCTGCGTTATAATAGTCGTCGGTTTTCTTCCTAAAGTTGAGTGTATAATTGATTTCATGAATGAGTTTATGAATAAGAGATAGAAAATTTCGAGAACGAAATTTTTGTGAGGAGGGGAGGTTGTAAGAACCCGAATTGTGATATAGGGAAATTAATTAATTAAGAGAGAAGTAAATTGGTAATTAAGCAAGCTTCATCGACGAAGTCAGAGTTCGTTGACGAAGTCTTTGTAGTTCTTGGCGACAAAGTGCAGAGTCTCGTCAACGAAGAGTGACTGGGTCAAAGGGTTATAAATAGATATTTTCATTACTTCTCAGCTAAGAAAACTCAACCTACTCTCTATCTCTCTAGATTTCTTCATCGTATGTAGCAGGCATCATAGATCCGACGTTACCACAAGGATCGGGGAAGGATTTTCTACAAGTTTTACGAATCAGTTTTCAAATATGATCCGGTAGTTGTGTAGAAAATAGGTTTGTGAGCATATTTTGTATTGTGGTATGTAGGTTTTGGAACTCGATTCGCTGTTTAGGGGCCTTGGAGTTCAGGATTTGTCATTTGGGGAAAGGTAAGGGGATTTAGTTTATGTCAGTTATTTTTGAAATCAGACTTGGTAGAACTGTGGTTCACGGTCCTGTGTGTGTTTTGGTTACTCATTTAGGGGCGGGTAAAATTATGGGTTTTTCATGTTACATTTTTGGGAAAAAAGGGGGCATTGGGTTGCATCTTTGGTTTTGTTGAAAACCATATGTATATGGTGATTTATATTGTGTAATAGGGATGGTCATGCCTTGACTTTATATTAAATTGTATATGTTTGGAAAACATGATTTTCAGATTTCCAAATAGGTGTGGTTGTTTGGTTATATAAGCATGCATGGTTGTGTTTTATTGAAATGCAATAGGAACTAGGTTCCGAGTTGTTCCAAGTACTGAAAGAGTGTTCGGCTCTATATCCATGGGCGTATGAAATCGCTATGCCATGTTTGACAAGAGTGTCCGGCTCTACATTCGAGGGCATGAGCCTTACCGACTGATCACCGAAGGGTGTGGATCCACCAGTTTGTACTAGTAAGATGCCATGGGAACTTGGGGTTCACCATGTGCCGGGGACGCCATGTATCGCAGGCCGGCTACGGGCCGACACCGAATATCACGGGCTGGCTATAGGGCGAAGGGTGTGATGACACTGGGTTGATCATGTGTGTGTGTGTGTGCGTGTATGCACTGTACTGGAACCGTTTTGTGAAAATACTAGAATTGCATTTAACTATATATGTTTTGCTATCATGATAACACTCAAATGTCACACACTGATACAACATGTATCTACTTTATCGAGAGATGTCTCACTCCTGCTGTACGTACATATTTTTCAGGTCCTTTGGGTTACCGGAACTAGCGTCCTGTTGTTGGGAGCGTAGTGGTCGGTGTACTGCGAGAAGTACTTGGGTAAGTACTAGGACTGTACTGGGTGGTCTGTTGGTGGTTTTGGCTGACACCCGAGTTTGTGTTGTATTTTTGTGGAGTTGACTCCTTGTATAGACTCTGGTATGGTACAGTTTGTGTATAGAAAGACTTATATTCTGTTGTGTACTTGTTGTGTATATGGATATGTATAGGGTGCCTAGAAACCCCACAGGGTCGAACCCTCATTCATTGTACTATATCTTGATCTTATATGATATAGGGACAAGTTATGTTACTTTTTCACCCTCGGGTCCAATTAATAGGTTCAGGGTGTGACATCTAACTACTAGGAACAAGTTGAGATTGAACTTCATGGTGATCCATCAATATAGGGAAGACAATAGTGCGGCTGACTTTCTTGCTAAAGAAGAAGAAATGGAAAACAATGTCATATACGAAAAACAACATCTTTTACCACGTTCTCTCAAAGGTATACTTTAGATGAATAGGTTGGGTCTCACTTCTTTTCGTCGTTAGTTCAAATCTCGAGTTTTGTTCGGTGGATTTTAATTTGTTTAAAGTTTGATTCTATCTAAGCCTGTTTAGACTTGTTTCTTAGTTAGCTTTGTTTGGATTTGTTCTGATTTAGTTGCTTGTTGGTGTTGTTTTTAGGACGGTTTTATTTTCATTTCTATAATCTCCCTTTTACTAGTCATGTAATCACGGTATTCCTCCGCCAAAAGTGAGGGCATATCAATTAAAAAAAAAAGGGAGGAGACGCCCTCTTTTATTTAAAAAAAAAAAAAGTTTGCATATTTTTAATTTGAATATTATACGAACTAAGTTTGGCAATTCAAATTAAAATTTGATACCAAAATCACCTATTTAGATACAAAAATATTATATTTATTTTTAAGTATTAAATTTATAGATGTATAAATACAAACATGTATACATATATATATATATATATATATATATATATATATATGTGTGAGCACACGGATGTGCGTGTGTGAGCGTGTATATGCAGATGTGTGCACTTGTGAATATAGGCAAGATTTGAGCATGAGTTCGAAAAAAGACAAACTTTTGTAGTTGTAAAATCCAAAATTCAGCCAGCCTCTATGTATACTTATCATTTTTTTTTTAGATTTAAGGCTTAATTGTTGTTGTACGAACACATTATTTATATATGTTTAACAGTATTTGTGCGTGCATGCATATATACATATGTAATATTGTGTCTTTGTATGTGTACATAAATATTAATATTTAATAAATATATTTTGCATTAGATCTAACTATATTAGGAACAAACTGAGTCAAGTTTACACATTTTTAATTTGACTGTGGTAACATCTTGAAAAAAGGTTCAGAATAACGAGAAATAATAATATTGAAAGTTCAAAGGAGTCGTCACTCATGTAACAACCCAGCCCTTTATACGGACCCAAATAGTTATCACCAATACAGAATACCAGTACCTGATATATATACATAAACAACCCGCCCTAAACAGGGACATACGAGTGTAAGTCATACACAACTGTAGCGGAAAACATAAACATCCATCAAGATTTCTATTAGACATATACCATAGTTTTCTACCTGTTTTCTATAATACATACATCCATATTCAACATATAACCAAATTCTTACAATCTCCTAAAAAGATATTCCGTACCAAGACTATTACGCACATAAAAGACTTGCGTAAGCTAAACTCAAAAAAACCACCTCCTCGGTCCCTCTGGCAACTAGGACTGGCGTCTAGTAGAACCTGAAACAAAGGTTGTATAATGGGGTGAGACACTTCTCAGTAAGGTGAAAAATATTACAACAGTGTGTGACCACATGCGTATATTTCAATTAAAATCTGCTACATATAAGGCATATTTGCAATATTGTAATATAAGAGATCTATGGACATAAATCCAGTGACTTTATCCATTTTAGTTGTTAAATCATGCATATGAATATTAGAACAACGACCAGCTTGGTACGATATAATACACCTATTTACCCCGTGGCATGGGTTGTGCACTGATAACTCTAACATGCCCTGTTTGTGCAAGCAATGTCAAGCATTTGTTATACAGTCTGACTGCCCCACCTGATCCATTATTTCACCAGTGGTTCCATTACTCTTACAAGTCGACTATCTCTGTACTCACACTGATTCACGTGTGTGATTGCACTGTGCTTTACTAGCTATGGAACCGAGCCTTTAGTAACGGGAGTATCTTTCAACCCTTATTAACTGAAGTATGTTTCAACTCCTTTAAACTGAAGTATCTTTCAACCCCTTTGGTAGCAAGCTGTGGTTTCATTTATCATATATACAATTTATAATGAAAACATAATAACCTGTGCAATTCCAGTTTTTCGCAAACTCATACAATCACATTGTGGTGTAAACCGGCTCATACCCTCTCGGTTTAACCCTTTTTACGTATATAGCACGGTATATATCCGACATCTGTTTTCCACATTTTTAGCATAGCAAAATGGAACTCCAGTTCTCATAATTCATACAAATATTATAAAAGAATCTTTCTTTCCATTTCAATCCATATGTCACACTAGTTTAGTTAAAAGTCCGTTATATGGTATACAATTCAATAAACATCATTTGAATGAGAAATAAGGGATTTGGGCATCTCCTACAATAATATTAGTGCAAATAAAGAAGTTTTGTAAAGTTTGGAGATCATATGCCAAAATCCTCATTTTTACCAAAAACCGTAAAATCATAAAATCGGCATTTTTATCCCGCAAAATTTAGCAATAAGCGGTCAAATCATACATATAAACATAAACTAACTTTTTAGAAGTTTAGTTTTACAAAAAGACTATTGTAAAAAAATTTCCCTTACCTTAAACTCGAAAATAGAAATACATACGGATCGGTCCAAACCAACAACCCAGGATCCTCGAAAACTAAAAACCACAGAACATTACTTTACCGCAATCTCAATTACTATCCAACTACCTAATCGAAAACGAAATCAGATCCTTTCCTCGATTTTTGGGAAAACCTAAAAATCTTCAAAACGACGATATGATTCGCTATATTTGTAGAGTTTCCTCCTCTGATCCACGCAAGAACCTTCGTTCGTAGAAACGAACAGCGAAGGATCATAGAGAGAGAGAGAGAGAGAGAGAGAGAGAGAGAGAGAGAGAGGGAACCCACTAGTTCTAGAGAGAGATAAAGCTTTTGGGTTTTCTTAACCCTTAAGCAACTAAAAAGGATATTTATAGGGCCCTTGACCGAGTCAAACTTGTCGACGAGGCGGTGCCTTTGTTGACGAGCTAGCCACACAGCTTGTCAACGAAGCCATACCTTCGTCGACAAACCCCATCCTGATATTTTATTTAGCTCGCTCGGTATTCCCTTATTGACGACGCTCTGAATTTCGTCAACGAGGAACTAAAGGAACTTCGTCAATGAACATGCTGCCTTCGTCGACGAACCCTGCAGAAATACCTCTTTTTCGTCTGTTTCTTATTTATTTTTTTATTTACAGGTTCGGGTCTCTATAATTTCCCCTCCTTATAAAAATTTTGTCCTCGAAATTTGTTAATCATTGCTAAGCATAATCTTATCTTATAATGAAGAGTCGGCAGCCACCTACAAAATGGCTTCGGCCCAAGTTTATTACATATTCTCACATATGGCGGAGGAATACCATGTTTACAATATAGCACTTCAAGAACGTATAATATAAATACAAAACACACCAACATATATACATTCTCTTACCTGACTAACTTAACCATCTCTAAACAACTGAGGATACTTTTGACGTATCTCAGTTTCTAATTCCCATGAAACTTCTTCCACTGCATGGTTACGCCATAATACCTTTACTAGCAGTGTCTCCTTGGTCCATATTTGCTGTACCTTTTGATCTAATACCTGTACTGGTACCTCCTCATATGACAAAGCATCATTGATCTCTAGAGGTTCGTAACGCAGTACGTGCGATGGATCTGGTACATTTTTTCTTAGTACTGACACATGGAATACATCATGAACTCTGGATAGTGTTGGGAGTAAAGTCACTCGATAAGCAATCGAACCTATCCTTTCCAGAATCTCGAAAGGCCCAATATACCGAGGACTTAGCTTCCCTTTCTTTCCGAACCTCATCACCCCTTTCATCGAAGCGATCCTCAGAAACACCATGTCTCCTACCTCAAATTCCAACTTTCGTCGATGAGTATCAGCGTAACTCTTCTGTCGACTCTGAACTACCTTGATTCTCTCACTGATCAATTTGACCTTTGGAGAGGCCTATTGAACTAGTTCCAGACCCAATATCTGCCGCTCACCCACCTAATCCCAGTACAACGGAAATTGACACCGACGACCGTACAGTGCTTCATAAGGTATCATCTCTATGCTAGCTTAGTAACTATTGTTATATGCAAACTCAACAAGTGGTAGATATCGCAATAAAGTCTATATCTCTTTTAAAGCTTTCGAAATAAAAATCTTGACAAGTTAGGTGTCATGGTGCACATAACACATAATTTAAAGAAATTTGAGGGCACTTATAAAAAAATTTGACGTTTAATTATGTGAAATATTTTTTATAAAATAAAATTATAAAATTGAGTTAAAGTAAAAAATATTTTACTAGAATTGCTCCAGACTGTTACCCTAACTAATGAATCCCAAATACCAAACATGACCTCAGACCTCAAGATAAAAATAAAACAATATATATTCATGCCATAATCAACACCGAGCAACCTTCCACGGTGTGTCCAAGTCATCACCCATCAGTGGTAGCTAGCGTCTTCCAAAAGACTATCTAGTATATGAATAAATATGTTAGGTCACAAAAGAGAACCCTAAATTCCAATCTCATCCTCTAACAATAACTAACTCATATCTCAATCTATCCATCCACTATTTCATCAAAATCCAATCCTATACTCTAGTATTGTATTGTGCTGTTTACTAAAGTCTGCAGAACATAGCACTCTCAATTATTGGGGAAGAAAAAGTTGAATGGTTAAAGTTAGGGATTTGATTGTTGAGGGTTTAAATTTTAAAATTTAAAATGGATAGGAAGGGGTATAGGATAAAAGAATTATTGTATTTTGTACTTAATGGGGTTTTACCGTATTTAAAAAATGGAAAAAATATAAAGATTAATGGTCTTATTCGAGGTCTAGTTGTTAATAATGTGTCATAGTTCAGTACACTCAGAAAGTAATTTCGAAACAAAATCATCGACAGTCACATTTTTTCGTTGCAGATTTAAATGACGAAAATTCGATACAAATTATCACAATAAAGATCGAGTAGCGTCAAAAATTCAAAGTCAATTATCTAAGAATCATATATGCTAACAAATCATATATAGGTTGAGATATGAGTTAGTTATTGGTTCAATGCTCTTAACTTCTAAGGAAATTAGCAATCAAGACACATAAATTTTGTCCCACATTGTATCGTCGAGATCATGTGATAACTACTAACAGCAAACTCGACATCCTCTACTGTTACACAACAAGCACTGAGGATATGGTAGCGATGGCAGGTGATGACACTGGTGGCGAGCAACAGTAGTGGCTTCCAAGGGTGCACTTCAAATTAATTTGTTAATTAAAAAATATTAAATGTTAATTTAAAGCATTGATTGACATAAATATTAACTAAATTATTTAAATATTAATTACAAAACATATGAAGGGTCGTGATAAGTTTTGAATTTGAACAATGGTAGGATTTCAAAAATTAGGAAGGTGGTTGTTTGAATTTAAAAAAAAAAAATTAAATTGCCAAATTACTTATACACTTATGATATATAAATATTTTTAATATAAAAATAACTTGTAAATTCAAAAAATATTAGGAAGGATGATTGAATTAGGAAAATGATTGAAAAATGTTTATGATGTTTTTAAATTAATAGTATAAATTATCAAAGTAATTTAACAATCATGTATTATTTTTTTGTTATGAATTTAATATATTAATTACATGTTGATATGTAATTATATATGATTATAATAAGTTTATATATCAGTTTTATAAAAGTTAATATCTAAAAACCTCTTCACTTATTTCTAAATATAATTAATTAAATAGTGCTTAACTTTTACCATTTTTTTCCAATTCATTATTTATTATTTTAATAATTTTTTAATTTTTTAAAAGTGATTTTAACCAACATTAAGTAGAGGTCTCATAAAAAATAATAGTATGCTAAATGTTACACACTTGCCTCCGTAAAGATGACCCATTTCGGACATAATTAAGGCACCCGTGGCCTAGGACGACAATGTTGTTTTCCTCTTTTAGCCAAAAGAAAGTCATTATTATATTTGAAAAAAAAAAACTAACAATAATGAAACAAGGAAACAAGATTCCTTCTTCATTTGTTTTGTAGTTCCTTAAACATGCATCTTTAATAAACAAATTAGAAAAAGTTTTGACTTCTTCTTGCACTAGGATGCCAGCACACTTATTCCTTGCTCTAGCTAGTCATTTCCTTAGGAAAAAAAAAAAAGCAGTTATGTTGTGTTTATTTTATTTTATTTTTTTAGGAAAGATAACAACATTTTCATTCATGCACCAAATAATCCATCCCAAGAATGGAAAAGAGAGTTTTTTTACGAAGGACAAAGATTAAAGGGGGAAGAATAAGGAAATCTTCCTTACTTTGCTTTGGAACTTGAGCTAAGAAATGAGTTAGATAAAAAAAAACATAACTTGGATTGTCCTTTGTTAATTTACAAACATGTTAGATTATCAGTTTACCTAAAAAAACTTATGATATTAGGTTGTGGGCCAACAAGGTGATGGGGATCAACAACCCTTATCCCTTTCCTTCGTCGACATGGTGACACGTGGACGGCCTCCAGATGTCCACTTCAATTTGTAACTTTTCTATTAGATACACACAGATTATCTTGAAGACTTTTAGTACGAGAAGACCTCAGTTGATATGTCGTAGAAAATCTGAGCCCCACATCACCATATTCCACATGGCTCGGGCCTTCCTTTGACTCTTTTGTTTTGTATTTAATGTGTAATATTGCAAGACAACTTGCTTGCATGTGAGAGTGTTAGTAAGTTGTGTAGGATTTATTTTATTAGTAAGTTGTGAGAGTTATTTTTGTATTATCCCATGTGTGTTTTCCCATGCTATGTCCCCCCCATGCTAACTAATTTAGTTAGTGTCTTATCCCATGCTAACTTTATATATTCCAATCTCATCCTCTAACAATAACTAACTCATATCTCAATCTATCCATCCACTATTTCATCAAAATCCAATCCTATACTCTAGTATTGTATTGCGCTGTTTACTAAAGTTTGTAGAACCTAGTAACCTACGCTCTGATACCCAAACTGTGACGACCCAATTTTTCATACCATTTTTTTTATATAAATAAAACATATAATCACATATAGGCCACGTCAACACCTTTGATCCACACAAACATAACCCGACCAGAAGAGGGTATCGGGTACACAGACATTATCATATTCACAAACCTAACAGCGGAAGTCATTTTACATATATACATACCACAATGAATACACATACCAGAGTGTCAATTCATCTATATATACATGTCTAACACATTCCCAAAAAGATAGCTCAGAACATTCACCCTGTCTACTTAGGGTATCAGCCCCCCTCTATCTCGGAGCTCTATCACCTAGTCTATCTCGGTTTCCTGAAATATTTAAAAGATTGGATAAGACACATCTTAGTAAGATGGAATAAATTATCTACAATTTGTGACAATATGAGTTTCATTATATCATAACATATATTCATTTCAGTGATAATATCTTCTGAGAAAAATATATTAATTCCACATTCATAATCATATAGATATAAAATACAAACTTTCATAAACTTTTAATTTCATTTCCAATTCCATACACACGTAACCCATGTTTATCATTGAAGTTCTCGAGAATAGGGGAGATTACACGCTCATACATGTAGCTCCTCTCTGCCCTGATATTTTTTTGTAATCTTACTGGATTAACTCGGGTTCGGCTACTATTGATACTTATCAAGGCACTCACCTTACTCAACAAGCCCTCAGGCGGAGTGTTTTACTTCGCTTTAATAATTTATGATATTAACTCATGCTATTCCATTTCCCATTTTCATTTTCATTTTTAATTCATTTCCATTTCATTTCCATTTCCATTTCACAACTAGCTCATGAGTGTCCTCGGTTACATATGCGTCTGTAACTCATGCACGTCATGCTTCACCCCATGGTTGAGTTCACTCTCCATACTCCACGTCATGCTTCCCCCCATGGTTAGGATTGTGCGGCCCGAAGGCTAGACCTAACCGCGGTTGGCCTACCCAGTTAGATTAAAATAATCATACCATATACCCATCTGTAGTATGAATAGCATGCCATATACTCTGATCCGAACTCAGGGGGCAAAACTACCCTTCACACTGGCTCATTCGAACTATCACACCACACGCTCCACAAGCCCATGTGGTTGCACTTAATCACTACTAGCAACGATATCGTGCTCATTTCAATAACACATCCATCCATCAGGGTTTCATTTCCACATTTCAATAATTCACAATTACAATATTCACAAAGCAAATTTTCACATTTCCAGTATTTTCATTCCACATTCATGTTGCAGTATTCACGTTGCAATATTCACATTTCCAATATTCTCATTTCACATTCATATTGCAGTATTCACGTTCCAATATTCACATTTCCAGTATTCTCATTTCACATTCATATAGCATTATTTTCGTTGCAATATTCACATTTCAATATCCATATTACAGTATTCACATTACAATATTCACATTCTCATATTCACATATTAGTATTCACATTTCATCATTCTCATTGCAGTATTATCATTGCAATATTTCATTTTCAGCATTCTCAACTCATTTCATCATTTCAATGATATTTCATCAATTCAATACTCATTTCATCTCATAATAATATATACATATCTCATTTCACATGATTCAACATTTCTTAGTATATGATTGGCTTGAGGGATAAATTTGGATTTAATTTGATTGATCAATCAAACTTGAAACAAATTGACAAATTGATCAATCAAGGTTCAATTATATTTAACATGTCAATCCCCTCTTATTTAAGATTTCCTAACTATTTCTCCTTTGTGCGTGTCTACAAGTCGTATAATTTTTTATATTGACCCCGGATAAAATAGGATGTCTACATTGACTATTATGCGAACTCAGTTAGGCAATGTGCAATTCAAGATAGAATTTGATACTAAAATCACCTATTTATGTATAAAAATATTAAATTTATTTTAAAGTATTAAATTTATAGATATATAAATACAAACATGTATATGTGTGAGCACGCACATGTGTGTGTGGTGTGCATGCAGATGTGTGCACTTGTGAATATAGGCTAGACTTGAGCATGAGTTTCAAAAAAGACAAATTTTTAGCAGTTGTAAAATCCAAAACCCAGCTAGCCTCTATATATATATATATATATATATATATATGCACACATATTTGTATGTATTATATATAACTTTAAATAAGATCAAATTTTTTAATATCTTAAAAATAAAATAAGTATTGCTTTCCAAGGGTGGCTCCGTTGATAAATTTAAGATACTCCTAGTCAGAGTTTGAATCTTGTGAGGTTCGACTTTATATTTAAGATAATATCTTGATGTTTAAGTGGAGAAGCGTAAAAAGACAAATCCATTATCTCAATAGATTAATCGAGTGTGTAAAGAATCTCGAACACCATTATTTTAAAATAAAATAAAATAAATATTTAATTTAAATCAAACATAATTTATTCTAGATCTAGCTAATCAGACCTAATAAAAAATAACATCTCACTAAGCAAAGCCCATATGCCCGCATATTGTAAATTTACAAGTCAAGATAGGCGCCTCTTCACCTTTCCTCCTTCTTGCATATATTTCCTTTTTTTATTTTTGGATTAATTTCCTTTAGGTTGGCAAATTTGACTTTAAAACTAGTATAACATATATTCTTGCCAACAACTGCACCCATCAAAGCGATGGATTAGGACAAACGAAAGGATGATGCTATTAGCCACAAACTATAGTTTAAACAGAAGTGTTAGTCAATTAACGTAGTGTTTATGAATTGGGAGCGTGAATTTTTGGAATATGGATTTAGATTTGCACAAATTTGGAGAAGATTGAATATAATTTTATATTTTATTTTATTCAAATTCACATAAATTTAAAATTTTTAATTTTAATTTTAGACTCGTGAATACGAGATAAGTTTGTGTTGAACTTGGATCCTTTATTGCATATAATTTAATCACAATTGCACATTAAATTTGATACTAAAGAGATTTTAGACTTATAAGGATATTTTAAGTCTTCAGTATGTGAAACGTTTTTATGAGACAAAATCATGAGAGCAAAAAATGCTTCGCCATAGTTTGGATCAAGATCGTTAAAATTTAGGGTAAAAGACATTCACTTCTCTTGAAGTTTGGTAAAAATATAAATATTTTTATTGAGATTTCAAAAATATCACAAACATCCCTTGAGGTTTACCAAAAAGGTGTAAATTTTCCCTCAAAAAACTTATCTTTTTGCAAAATACAAGAAGAGACTTATGTCTTTTTAACAAACCTCAAGAGGGGTCCCTAAAATTTTTGAAACATTAGGGGAGATCATTGCTTTTTTCAACTCAAATACGAACTTTTAAATATAATTTACAATTTAGATCAGACGTAATAAAATATTTTAAAAAATTATTATCTTTTACAATATAAGTGATATAATTATTGAATATTTTTTTATATTCTATCTAATATTATTTTAAAACTATTTTAAAGTCAATCTAATTGAATTGAATGTTTTAAACTATAACAAAAAATTGAATTCAAATTTAAAATTTGATAAATTTTGATTTCACTTTTTTTTTTTAATCGAGTCAAGGTGTATTCCTATTTAAATATTAATTCAACATTTGAATTGACTATGAACCATTATACTAAACATAAAGTTCCGTTTGCAACTTAAAAAATACTACAGAAAAGAAAGAAAATTATGAAGGAATTCAATTTTCATGTTCGGTTATCAAGGAAAGTAAGAGAGAAAATAAAAAATATATCAAATTTATAAATAAAATTTTAATTATATATACACCATTAATATTTAATTTTTTTAATTTCTTAGTTATATTAAAATAATTTTTTATTTTTTATAAATTTTAATATTATATATATATAGAGGTCCTTCCATGTTTTTCTTTCCTCGTCATTTTCCACGTAAAATCTTGATTCAAACGCATTCAAATCAAAGTGTTTCAAGCGAGTCCCAGTCCACGACCTTTTCCCGAACCAAGGGGTCAGGTCAGGGGCGGTCCAATCAAGAGAGTAGGGCGTATTTCAAACCGACTGGTCCGGTGGTCGAATGGCTGCTGGGCCGACTCCGCCGGCTTCTGTAAAGTTCAATGGCGGCGAACTAGACCCGGGTCTGAGTGATATCATGGACGGGGCCCACGTATGGCCCACACCTTACACTTTCTTTGAACCTCCAAATAAAGTAATACTTGGCAACTCTCTCACTCACCAAGGCAATTCTTTCTAATAGGCGAGTCCAAAACATATGCATCTCGTTCTCATTTTCCAAGTTGAATGGGACCCATATTTTTTTAGTTGTTGTGACAACAATGTCCCTATAATCTATAATTATTATACTCTATCATTATATTTAAAATAAAAATTATTAATAAAATAAAAATTATATTAGTATTATGTTATAATACAACAATAACTATAAGTTTTAAGTCTCACTAAATGGGATCGGTTACATAAATCATTTTTTTGTCGATTCAGCTAAACAAGAGCAGTATATTTCTCTAATTGAAAAACTACTAAACCCTTTTTCACTATATCATCCTAGATTATTTTAAGTCTACTCGTGTCCCTTTTAACACTAGAAACAACAACTAACTTTTTCTCATAAGTGCGCTAATAGACATATATTTTAATTGTCCAAACCATTTAAGCAACCCCTATTATTGTGCTATAATAATATAATTTAATTATTAGTATTTAGACTCCATATTACCTCAATTGTTTTAGTTAATGTTGATTTTTTTATTGTTGAGAAATTTACGAGATGGATTTAATTATATATATATATTTCAATAATTTTTTTCTTTTGAAAATATAATTATTCTTGGTATAATGCCAATTTTTTTTAAATGCTTATTATTAATATTTTATGTACATTCAAAGAAGGCAAAAGTATTTTCACCACACAAACATCATTTCATATTCAAAGTTTTGTATTCTAATATTAAAATAGATATGAAAGGGATTCTGGGCTGGACTATCCTTTCAGTTGACCTCCTAAAAATAGTAAGAATTGGGATGCCTATAATTTGGCACAAGTAGAGGTGCCATTACTCATCCATACCTAGTTACCCATCGGCACCCAATTAAAACATCGCATTTGAAGTTTCATCTAACCTATTAAAGCTTTAATGCCATATTAGATTATTATTTTATTTAAAAGTTTAATTTATTAGGTTATAGGCCAACAAATTTTTTTAGTAAAGTGGTAAACTAATATGGTATCAAAACTGACTACTACGAGATCCTGAGTTTTAGTCTCGTCGTTCAGATTCTAGTCTCGTCATTCGTATTTATTTAATAATATTTAAAAATTTATTATGTATTTATCTTTCCACGTTTTGTTGGCCCACAACCTAAATGTTTAAGTTTTAGGTAAAGTGAGAATTTAACATAATCCACTAATTAAAAGGGTTGAAATGGGCTTTGCTACCACTCACAACTTATTTGTCATCATACTATCATAATTTTGAACAATAAATTTTGATAGAGATTACCATTACATTCTCGTTTCATGGCTTTAATATTTAAACTGAATTTCTACGATCTTAGAGTTCTTTGAAACTCAGAAAATTTTAAAAAAAGGAAAGAAAAATATTCAAAAATTTGGTGAGGAAGGTGAAAAAGAAAGTAATATATATACTAAATTTATAATAAAAATTTTTATTTTATAAATTATTAATATTTAATTTTTCTTAATTTTTAGTCATATTAGAACAAATTTTAAACTTCACGCATCAATTTTATATCTTTCAATTTCATTTTATTAATTTTTGTTCAAGTTTATCTTCTATTTTCACTTGGTTGATGATGAAAAATATGAGGGGCACCCAATTATTTCTTTCAAAACATATTAAATTATATATACACCAATTAACTTTCTTTATTGTGATCTTAATGAACTAAGCATGAATCCAATCCCTAGTGATAAAAAAACTTGGCTTTGCGTATAGAGCCCTCTACTTTGTTCAACGCTATAGTGTAATAGTCTTTTTTTTTTTTTTAAGAAAAGCGGGACCTCCATTTATTTATTGATAAATCCTCATTTTTTGAGGAAGAATACTGTGGTTACAAGATATTTAAAGGGAGGGACAAAAGACAAACCTTTAAAGGACTCCCAAAAACAACATCAATGTCTAGCCAAAAAAAAAATTACAAAACAAAAACAAAACAAGGACCTACAAGCCAAATATCACGCAACAAAACAAACAAAAGATAAATAACATAAAGTATAGACCAAAACCAACAGGAAATCAGTTAAACATACCTCAAATAAGCTGTACCCATCTTCTCCAATTTATATAACCCCTTGATAACTCTAGGGAGATGACTATTATTTGTAAATAACATATTCCTCCCCCTAGCACCTTGACGAGCCAAGACATCTGCCACTTTATTTCCTTCTCTATACCAATGTTTAATCGAAAAGTCTACTCCATCCAATAAACCAATCAGCTGCTCTCAAAAATCCCATAAATACCACAAGGAGCACCTCCTTGTTCTTATCCAATTTACAACAATCTTCGAATCACATTCAATATCAATACTAGTATGACCCAAATGTTTGCAAATCCTTATTCCCTCTAATATAGCTCTCAATTCAGTTTCATTATTTGAACAAGAACCAAAATATTTTGAAAAACCAAACACAAAAGTACCTGTATGGTCTCTAAGGATGCCACCATCATCTGCCGACCCTGGGTTCCCTAAACTGCTTCTGTCCAAATTTAGTTTCAACCTCCTTTGCCCTGGTTTTAGCCATCTCACATAAAGCATAGTTTTACTTCTTTTATTCACAGTTTGCACTTCCAGATTCTGCAATATCCAAAAATCAGCATCCTTTAACTGAGTCAATTCTGTCATGTTTTTGCTCAAAACCCCCACCCAATACTTGTTTTAGCCATCTCACACAAAGCATAGTTTTACTTCTTTTATTCACAGTTTGCACTTCTAGATTCTGCAATATCCAAAAATCAGCATCCTTTAACTGAGTTAATTCTATCATGTTCCTGCTCAAAACCCCCACCCAATACTTAATAGACAGCCACACATCTGAACTATTCTCCAACTTCCCCTCTATTCTAGCTAAACATCTCCTTCTCCACAACCTCCAAACTACTAAATAAGGAATCAAACCCATCAATGATCCCAATTGAGAAAATCTAGAAGCCCTATTAAACCACATTTGGACTCTTTCTTTCCAACTTTGTTGTCTAAGGAAAGGAACACCAACCTCCACCGAAACCTTCCTCCAAACCTTAGTAGCAAAGTCTCCCCTATTTAACACATGCTTTATATCTTCTGGCTACCTCATCTCACAACAATTACACACTGAAGCCATCAAAACCCCCACCCTTCTCACCTTTTCATCAACACTTAAACACCCAAAAGCAGCCTTCCACATGCAGATAGCAATTTTCTTCGGTAACCATTTATTCCAAACCCATTTTTCCCACTCAAACTTTGGAACTCTAACTCTAATAACATCCCAAGCGGACTTTGAATTAAAACAACCATCCTTTTCCGGGAGCCAAAGCAGTATGTTCAAAGAATTTCTAAGATTTCCCACCTTTTTCATCACGTCTCCATTTTATTAAACCCCAAAATTCTCTACAAATTTTTCACATCCCACGCATTATTGATAACCAAGTCTTTTAATTTGATATGAGAATGTGCACCATCTGGACACTCTACAACTAAAGGTCCCGAATCTAAAAACTTATCATACCACAAATTTATATCTCCTTCTCTAATCTTGCAATTAGATTTACTTAAAAGTTCAGGCATACCCTACAGAACTTTCTTCCAAAAGAAAGAATTTGATCCATGAGGTCTGCAAAGAGCAATGTGTCCTCCCTTCACATATTTAGCTCTAAAAAATCTAGCCCATAAAGAATTTTAAGTTAACAAATCCCAACCAAACTTCATGAACAAATACTGTTGCATTTTCGAAATGTCCCTAACTCCTATACCCCCCTCCTCTACAGGAACATACAATTTCTTCCAAGCCCTCCATTTCATTTTTTCTTTTTCATCCTTAAAACCATGAAAAAAAAAAAAAGCAAACATACCTTGTATCTTTTTTAACACTAGTTTTGGGACATTTAAAACAGCTAACAAATGTAATGACATATTCGATAACACATGTCTCAACAAAACAAGACGACCTCCTTGAGACAACAGACTACTTTTCCAGCCCTCAACTCTCTTACTTATTTTTTGAATTAGAGGGTCAAAATGACAGCCCTTCAATTTACCATCCACAATTGGCACACCCAAATATGTAAAAGGAAATTTACCCTCACTAAAACCAGTTTCTTGAAGAATTTCTCCTTTCCTCAGAACACCCAACTTCTTTGATAAAAAAATTACTGATTTATCTTTATTCACCCTTTGGCCAGTCCAGCTTTTATACTCCTTGATCACCTCCATTATCTGTTTAACATATTTTTTTCCAACATTAGCAAATATAACAACATCATCTGCATACATTAAATGTGATATAATAGGTGCACCACACAGATGTGCAAACGGTAAAATCCTTTTCTTAGACATCCTTTTTTGAACTAGTTTAGAAAAAACTTCTTCCATGATGATGAAAATATACGGCGACAATGGATCCCCTTGCCTCAAACCCCTTTTTGACTTGCAGAAACCTCTATACGTGTCATCCATCATGAATGAAAACCAAGGAGTAGAAATACAATTCTGAATCAACTTACAAAATCAGTCTGGAAAACCAAAAGCATGGAAAATCTGGTCTACCACCTGCCACTCCACTCGATCATACGCTTTGCTCATATCAAGTTTTAGCATTATATTACCACTTCTCACCCGCCTATGTAATAATTTTTTCATCTCTTGAGCAAGCGTTATATTTTCAAAAATACTCATCCCTTTCTCAAATGCACCTTGTTCTAAAGATATTAAATCACCCATTACCAACGAAATCTTACCAACAAGGATTTTGGAGAAAATTTTATATATTATATTATAAAGGCTTATCGGGCGAAATTTGTCAAACGATTGAGGATCCTTAACTTTAGGAATAAGCACTATGTAAGAGGAACAAAAAAATCGAGGCAACATATCACCTCTGAAGAATTCTTTTACCGCATCCATCACATCATTTTTAATAATCGTCCAACAGGTACTATAGAAAGAAGACCCAAACCCGTCTGGTCTCGGGCTACTATTCACGGAAATAGAAGAAATAACTTCATAAACCTCTTCTTCAGTCGGTCCTTCCCTCAACCAACCTATAGCCTCCTCAGAAACCACCGGATGGATAAGACCGTCTAGATTTGACCTTTGCACATAACTATTTTGCCTCAAGAATTGCTCAAAATAATTTACAACTTCATCATGGACTATTTGCATATTTTCCAACATCGAACCATCAGGGAGCACCATTGAACTAACACAAGAGTTACGCCTTTTTTGCATAATCACAACATGAAAAAACTTTGAATTCTGATCACCATCAATCAACCATTTCAATTTTGCTTGCTGAGCCAACCTAGCCTCTTCCCTTTTATACCAAACCTCCAATCCAACCTTAGAAATAAGGAATTCTTCTTCAACTGATTCTGAGTACTCTGTCTGTAGTAAATTCTTATATTTTTCCACCCTTTCCTCCAACTCTTGAATAAAACCACCAACACGCCCAAATGTCTGTTTATTCCACACCCTAAGTCTTTGTTTTAACCTTTTCAATTTACCCGCCAATTTACACAAGCCTAATTCTACCACAATGTGTTCTTTCCAAGATGATTCAACATTTCCAAAAAATCCTCATGCAATGTTCATATGTTTTGGAACCTAAAAGGCGTTGGCCCATACCTCTCCATATACGCACACAACTGTAAAATGATAGGAGAATGATCTGAAGTATTTCTTTTCAACAAAGATGTCTTAACTTCACCATATTTTATAGAAAAAACATTATTAATCAACACCCTGTCCAGTTTCGCCCAGCTTCTCATCAAACCTTGTTGGCCGTTACACCATGAAAATTGACTTCCTTCGAATTTGAGATCCAATATACCACATCTATTAATACAACCATTGAATTCAGCCATAGACAAACCCAAGCGAGGTCTACCTCCAACATTTCCTCATTTGACCGAATTACATTAAAATCCCCCATAACAACCCAAGCCAGATCAAAACTCGAAAGCCCCTGAAGCTGATCCCATAATTCTCTTCTCTCAATATAATAACATTTGGCATATACAAAAGTAAGAAGCAAGGGGCCTCTATCCTCTGTTAGCAAAACTGTCACACATTGATTAGAAGCATCCACCCAATCCACTTGAACATCCTCTTTCCAAAATAGTCAAATCTTCCCACATTTCTCTATATTAGAGCAAAATTTAGTAAATTACAAATACACCGCCCACCTTCTTATCTTTTCTATATCTTAAAAAAATTCCGAAACTGCCAAAATCGAAACTTTCTGATCTTTCACAATTTGTTTCAATCTTCTCTTTGACGTGCCTAACCCTTTTAAATTCCAAAACATAATTTTTTTCCATCATAAGTTCAACTTTTGTGGCACTGCCTTAACCTTCTTAGACTTTCTCACTTGACCATCATCTTTATATCTTCCTTCCGACTCACTCATTGTCACATTACCTGGATCAGAATGATATTCTTTTGAGTATCGATGCAAACCTCCATATCTCCCTCCGATAACACATCATAATTCTCCCTACACCCTACACCCTCCACATCACTCTCTCTGCCATCCACCTCCTCCACCAAAATCACCTCTCCATCCTTGTCCTTTTCAACTTTTCCCCTCTCTCCTTCAGCAACAACTCTGATTTCCTGGGCAGACCTAAAACAACCTCCCAGTTCTACCTGCACCCCTACTACCTCTGACTTCTGGTCTTGACAAAGATTGAATTTCTCTTCACTCATTTTCTCTACCAAAATAGCTTCATCCACTTTTTGAGTGCCCACATTACTAACCTTATTCACAATTTCTTTATTTTTCTCAATCTCCTTTGACAGCCCACTCACGTTTCCATCATTCTTCTCCTCCATCCTCTGAACCTAAGTCTTCAAAACAGGGCCTTCCTCGTCAACTATCATATTCTCTTTTCTACCCACTTCTTTCCAAACCCTCTCATCTCCCTCCTTCCCCATACCTACCTTTCTTTTATCCTTAGGCTTAACTCCAAATCGACATACTACTTCAGTGTGACCTTATCTACAACATTTATTACAATAGAAACCTCTTTTCTCATATATTACCCTTTGCCAATTCTGCTTTTGTCCTACCACCAACGGAAAACCCTCCACAGGATCTTTCTACAAATCCACTTCAACATATAATCTCGCACTGATGGCTCGTGTTCTATATAATGTGGCATTATCTGTCCCTAGGAATCTACCAAACCTAGTGGCCAAAATTTGCAAACAGTCAATTCTATATAAATGTAAAGGCAAACCTAGTAGGAAAATCTACTGAGGTGCAATCGATGACTCCTTGTTTACATCAAAATTCACAGACCAGTTAAAAATCTGAAATTGGCACTCTGCCACCCATTTTCCTTCTCGTGCCCATGCATGAATGTAATCCTTTTCGTTTACCAAATTCAATAGAACATGGTAGTTTTCCATAAAACTTATCATTAGGACTTCAGAGAGACCCCATGATTGGATAATATGCCTGCGAAGGACATCAATAGATGGCCTTGCAGAAAGAAATTTAAGAACCAACGCAAACTTCAGATCCTCAGCGGCCTTTTCCATCTCCACATCCGAGAAAACAAAACCTAATTCTCCATTAATTAATTCCGGTTTCCTCAACGGTATTTTGAATTTTGAAGATGGGATTGGCCTCTTCAAAGCTTCCGCAAACGATTTTCCCTCAGCGAAACCTTCCCCCTTTTCAACCTTATTATCCCCCAAACCACTCCCTTCAACCCGTAAACTAGCATCAACATCTCCCCTCAACCCTCCGGTAACAACTACCGTAGACGACGCGGTCATGTCTAATAGTTATTCCATAATGAATACCAAAAAAACAAAATAACAAATAAACAATAATAAAAAACCAAACCTATGGTAGACCTACGTCTTCCGTCACCGTATGTCGCTGACGCAGGTTCACCATCACCGCTTTGTTGTTGTCGCTGTCTCAGATTACCTCAGCCCAGAAGCCTCTGCTGCTCTCCGTCGAGTACCGTTGCCACTGTAACTTTTGCGGCGGAGTGCTGAGGTGAAGCGACAGAGATGGTGGCCCTGGCGAGCACTCCTCTGGCCGTTAACAACACCGACAAACTCCCCACGCCGTCAGGGGCGATGGAGCCTCACTGAAGTCCAGGCAGAGCTCCTCACGAGCAGAAAGAGAGTCTGAGAGGACCCCCAAACGCCATCTAGGACAGCTCGAACGCGTGCAGCCGGAGATGACGAAACTCTCTGTCCTCGTTCACAACGGCGGAAAGAACCTGACAGCTCGTCGTCTTCCTCGTCCGTCATCGTTCTCGACGTCGGCAAGAGGCAGCACCTCGCGGCGACAGTCAGGCCGGAGAAGGACCCAACGCCGTCGTCACAGGACAGTTCCAGGCCGTCTTCGTCTTCCTCATCGCGACGGCGTCTCGTCTTCCTCGTCGCTAAACTCCTAACTCCGTGAACGTTCACGATTGTCTAGCAGTGACGCCGGAGAAAGGACACCCCACAACCAACGCCGTCGTCACGGACCAGCACCAGGCCGTCGTCGTCTTCCTTCATCGCGACGGCGGCTAGGGTTTCACCCGCGAATTTTTAACTTACTTGTTGTGAACACAAAAATAACTCAACTATATAAACAAAAAATGGGGCTAAATCAGTATGATCAGCCAACAGCACAGTTGAGGAGACCTGCATCACCTATAAACTCAATTTCATTAGAAACCTGCACCTTTGCATGTTGCTGGAACTAGACCTCCTTGCAAGGCAAAGTTGGTCAAAGATTTGTTCTCTAAGGTAGTGTGTAGGATTAATTGGGTCTCTTGCACATGCTATGGTGTAATAGTCGTTTTCAAAGATATAGTACTAATTCATTAAGGGTCCATTTGGATTAAGGATTGAAAAAAAAGAAAGGAAAAAATATAAGAAGAAAACTCATTTCCCTTTATATTTTTTTTCTCTATCAAATACTATAAAAAATAAAAGTTTATTTTAATATAATAAAAAATTATAAAAAAATTAAATATTAATAATGTGTAAAATCAAATTTTTGTTTATAGATTTGGTATATTTTTTATTCTCTTTCTCATTTTTTTTATAATTAAATATGAAAATAATGATTCTTTTATATTTTTCTTTCTTTTCCTTAATATTTTCTAAGTTCCAAAAAACATGCTAACAAATTCTTATATCACCTTACTTTTTCATTTCCATCTCTTTTCTTTCTTTCTTGATACAAATGGCAACCTTAGATTTAGAAGAATTAATTTTGAGATGAATAAAAAAGTCACATTTCATTTAGGGTGTGTTCAAATCAAGAATTTAACTTAAGTAAATGAAAGGAAGGGAAAAGGACGAGAAAACTAATTTTCAATTATATTTATTTTCTATATTAAATACTATTGAAAATAAAATTTTATTTTAATATAATTAAAAATAAAAAAAATCACATATTAATGATATATAGAATCAAAATAGCGTAAAATCCAACAACACCCCCCTAAGTTTTCAAAAAGTGACACTCCACCCCTTATGCTTTTAAAAACTATCAAAAAATCCCCTAAATTTTAGATTTATTGACAAAATGAACCTTTCATTAGGTGACCGTTAGTAAACCATTATGTATATGTGAAAAATAAATTAATTTTAACCAGAATAAAATTATATTTTTAAATTACACTTGTTTAATAAATTAAATTGAAAATATTGATCAACATAGTGTCTTGAAAACTAACTAAGCAATTTGAAAATCTGATTGATTCCCAAACTAATTACTCTGTCTAGTTCAATCGCTTTAAGTTAACCAATTGAAAATATATAATAAAAAAATTTACTATTATTTAAAATTTTTAAAAAATATATATAAATGCTAATAAATCATAAAAAATATCTTTTAATTATAATATTACAAAATATTTATTAGATGCAATTTTCATAGAAATTTAATGACTAACTCATCATAAAACAAATAAAACATAATTCAATACTTTAAAATTCAAGTAAATTTTCAAACATAGTGTTAAAAAAAGATAAACTAAAATTTCAAAATTCATTCTTTATAAATCAAAATCATAAAAGTGGATTTTAATATTTTGTCCACAAAATATAAATGCTAAATGAATCAAGAAAACTTAAAATTATATTAATTCTTAACCATTCTTCGAAACGATTTAGTGATTTTTCCTAATTTTATTCAAGTTGTTATGCTATTATATATGAAATTCAACCAAACCCAAAAAAAAAAAAAAAAAACCACAACTCAACCAACTATTCAATCCTAGCCAATTTTTTAAAATTATATTTTGTTTGTGAAAGAGATATTTAGTCATATATATTTCATGAAATGTATATAACAAATATTTTGTAACAATATTATTATTTAAGCATTTTTCTCAATAATTGGTATTATTTATTTATTTTCTATAATTTTAATTTTTTAAAATGATAATTTAATTATGATTGACTCGACTTAGTCACTAGGTGTTTGATTCACTTATAAATTTAATTATCAAAATATATTATAATTAATTGACCATTTTTCTAACTTAATTTATTAAAATGATATTATTTTTTAAAATGTTATAAAATTGTCATTTTATCAAGGACAAATTTAATTTTTTCACCAAAATTTGACGGTTGATTAATGATCAACTAACAGAATGTTCATTTTATCAATAAAATTAAACTTCGAGAGGTTTTTTGATAGTTTTTAAAAATTCAGGGGATGGAGTGTCATATTCTGAAAAGTTATTTTTTACCCATCAAAATATTGTTCATAGATTTGGTTTATTTTTTATTTTCTTTTTTACTTTTCTTAGTAAGCAAATATAAAAATGTGAAATTCTTAATATTTTCCTTTTCTTTCCTTCATATTTTTCAAGTTCCAAATGGAGTCTTATTATTCCTAAAATTTTCCTATAAAAAGAAAAAGAAAAAGAATTTTTTGCCCACTTTTTCTATTCTTCGTCTTTCCTTCCTATTAAACAAGGCTTGCAAATTTAGAATTTTACTCTAAATTCCCAGAGGAAAATTTATATATATAATGACACCTCAAAAGCTCCTTACCGAACAGTTATATATATATATATATATATATATATATGACACAGCTCGAAAGCTCCTTCTCAACCAACGAACAGTTTTTAGCACTCAAATTGGTGACCTGTAATAAAAATATGCAAATGCACTTCCCACACCAACTCAAGAAGATTTTTCCTACTATCTTCCTGCTGACCGACGACCCTAAGGGTCACATTGTTTGATTATTTGACGTCGTGATCACTTGCATCACTTTCATTGTTACGAAATTTTGTTTCTAAATACTTTATGAGTGCTTCAAAACAACTTCTGTTTTCAATCTGGATCTCCAAAATTTTCTTATATGAATTTAATGTGAAAATCAAAATTTTGTATATGAATTTAATATATTTTTTATACTTACTTTTCTTGATAATCAAAGACAAAAAGTAGATTCCTTTTTTCCCCCACCCACCTTTTCTTTTCTTAATTTTTTCTAAATTCTGAACGAGCCCTGAAGTAACTAAGTCTTGCTCATGCATTATGATCATGAATTGGCCCCAAGGTAATCAGGTCAAATTGTTATCTATTTTAATAATTTGAATTTTAAAAATACCCAATTTTGATTTGGGAAAAAAGAACTCTTCACACTTAATATAAGAATAATAAATAGTAAAATAAATAAAATATAACAATAATAATGATGATAATAATAATGAGAAGCAAGTGACATCAGTATTTGATGACTATTTTAGTTATTTAACTTTGAAAATATTCAGCATTAGGTTAATCTCTTCCTATATATTTTTCTATCTCTAACATTTTTCAAATTCATTTCTATTGAAAATTTCTGGGCTAACCTATAAGTAAAATATCACTTTCTAGAAATAGCATACAAGTAATTTTATGCTATAAACATTTTTACTCTAGAACAAGACCTATGATTTCTATGATTCTCTGCAACCATCGAGTGATTTTGGCATACACAACCAAGGCCATTATTATTGTTGCTGTCTGAAAATTGAACGATCTTGTCAAATCGTTTCTCGATCACGACCACCTAAAAAAGAACAAGTAAGAATGGCTTGAAGGATCCGGATTGTATCCCGGGAGATCACTCTGATACCTCAGTAAAAGACAAATAAGAGACTTTGAATTGTTACAGTAGAAAGAGTGAGTATAATTGAGATGTCTTACCTCTTCTTCGAGTCCCTCTTCATAGCGGTGAAGGTTATATTTTTACTTAGTCACATGAAATTTGTTGCACCCTCAATCTTTAAATCTTTTCCGAGCCTACGCAAGGTCTACCTTGAAAATCAACTCTAAAACAAGAGTGCTACCACGAATTGTAGTCATTTTTTATTTTCTATTCAAAGATGTAAAAAATGAATTGAGTTATGCATCATGTCTGGATTTTCGTATGTGACAAGCCGCCTGTCCTTTTCTATTTTTTGCTTTCATTTCCTTCCATCTCTTGCAATTTGCAAATCCTGTTTGTACGTAAGCACTCACAAGGTCTTCCTAGCTTCAATTACTAATAAAGCTTGTTTTCTCCGTACTTAGGGGGAAAAAATACCCATAAAAGACCAACTGTAGATTGTAGAAAGCTCCCGTCAAAGTTTCTGTGCTCTACCGCACACCTTTGTTGACTAGATGCCACTTGACATCAACATGATGCCTCTAATTATTTAACATTACTGTTCTTGATTTTTGTTAGTTGTCTTTAAAAAATTTCTATTACAATTCCTATTAAATGAAGCCTCCAATCATCTAATATTATTGTTCTCTGGTGTAAAATTTTCTATATATATATATATATATATATATATAATATTCTTGGCAACCAAACATAAAAAGGTTAAACAGAGGCAAAGGTGAAAAATATCTACAACGATATTTTCTGTATGGAGGAGAGTTGCTGAAGTGCTAGCTGAGATTTTGAATTGCTTGAACTCCCATGTCATACGATATGAAATAATGGAGTGGACTTCTTGACTTTATTCATATCTTCACTCTATCCAACGGATGTGGAAGCAATTCCAGAGAATTAATCAACCTAGCACAAATAAAAATAGGATTAATTGCACCATCTACTTGAACTTGATGATGTCATTTAGGTTATAAGTCAAACTTGACGTACAATTTCGAAAAATTAAACAACAGACAGGAAGACATCTTGCCCGCCCATCACCGATGCTTGCACCCAAACTTCTCTCCCAGCCATCTATAAATTTCAGTAACCAAATTTGATTAAGGAAAAACCATAAGCTAACTCCAGACCAAAATTATGGATCTTCCAAACTTTTTAGCAGGAGATATCTCTTTCTTTCCTACCCTTCTTCTTATTGCACCCCTCTTCTATGTCCTTCTAAAGAACTTCGTGTCGGCAGGTAGTCCATCGTCACTTCCTCCAGGGCCACGCACATGGCCGATCGTAGGAAACATCCTCCAAATGAGGAACATGACTCATGTTACGTTGACGAACCTAGCTAAAGTGCATGGTCCGCTCATGTCTCTACGGCTCGGTAGCCAACTCCTCATTGTTGGATCATCTCCAGCCGCTGCAATGGAGATTCTGAAGACCCATGATCGTGTATTCTCCGGTCGATACATTATGCATGCAGTTCCAGTTAAGAGCCCTGAACTCAACCACTTATCACTTCTGTTCGCGAGTGAATGCAATGATCAGTGGAAGTCCCTAAGGGCAATTTTTCGTACGGAGTTGCTCTCACCCACAACGTCAGAATCTCAGTTGGAGCTGAGGGAGAAGAAAGTGAGGGAGATGGTGGGGGTTTTGGGTAAAAAAGAAGGGGAAGTGGTGAATCTTGGAGAGATAGTGTTTGCAACTGCTTTCAATACCATCAGCAATATTATTTTTTCAAAGGATTTAACAAACTTAGAGAGGAGGGGTGCAGGTGAGGAATTCGAAGAACTCATAAAAAGATTTTTAGAGTTGATTTCTCTACCAAACATATCAGATCTTTATCCCATATTGGGTCGATGGGATATACAAGGTATCCAAAAGAAGGGCCTGGAGATCTTTAGGAGAATGTCTACAATTTGGAACAACATTGTTAAAGAAAGAAGACAAGGAAAGGCTTCAAGATCACGAGATTTAATGGATGCATTGAGTGAAATCGGATTCAACAATGATCAAATGAATCAATTTTTCTTGGTTTTGCCTCTCTCTCTCTTTCTCTCTCTCTATATATATATATATATTTATATATATATATATTTTCTAGACTTGCTTCATAAGTATATATATTGTTGGCCATAGCCCAACAATTTAAACGTTTAGGCTAATTGCCAATGACTTAGAAAAATGCTGTCACAAGACTGGTTCTCACTTCTCAAGCCTATAGGAAAACATTGCATGGACTGGCTTGCAGACTTTAAAAGCAGACCTTCTAAGATCTTGACATATAATCTACATTTAAGTTTTAATATCCTGAATAGCTTAACCACAGTACCTAGTTATCCAATGTGATGGCAGAGTATTGGTCAATGAATATCGACATATTATTGGTTCAGTTTAGAAACTGGTTGCTAAATAATTAACGTTATCTTCCACATGCAGGAACTATTTATGGCTGGTACTGAAAATACTGCTGAAATTACAGTGTGGACAATGGCAGAACTGATCAAGAATCACGAAGCCATGGATAAACTTCATGAAGAACTTGCGAATGTGGTCCATGGAAACATTGTAAGGGAGTCTCATTTACCTCAGCTACCTTATCTAGAAGCTTGTGTCAAAGAGACAATGAGATTGCACCCTCCCGCACCTTTTTTGCTCGCTCACCGAAACCTAGAAGCGTGCAAGGTCATGGGTTACGATATCCCAAAAGACTCTCAAGTGCTTGTGAATGTGTGGGCAATAAGTCGAGACCCCAAGCATTGGGAAGATGCTTTGAGCTTCAAGCCTGAACGTTTCTTGAACTCAAGTTTGGATTACAAAGGACATAATTTTGAGTTCTTACCATTTGGTGCAGGCAGGAGAATCTGCCCAGGACTGCCCATAGCTGCAAGGCAAATTCCTTTGCTTGTTGCAACATTGGTGCACTTGTTCAATTGGTCTCTTCCAGGCAACATGGATGCGGCCAAGCTTGACATGGCCGAGAAGTTTGCGACAGCATTGAAAAAAGAACAACCTTTATACCTTATTCCTAGAGTAAGGGTGCATGGGGTAAATAACTAGGTCTAAGTTAGGACTAGTGTACGGTTAATGCATGGTTGGTTGCTCATGCTCTCATGCGCTTGCAATAATTTATTGCTGATCAGTACAACTACAAGTATTTTTTTCCCTAAAATATCCGCAAGGCCTTTTACATTATTGCATCAAATATTTTCAGGGGCACATGTGATGAAACTGTATCGCTAATGGACTTCAAAAAAGAGGAGCCGCCGGCGCCCGCGGGGGGGAGGAGGGAGGATGGAGAGAATGTTCCTGGCAAGTGTTAAAAATATTAAGCATCATTAGTATATTTACCAAATTACAATTTTAGCAGAAGCAAAATATGCAACTGCTAACATATACATAATAATGTGAATGTCTTCATCATTTCTTTCAACTTACCTCAAATATTCTATTGATGATATAGTTTTTCTAATTGTCATTGAGATAAGAATCACCCTGGCTGATGATAGGAGTGTGAAACTGAGGAGAGAGAGCAATAAACAAAAGGAAACCCTAAAGATAATGGCAAGAGGTAAAACTTCTCTCAGTTCCTTTTTGTTGAAAAAGAAGCATCCAAATGGTCTGCAAGGGTTCTAGATCAGTGATCAAAAAAGAGCATCTCAGGGGAGAAAAAAGGAAATAAATTTGGAAGGTTCGACTAGATCATATAAAAGTATCTGCTTTAAAGCAAGGATGGAGCACATATTAGACTTGTAAAGATACTTGAAGCCAAAAAGGCCTTCTATCTAGAATTTCAAGAAGCCATCTCATGCAAAGATGGAAGAATCTTTTCCAGATCATCCAATACTTGAAATGGCCATCCCAAATAGCTAGACCAACCAGAGGGGCAGTCAATACAGAATCAAAAATGCCAAATCTAGTTCAAGGTGTAAAATCTGATCTTTAAGCAGCAATGGGTGCAAAAATCAATCTCAATGAGGAAAGCAAAAATACATCTGCACAGATCTGGAAATTTCATTACCCTGGATGCACAAACAATTGGAAAAATAATAGAAGGAAAAATAAATAATAATAAAATTAATAACAAATAAAGACACACATACTTGTCAAGAGTTGAGGCATGGAAGCACCACTGTACTTGAAGCCAATTTTGCGCCTTAAGAGAATGTATCTTGGTGCATATAGTCACTGCTCACATGGCCTCTAGGATTACTCAGCAAGCTCGGTTTTATGTGCACTCACAAACACTAGAGCTACAAGAGCTATAGTATTTAGTTACCCAACAAATAAATAAAGAGTGAGGAAATCATGATCAAACAACTACTAAAATATAAGCAAACTCCATGTTAGGGAATAGGAAGATGCGTGGAGAAAAGATGATGAAAAGAAGAGAGATTGAGTGATGGAACAAGAAAGCGAGGGTTGGAGCAAGTTTTATATAGGTAGCCTAGAGGAGTAACCTCTAGCCATACAAATTCTAACATAAACTATTGACCTAATAAGGTTTACAATTCTTATTTTGATGATAACAAATCATGATATGTTTAATGTGGCTCAAGTGAAAGTTTTTCAGGAAAAAGACAAAGCTTAAAGGAAGTGACAAAACTCAAGAGGATGATAAGACTTATGGATTAAAAAGAGATCTTGAAGAGCATAAGAAAGCTTATGGATTAAAAAGAGATTTTGAAGAGCATGAGGATTAAAGATAACTTGATGAAAGCTCAAAGGAAAACTCAAAGATGATGGAAGAACAAGATTGAAGATCAAAGGGTTAAATTTTCAAAGATGTTTTGAATGTAAGTACTTCAAGTTAATTTCAAGTATAAACTGAATTTGAAGCTCTCAAGAAATTCAAAAATATATTTTTAAGAAAACTCTAAAGGATATTTTTAAAATCAATGAAAAGAAAGGTTTCTGAAAAAGAAAAGTTTTTGAAAAAAAGAAGGGGCAGGCGACTTCCAAATTAAGTGACAAATTTTTCAAAGAGATAGTAGCATGCCAGGCGACTACCTGAACATGTCAGGCGCCTAGGTGGTCATGCCAGGCGACTGCCTTGGTTCTGGCAGGTGACCAGTGTTCTGTATTGTGAGTTTGTTCTATGGCAGGCGACTGCCAAGTCGTGGCAGGCGACTGCCACTCGAACGTTGGCTTAAAAACTCTCAACGGGAAGATTTTTTAAATGAAGTTTTTGGACACTATTATTTTGAAAAACTTGGAAACTACTTCAAGGAAACTTTGGGAAATTACTTTTAAACATCTCAAAATAGTCCCAAATTTCAACGATTTTTACACTAAGAAATTTTCTGCAATCAAATTTCTCAAAAAGGCTTTCAAACTCTCGTGTTCATTCATCTTCAACTACTGAATTGCTACTGATTCAAACTCTGAAGTAAAGCTTTCAAAGTCAGAATCTTTCAAGTTTTGGAAGATACTTGGTGATTTATATTGAGTATTGAGCTTCAAATTCTTTTATATTTGAATTACTTTGAAGTATTATTGTGCTTGATCAGCATTGATTGCGAAAACCGAAAGGGACTACATTGGTTGATCAACCTAAACTTATTAATCTGAAAGATTATTTAAAAGCTAAACACAAAGAAGAATTGTAAGTTTGGAATAAACCCAGGGCTTACATAAATTCAGCGTGCTTTACAATTTCTTACAGAGCTATTGATACAAACATCGAGTTTTTGATTATCTTGATTGGTTGTGGTTGAATTGTTTTTATATTTACTTGTTGTGATTGTTGATATAAAAAAAAGAATTAAAATTGAATAATTTTAAAATTCCAATTCACCCCCCCTCTTGGGAAGCTATCCTAATTTCAATTGGTATCAGAGCCTAGTTGTAGCAAATTCCTAACAAGAAGCTATAAAAAGATCTAAATGACTAACATAGGAGTAGCTCCTTTTGGAGAGGGTCAATCCTCAACTCGTCCACCAATCTTTTGTGGACACAACTACACCTTTTGGAAAAAGAGAATGCAAATCTGCCTCCAACACATGGATTGGAAAGCATGGGAAGTAGTTGTGGATGGAGACCTTGTTCCCACCAAAATAATAGATGGAAAACATATTCCAAAAGAGAAAAAGGATATGATCGATTCATATTATAAGATGCATCAAATAAACTCAAGTGCTATTGTTATAATTAGTGTATTCCCAAGAGAGGGGGCGAATTGGAAATTTAAACTTTTTCTCTTAGGTTAATTTATCCAACAACTGTATATGCACAACCTGAGGCCTATCTATGCAATTTCCAAATGCATAGATAAATATAATGTGGAAATTAAGTCATACGCATCATTCACATAGTAACATACACGTGTGGTAAATATAAAGTGCGGAAATATGAATAAACACACGATATGTTATCGGGGTTCGGCCAACAGTGCCTACGTCCCCGCCTTTAGCTCACAAGCTAAAGGATTCCACTAAAGGCTCATTTAAGGGTGGAGCGATACCATTTACAACCAGGTCAAATTAACACAGGACTGACCTCAACCTTAACTAGGTCAATTAGCGGGGCTAACCTCAACCTACACGCCTTAATAGGACGACGCACCTAGCTTTCCTAACCGGGTCTAAGCCAATCCGGGACTATTCCAGGGTTAGTCTCCCTTTTCAGGCCCGTGCCTGGAAATACAACAGTATTTAAAATACAATCAAATGGTACAATGAATAAGCTTTCAAGTAAAGCAGATGTGTACCCAGATACGCACAATATCACATACACCACAATATGATATAATATGCAAGCTCAATGTGGTCTAAGATGTCAACTCTCAAATAGATTTACTATTGTTGTAATGAGTGCGTGAGAGTGCAAACCTAAATGATCTTTGTATCACAGGATATTTAATCTAAGTGCTCAAACAAAGATATTATCCAAACTTCATATATTTCAATCAACAAGTTTTCTCAATATATATATGTATATGAAGTTCTAGCAATGTATAAGTTTGATTTGCAAAAAGATATTCAATCTTTGTATTCAGTAAAGGATATATGAGTTAACGAGTATTGCAACAAAGACTTTATCACATAAGCAAATATCTCATCAAATATTTTCAAGATAAAAACACAGTAGATATTTGAGAATGTTTTTGCAACCAAAATACAAATACAAACTTCTTAAGACATTGCAATGAATATGCAATACTCAGAAGTTCTATATAAGTCTTCTTAGGAGAGACTTATTAATAAAGTCCCCTAAGAATACTTGAGGTTTAGTTCTCAAAAAATAAGTCAAACAATCCAAAGATAGGAGAGCAAACCGATCAATATAAACACTCAAAAATCAACTTACAAATGATGTAGGCAATACGGGAAGGTAAGATTGAGTGTGTGGAGCTTGGAAATGAGTATTATAGGGTTTTGGTTTTTCAAAAAATTTTCCCTAATCAAAGTGGCTAATCTCCCCCTTATTTTCTCAAATGAACTCATATATATAAGCAAGGGAGAAAATATGACCATTGGGGACCTATTGGGTATTATTAGAAAAGTTTAATGACGTTTAAGGCATTTTAACCTTGTTTAAAAAATATTAACTGCGGTAAAAAATCAGGGCAACCCGAGAGGTCCGGTCAACCAGTAATGGTTCGGTCGACCAGGACTTAAATGGCTTGGTCAACCAGGGGTATTTTGAACTGAGTGGTCGGTCGACCGAGGCAAGGCGATTTTTCAATTTTCCGAAGTTCGGTCGATCGGGCATTTTTGAACTGCATGTTTCGGTCGACCAGACCGCTGGGAATTTTCCCGATGACCCTTCGGTCGACTAGGTAGTTGGAGTACAAAAGTGGTCGGTCGACCGGGAGGTCAAAATGTTGACTCTGAGGCGGTTTGGTCGACCGGCAAGAAATGAACTGTGAAGTTCGGTCGACCGGGCCTTGGTCAAATTGTTGACCCAGGGCCGGTTCGGTCGACCAGGCCAAAGTGAACTGAGTTGGCCGGTCGACCGAAAGTACACCAAGTGTGCATTTCGGTCCCGTATTGACCCAAACAAGTTTTATTCAAGTGCCTAATAAATACGTGTGAATATGTGTGTGTCCTAAGGTCACTTGGGGTCCAATTTGAAGACACCGAAAAAGTCCGGTGTCGATCGACCGAAGGTGCACCCTAAGGTCTTTCTACTGTCCTTTCTCATTCATGGTTTGGTTTGAGCTTACGTAGTAAATCATACATGTGATGTGTGTGAGCTTATTATAAACCAAATACCTACTTACTATTACAGACCAATTAAATATATTACATTATGAAATAAAACTTTCGTCTTCGGGCTTTTCTTGACTTTGTGCACATCTTTATTTTAACACCTTTAGTTCCTGCACAAACCTCAAACACTCATTAGATACAATGAGTATTTGTCATAATCAAAATCGGGCCTGACCAATAAGGTCAACAACTATAAATGCTTTGTATTATGCTTTAGACGCTAACGAATTCAATAGGGTCATGGCTTGTAAAACAGCTAAAGAAATATGGGATAAATTAGAAGTTACATATGAAGAAACTATTGATGTTAGGGACAATAGAATAGACATGTTAACTAGCGAATATGAAGCTTTCAAGATGAATTCAGATGAATCAATATCAAGTATGTACACAAGATTCACCCACATAATTAATTCCTTAAGTGACTTAGGAAAAACTTATACCACCTACGAAATGATTAGAAAAATTTTGAGAGGCCTTCCCTACATATGGGAACCTAAGGCTACAGCAATTACTGGAGGAAGAAACCTTAAGACCACCTCCTTAGATGAACTCATAGGATCACTCCTTACCTATAAAATGACTCTAAAAGAAAGAAATCCTGAACCAAAGCATAAGAAATCTATTGCACTAAAAGCATCAAGTCACAGCTCAAGAGAAGAGGAAAGTGAATCAAGTGACTTAGATCAAGATGAATTAGCATTCATCACTAAGAGACTAGGAAAGTTTTATAGCAGGAATAAAAGATTTCCTAAGAAGCTCAACAAAAGAAAAATTGAAAAAGTAGAATCAAGTAGAAAAGAAAATTAAAGTAAAAATGAACCTCCAATATACTATCATTGTAAGAAACCAGGATATATCAAACCGAACTGCCCTTTGCTCAAGAAAGACAAGAAGAAAAAGAAGAAAGTTATGAAGGCTACTTGGGATGACTCAAGCTCCAGCGAAACTGAAAACGAATCAAGTGGACAAGAGATGGCAAACGTATGCTTTATGGCGAATGATGAAGAGAAATGATGAAGAGGTAAATTCCTACTACTCTTCAACAGAATCTAGCAATGAATCTTATGACGAGTCATGTGATAGTATACCCTCATACAAAGAATTACAAGCTGAATTATTTTCCTTGCATAAAAGATTTATAAAAATCCCAAAAGAAATATAACCTTGAAAGAGCAAAATAAAGAACTTTTGAAGCAACTTGAATCATTTAAAACCATTGAAAAAGAAAAATATTCTTGTATTGAGAAGTTAGAGGAAGAAGTAAATAAAGTAACTCAAGAATTAGGCAAAACTCATAAAGAAAACTTGAATAGAAAGGATGAAGAAATAAATGAACTAAAGAAATTAGTAGAGTATAAAGAACAAATTATATATAATTTTACAAAAGGAAAAAATAATTTTGAAAAAATGATTGGACAACAAAGGCTACATGGGAATAAAGAAGGAATAGGTTACAATGGTAAAACAAACAAAAAGAATAAGAAATTATACATGAGATATTTTGTAAAGGAAGCCAAGCACTATGCTAGCACTTCCTCACACAACAAACATGAACACACTACTTGCTATATGTGCAAGACCAAAGGTCATGTAATGTTTGATTGCCCACTAAAATGGAAGTATGTTAAAATACAAGGAGAATGGAAAGTCAATAATGGAACTAACAACAAAACAAAGAAAGTTAAAAGGATCTGGGTTCCAAAAACTAACATAATGAATCCTCCATTGTAGACATGTTTTAGGACAACATCATCAACGGACAAGTGGTACTTGGACAGTGGGTGTTCAAGACACATGACTAGCGATAAGACCAAGTTTTCATCTCTAAAACAAAAGGATTGAGGATATGTCACCTTCGGTGATAATGCCAAAGGTAAAATCATTGGCATCAGGAGAATAGGTAAACAACCTTCTATTACTATTGATAATGTATTATTAGTAGAAGGTCTAAAACACAATCTTTTAAGTATAAGCTAATTGAGTGACAAAGGGTTTGAAATAACCTTTAAGAAAGAAAAATATGTTATTCAGAATCCCAAAGAAAATAAAATCTTATTTATAACTCTTAGGATAAATAATGTTTATTATATAAATCTTGAGAATCTAACGAATCAAAACGTAACTTGTTTGGCAGCCATGAATGACATATGTTGGCTATGGCATATGAAGTTAGGACATGCTAACATAGGCTTACTATCCAAATTGTCAAAGAAAAATCTTGTAAAAGGATTACCAAATACCAAATTCATAAAAAACAAAATATGTGACACATGCCAAAAGGGAAAGCAAGTTAAAACCAGCTTTAAAAAGAAAAAGTATATATCTACTAAAAGACCACTAGAACTATTACACCTAGACTTATTTGGCCCAACTAGAACCGTAAGTCTAGGAGGAAAACAATATGCTTTTGTAATAGTGGATGATTATTCAAGATTTACTTGGGTATTATTCCTAACAAATAAAGATGAAGCTTGTGACATGTTAATCACCTTATGTAAGAAATTACAAAATGAAAAGGGCTATAATGTAACAAGTTTTAGAAGTGATCAAGGTAGGGAGTTTAGAAACAAAGAGGTTGATAAATTCTGTAATGAATATGGAATAAACCATAATTTCTCAGCACCTAAAACTCCACAACAAAATGGAGTTGTAGAAAGAAAAAATAGAACCCTACAAGAAATGACAAGAACAATGATAAACGAAAATAACTTACCTAAATACTTTTGGGCTGAAACTGTAAACACAGCATGTTATATTATAAATAGAGTATCTATAAGATCAAGTATAGATAAAACACCATATGAATTATGGAAAGGAAGAAAACCTAATATCTCTTACTTTCATGTATTCGGATGCAAATGCTTCATCCTTAACACTAAAGATGATTTAGGAAAGTATGATGCAAAATCTGATGAAGGTATCTTTTTAGGCTACTCTACAAATAGCAAAGTCTATAGGGTTTATAATAGAAGAACTCTTACTATCATTGAATCAATACACATAACATTTTATGAATCCAACATTTATGAAAATAAATCAAGAATGATGAAAAAGAAGATATTCCACAAAACAAAGAAGATCTTGAAATAAAGAAAGAAAATATTAATGAGATTTCAAATGAAAACATTGTAGAAAATCTAGAACTACCTAACGAATGGAAATATTCTGAAAATCATCCAAAAGAACAAATACTTGGAGAAACTTCAAAAGAAATAACCACTCGAGCCCCATTGAAAAATATTTGCAACCATTATGCCTTTTTATCTCAAGAAGAACCCAAAAATATTGAAGAAGTTTTAAAAGATGACTCTTGGATTATAGCTATGCAAGAGGAACTAAATCAATTTGAAAGAAGCCATGTGTGGGAACTTATACCTAAACCCAAAGACAAATCAATCATAGGAACTAAATGAGTTTTTAGAAATAAAAAGAATGAAAATGGAGTTGTAAGAAATAAAGTTAGGCTAGTAGCACAAGGATATAATCAAGAAGAAGGTATCGATTATGATGAAACTTTTGCCCCCGTAGAAAAAATGGAAGCAATTAGGATGCTCTTAACTTATGCAGCCCATAAGAACTTCAAATTATATCAAATGGATGTAAAAAGTGCTTTCTTAAATGGATATATAAATGAAGAAGTATATGTAAAACAACCTCCAGGTTTTGAAAATTCAAAAAATCCAGATCATGTATTTAAGTTAACTAAAACTTTATATGGATTGAAACAAGCTCCTAGAGCTTGGTATGAAAGGCTAAGCAAGTTTCTAATTCAAAACAATTTCTCAAGAGGAAAGATTGATAGTACTTTGTTTATAAAAACCAAAAACAAAGACATGCTTATAATACAAATTTATGTTAATGATATTATTTTTGGAGCAACTCATGAGGATTTGTGTAATGAATTTGCTAAGTTTATGCAAGAAGAGTTTGAGATGAGTATGATAAGAGAGTTAAATTACTTTCTAGGATTACAAATCAAACAAGCAAAAAATGGAACTTTCATAAATCAAACTAAATATATTAAAGATATGTTAAAGAAATTTGATATGGAAGAAAGTAAACCTATGGGAACTCCTGTGAGCACTTCAACTAATCTTGACAACGATGAAAAAGGGAAACAAGTAGATATTAAGTATTACCAAGGTATGATAGGAAGTTTACTTTATTTAACAGCAAGTAGACCAGATATTATGTTTAGCGTATGTATGTGTGCTAGGTTCCAATCGGCTCCTAAGGAATCACACCAAACAGCAGTTAAAAGAATCCTTAGATATCTATTAGGCACACTTGAACTAGGTTTATGGTATCCAAAGGAAACTGAATTTGAAATGATTAACTATTTGTGATGCAGACTTTGCTGGATGTAAAATAGATAGAAAAAGCACAAGTGGAACATGTCATTTTCTAGGACACTCTTTAGTTTCATAGTCTTCAAAGAAACAAAACTCTATAGCATTATCCACAGCAGAAGCAAAATACATAGCAGCAGGAAGTTGCTATGCTCAAACATTGTATATGAAACAGCAACTAAAAGATTTTAAAATTCAATATCAAACTATTCCCATAAAATGTGACAACACAAGTGCCATAAATATTTCAAAAAATCCGGTATCTCACTGAAGAACAAAACATATTGACATAAGACATCATTTCTTGAGAGATCATGTGCAAAACGAAGATATAATGCTAGAATTTGTAAATACAAATGACCAATTAGCGGATATATTCACAAAACCTCTATCTGAAGAGCGATTCATATTCATTAGAAGAGAATTGGGTATATTACATAGTCGTGAAGTCAGCTAATTGTTTTTCTGCTTGGCAGGAGACTGCCACCAAAGTGTCAGGCTACTGACTTTTCAAATTCTACATTGACAGGCGCTTGCCCCATTCTAGCAGGCGACTGCCTCGCGGCAGGTAGGTTTTAAAACCCTGTCTTAAGTCATTTTAACTTCCACCAGGCGTCTGCTCCTTCATCTTTCTCTCTGAAATTATTCTTTCCTACTCCTTTCCATACAACCACCTCGTCCAAATCAGCTTGAAACCGAGCCTCTAACCTTCCCTCCTCACCAAATTGTGATAATAATTTAGGGTTTCTCTATTTTTCTCTTCCATAAAAACATGCCACGGGCAAAATCAGTTGGTAACAAGGGATCTTCCTCTTCGACAAGGATCAATAATGATGAAGTGGAGAAATGGTTAGTAACACCACATGCTAAGCAACTTTATCAGAACCAAATCGCTTCAGCCGAACCCATTTTAGGTAAAGTTCTTGATGTTACATTCTTCAATACGAATTTTCCTGAAATTATGGAACTTTTTAAGGAGATTGGATGGGATCGGTTTATTACATATCAAGCTAAAGGATACTATCCCAACGTGGTTCGAATTTTCTATGCAAATATGGAAAGATGTGAAAACGGGATCAAAACAAATCTTCTTAGGCAAAATATTCATCTTACTCCCATACCTTTAGGAAAAATTCTTCGAGTCAAGTCAGGAGATTTTGAGGTCCACATTATTGAGAAACAATGGATTATGTCCCAGGGATTCACTCCAAAGGAATTTTTGCCTCTAGTTATGACTGATACACCTGTTAATTTTGGACATCCACCTCTTTACAAATAGCTCAATCTACAAGCCCTAATTCTACACAAACTCATTACATACAATATCCTACCACGTTCTGGTTCTCATGATCATATTTCATTCTTAGATTGTTTTGTAATGTGGTGTATTCTTAAAGGGATAAAGTTGGACCTTCCAAGCTTACTTATCAAGTGGATTATTATGAAAGTTGATGTCTCTCGTGTTGTTCTACCATATGCTGGAATGTTAAATATGGTATTTGCTCATTTCAATGTTCTTACACCATCATTTAACTTCACTAGCAAAACTCATTACGATATCTTTTCTGATACTATTCTTAAACGTATGGGATATAAGAACTCTCCTCAAGGGTGGTTTCATAAGGGACATCGTTATGTATCATTTGCTCCACCACCTCAGTCTTCCATACTAGCATCTTCAGTTCAACTTGACCCTGAAACTCCTTCTTGGTTTATTCCATTTTTTAATCACTATATGAGCTTCAGTGATGGAATGCAATCTGGACTTGGTACTCTAAGGGAGAAGATTTCTAATGTAGAAACTCATTGTTCAAGTCTTGTTCAACGAGTTGACAAGATTGAACAACATTTCGCTAGCTCCTCTAAAGGCAAATCTCCAATGAATATCAGCTTTGCTACATCAAGTGATGATGAATCTGGTGAAGAAGAAGAAGAAGAAGAGGATGGAAGTGGGTCTATGATTGATGTGTTTCATCTATGTATTATTTTTCAAGTTTTAATGCTTTACCGGATAGTATGTTCTTTATGCTCTATAAGTAATATGTATTGCAGCACTTCTCTATTTTTGTATTATCTCTTCTCCTTTTTTGATTGATGTCCAAAGGGGGAGATGTTTGAGAGAAAGGAGTGCAAAAAAAGAGTGTGATGCCATGGTTTGTAAAACTTGTATGGATCATCTCTTGTATGGATCATATCTTGTATATACCTATGTAAAACTATGAATATGTATGGATGGATCATTTATGGATTATCTTGCATGGATCATATCTTGTATATACCTATGAAAATGTATCATGCTTGTTGAAAGGGGGAGCCATGAGTATTAATTCGTATTATTTTTGCTCTCAATTTGTCATCATCAAAAAGGGGGAGATTGTTGGCCTAATAAGGCTTACAATTCTTATTTTGATGATAACAAATCATGATATGTTTAATGTGGTTCAAGTGAAAGTTTTTCAGGAAAAAGACAAAGCTTAAAGGAAGTGACAAAACTCAAGAGGATGATAAGGCTTATGGATTAAAAAAGAGATCTTGAAGAGCATGGGGAAGCTTATGGATTAAAAGGAGATTTTGAAGAGCATGAGGATTAAAGATAACTTGATGAAAGTTCAAAGGAAAACCCAAAGATGATGGAAGAACAAGATTGAAGATCAAAGGGTTAAATTTTTAAGGATGTTTTGAATGTAAGTACTTCAAGTTAATTTCAAGTATAAACTGAATTTGAAGCTCTCAAGAAACTCAGAAATATATTTTTAAGAAAACTCTAAAGGATATTTTTAAAATCAATGAAAAGAAAGGTTTCTGAAAAAGAAAAGTTTTTGAAAAAAAGAAGGGTTAGGCGCCTGCCTCATTCTAGCAGGTGACTGCCAAATTAAGTGAAATTTTTTTCAAAGAGACAGTAGCATGCCAGGCGACTGCCTGAACATGCCAAGCACCTGGGTGGTCATGCCAGGCAACTGCCTTGGTTCTGGAAGGCGACTGCCAGTGTTCTGTGTTGTGAGTTTGTTCTATGACAGGCGACTGCCACTCGAACGTTGGTTTAAAAACTCTCAACGGAAAGATTTTTTAAATGAAGTTTTTTGACACTATTATTTTGAAAAACTTGGAAACTACTTCAAGGAAACTTTGGGGATAAGGAATTACTTTTAAACATCTAAAAATAGTCCCAAACTTCAACGATTTTTACACTAAGAAATTTTCAGCAATCAAAGTTCTCAAAAAGGCTCTTAAACTCTCTTGTGTTCATTCATCTTCAACTACTGAATTGCTACTGATTCAAACTTCGAAGTAAAGCTTTCAAAGTCAGAATCTTTCAAGTTTTGGAAGATACTTGGTGATTTATATTGAGTATTGAGCTTCAAATTCTTTTATATCTGAATTACTTTGAAGTATTATTGTGCTGAATGTTGTACTAGTCTACTCTGCTGTGAGAGTGTTTTCTTGTATACAAACTCTTCTCTATCTTGGTTCTTATTCATAAACGATTTAGGGCTGTAGAATTGTTGGACCAAACGAAGGAATATCGTTTGGAGAGGCGGGCTCTAGCCTAACGGAAGGAGTGTTTGTAATCGGTATTTGTTCCACCCGTCAATGGAACTGAATTAGTGAATCCTTTGGTGGCTTGCCAAAGGCGAGGACGTAGGCTGGGTATAAGCCGAACCTCGTAAAATCTTGTGTCTCTCTTCTTCCTTACTCTTTACTTTTTCAGCAATACATATAACCTGCGTGTATGTTTAAAATTGTTGATTCTGAGTGTATAGTTGTTAAATAGCCCAGAGGATAATTTGTTTTTGGCTTGATCAGCATTGATTGCGGAAACCGAAAGGGACTACGTTGGTTGATCAACCTAAACTTATTAATCTGAAAGTTTATTTAAAAGCTAAACACAAAGAAGAATTGTGAGTTTGGAATAAACCCAGGGCTTACATAAATTCAGCGTGCTTTACAATTTCTTATAGGGCTATTGATACAAACATCGAGTTTTTGATTATCTTGATTGGTTGTGGTTGAATTGTTTTTATATTTACTTGTTGTGATTGTTGATATAAAAAAAAGAATTAAAATTGAAATAATTTTAAAATTTCAATTCACCCCCCCCCCCCCCCTCTTGGGAAGCTATCCTAATTTCATTCCTATAAAAATCAATTGAATTCACATGAAAACTGAAAATAAAAAACAGCATTAACTTAAAAAACTTCTTCCTGAAATTAAGTTTGTAACAAAAAAAACTACCTAGAAAATTTGAAACGTTACCAACACAAACTGCTGAGGAAAACTTTTCGTAGAAGGTGTTTGGTGGGAAAATTCAAGGATTGGGAACTGGGAAGGAAGCTTGGCTGAGATTAAAGAATGGCAAAAAAGGTATGGCAAAGTCCATTCAAGGTGCTACTCAAATAATTGGAAAATGGTTATTGGCTATTCACCTTTCCACCCCCTCAAATAGAAAAAACCCCTCAAGTAGAAAAAATGCCTTCTTCTAGGAGGGACAACAAAGGGACCGTTCCCTCCGCCTTCATAGTTGGACCCATCTAATATCTTAAGAGGCTCACCTCAAGATGAAGCATGCCCAAAATGCCTTGACACTCGGTCTAAAATACCAAAATCCCAAAAAAGGCCAACATGTTATTCTCTAAAGCTTAAGCATTTTTACAAAAGGCATGCCTTTTGTGCCTTTCTAGTTAAGCCTCATGCATTTTGGGTTTGTGATCACTAGTCAGATTTGTTGAAATTTTTGGTTAAATGAATGATCTAACTCGATAGGTCTCTCCCTTCATTTATAATACAAATCAAATACATAGTACTAACTCTCACTAATTAACATAACACTAATACACCTAATGATAACACTAAAAGACTAGAATAATCATCAACAATCCCACTCATGAGATCGGCTTGGAGGCAATATAAAGAGTAGCTTGATTATCACATATCAACTACATAGACTGAAAACGTGGAAAACCCAATTCTTCCAACATATTCTTCAACCAAACAAGTTCACATGTAGTGTAAGTCATAGCTCTATACTCTGACTCAGCACTTGACCTAGCCACCATAGTTTGTTACTCTTCCAAGAAACCAAATTACCACCAATCAAGATACAATACCCAGTTGTGGATCTTCGATCAAAGGTGACTTGGCCCAATCTGCATCAATATGTCCCTGAATATAAGTGTGACCTTGATTCAATATAAAAGACCCCTCTTAGGTGATTGATATAAAAGGCTTCTCCCTAGTGCACCTTTAAGATATATCAAGATGCGCATTACCACATCCTAGTGACTTATCCTCGGAGAATCTACAACACTTGTTGTGAAAAATATGTCCGGCCGAGTGAATGTGAGATAATTCAACTTTACAACAAGTCTTCGGTATTGTCTAGGATTAGGCAACAAATCATCATATCCGACACTAACTAGCTATTAGGATCCATGGGTGTATCAATCAATTTGGATCCCAACAGCCCAGTCTTATCCAACAAATCAAGAACATACTTCCTCGGTAGTCAAGGAGATGAATAGATATATTGATGTAAGTTTGGTAGCTGGGAAGAAAGTGTTGTAATAATCCCAACCATACACCTGAGTACACCCTTAGCAACAAGACGTGCCTCTAGACGAGTCACAAGACCATCAAGGTTGACTTTCACAATATATAACCAGTGACAATCAACCATAGACTTTTCAAGAGTAAGAGATGCCAAGTCCCAAGTGAGCTCAGTTTTGTGTGCACTCACTAACACCAGAGCTACAAGAGCTATAGTATTTAGTTACCCAACAAATAAATAAAAAGTGAGGAAACCGTCGTCAACTACTAAAGTGGCTAAAGCTTTCAACTATGGCATTCCTCAACCCAAAGTGGCTAAGGCTTTCAAAATATATTTAGAAAAGGCAGTAGGTGATAAACTAGTAACAAAACAATAATATAAGAGAGATAAGAAGTTATAGCAAACATAGTTGGAGATGGGATGTTGTGTGCATGTGCATTTGCCTTTCCCACTAGCAATGGAGGTTCAACATCATGTGAAATGTTATCATTAGACGAGGAAACCAAATTCATGGTCGCAGAAGTTAGAGAGGACTCTCTTCCTTGGAGCTTCCATCATGAAAACAACTGCAAATCAGGACAATTAAGACAATGAGAAGGACTCAAACTACATAGAGACGCAGGTGGTCGATTGGGTAAGAACAACAAAGTAGAATCTAGAAGATTAGGCAGAGAAAGAGACTCATTGAGATCAGAAGCACTCGGGGACTGAGTGTAGTAAGGTGTACACTCAAAGAAGGTAACATTTGCAGAAACAAAGAAGTGATGCAGAGTAGGACTATAATAGCGATATCCCTTTTGAGCATATGAGTAGCCCAGAAAGACATATCTTATAACACAAGGATCCAACTTATTCACCCTAGGAGTTAGTTGACGAACAAAGACACACATGAACATACAAGGAGGTAGAGAGAAAAGAGGTGAATTAGGAAAGAGAATGCGTTGTGAATTTTACCACAACGAACAAAGGATGGCATATAATGTTACTAGAGTACAAAAGCTTGGCATAATCCCAAAACACCTTATATGTATCTAGATGAATGCACATCCCTGCAATCTAGGACACCATCAAATTCCACAAGAGGAAACAAGCAAGGGATCTCCCCACATCCACATTTTCTTTCTCCTTGAAGGACCAAATTGAAGCAAGTGGTCAGATTGTCTAAATCCTGCAAGTAAAAACAGCCTTCACCATTGAACATAATTCTTTCCGTCCAACTTTTCAATTGTTATTTGTGGCAACAATGAAGGAAGCATGTTTTTGGGATTCATAGACTCCATCTCAACACTCACAAACCAATAGCCACACCACTGTCAAACAAGGAGAACAATAAAAACTAACTGAGGCAACCACAAACAAGGTGAACCACCAAAACAACCAAAAACAAGGTGAACCACCTACGAACTGATATAACACCACCACAACTTCACGAATCAAATTATGAACAGTGCCACTACTCCAAGAGACACACAAAAAGCCTCTACAAACACCAAATAACAACTAACAAATTACCACGAGTGCATGTCCAAAAAAAGTTGGATCTTTGAGCAAAAAACATGCCCAATAGCTTGATAATATGGTGTACAAAAGGAATCAAAACATGCTGGAGGAAAAAATCAAAAGAAAAGGGGTGGGAATTACCCTCATGTGCCAGTGAGTGGGGTCAGGACTGCTGGCAGTCGGCTAGCACATGGGGAGTTTTGGCGATGGCATTTTGTAGGGTTGGTTCAGAGGGTTTTGTTTTTGGCTATGTGGTTGGTTTTGTGAAATAATGACAAGTTGTGGTGGCTCTAAGAAGGGCAACAAAGGGAAGGTGTTTTTCCAGCAGCAGCTGAGTGTGGGTTAGTGATAGGGTTTAGGTTGGATCATGCTGTAATACAATATTGAGATTTTTTATTAAAGAAATAACCTAACTCAAAGATAGGTCTCTTCCTCTATTTATAATACAAATCAAATACATTCTAATGACCATAATACCCTTACTCTCACTAATTAGCATAACACTAACACACTTAATAATAATAGAAAAGACAAAAATAACCATTAACAAGATTTAACTAGAAAATTAGCCCATATTTATATGAAAGGAATGCCCTAATATGAGTAGACCTCTAAGACCCTGGAACCTCAACCTTTCCAATATAATGGAGTTGCATCATAGACCATGAAATAATCTAAACCTTGTACTTCCATAACTATCTCTTGGCATAATTTACTTAAATGTATTCAAGTTAGTATTGTTTTCTTTTTTAATGGCCAAGTAGTTTACAAATTATGCTTGATTTTTAAAATTCAATTGTATTTTTTCCTAACTATTTCTTTATTTTCCAAAAAATTATTTATTATATACTTACATATTTTTATCTAAAAAATATATATATTTTTTCAAAAGGCTTATGCCTCAATGCCTAAAATGCTTACACCTTTCCTCATAACGGTTAAAACACCTCACCTCACCTTATGCCTTGTCGAGGATTTGCACATGTGCCTAAAATTTAAACCTTATTTTGGACCCCACAAAAATTTGGGTAAAAGAAACAGCAGACTTTGTATACCTCACAGATGACACTCTGGCATACAAGGTGCATATTGCAGGGGAGGAGAAACTCAAATACAGAGCCATTCTAGAGGACTACTATATGAATGGGGAGCAGGCAGAAAGATGCAAGGGTTACCAACTCTTATACAATGTTTTGACAGCTGACTACAACCTAAGAGAAGACACTCAAACAAAAAGGAGTTAACATGTGTGAGACCAGCATACACATGTGTACAGCTCTTCCCTACAGACCAAAAACACCATGTTTGCTCTGAAATTGCATGAGGGGGAGGAAGGAGAAGGTGTGGAGAGTAAGCATGGGGAAGCAACAGCTAACCCATTAAGAATCTCGAACACCATGCAGCAGCAGGTAAGGCCGAGGAACCAATCCTACAATAGTTGTGTTCCAATTTTAAATTCAAATTTAATTTCAAAGAGATTCAAATTTGGGTTAAAAAACAAGAATAATAAACCCTCTCCTTTGTTTAATAATTGTGAAGGCATAACTATATTATTGGCCCACAACCTAACAGCTTAAGCTTTTAGGTAAAAGTGATAATCTAACTATAATAACCCTGTCTCACTTGCATTTGAAAAAGGCCCCTCTACAGATAGCAAGGCTCCATATCTACTACACCCGGACACATGGTAAGAGCCCATCATCCGCACCCAAAGAAATGAAGATAAACTAGCTGTAGTCATGGTAACATATTTCAAAAAATCTTGCTTGCAAATGAACCAATTTGGCCTTGGGCTGGGACCAGTCAATAGTAAGTCTAGCTCTAGCTTCAATATAAAGTTCAATATCCCGATCAGGTCATCATACGTGCTTTCACCAGTGACTCTACATGCTATCAACTGCATGTATGGTAATACACAGCTGCATTCTACCACTTCCTGCTCTTAGAAAATCATGGAGCACTCTGGAGACCATAATTGCTTTAACAACTGAGATTTCACTAAGAAGCCAAGCAGGAATAATAGTGCACCTGAGCCAATACTCAACTGCTTCGAGTCCAACATTACCAGATGACGGCGATGCATCCAAGGTTGTTAGAATTGTGATCCTACATAGGATCATTTTGGCCACGCCGGGGTGGGGGGGGGGGGGGGGCCCTTTTTGGTGGGGGGTATTGGATTGTAAGATTCTACTTAAAATGTAAAATAAATTAAAAAATTATGAATTTGGCATTTTATGACAACTCTCAACAAAATAAGACTAAATACTTGGTTGTAAATTTAAGAAATTAAAACAAATTTCAGGAATGTGCCTAGATTGCTTGTTATATTGCACTAATTTTGATGCATTTGGGCCAACTAGACCATAATTTGTGTCTAGTTCAAAAGTAAAGTGTTTGGGCCACTAAAAATATATACTAGGACTTTTTCTTTAAAATCCTGAACAGGAAAAATCCATATTCCATTGCTCCGGTAGGACCAGTAGGATCCCAAGTAGGATCCTGATCCTAAGATCCTGATGATTCATCATTCAAATAGGATCCTCCTGGGATCCTACCTGATTAAGATCTTTCTTAAAATGTGAATTGATTTAGGCAAGTTTAGATATCACATGATCACATGATCCAGATTGAGATTTTGATAACCATGGACATATCAGAATGAGTTCTCAACATAACAGAGGGACTAAGTTCTCTGATGTGATAAAGCATGGTGGGCATAAAGAAGCAATGAGATCATTTTGAGGCATTGAATACAGATTGAACCAGACAAAAGTTACCAAGGAAGGAAAGAAATCAAAAGAGCTTAAATGACTTTCATGCTTGTTGATTATGAACAAAGGAGAAACTCAACTGCAAACAAGCATTCACATCATCATAGAGGGCTTTCTCAAATGAAAAATCATACCAAAATTCTCTCATGGAATGTGCAAAGGCCCAATGGACCTGAAAAAAGGTCCAACCTAAAATCAGCATTAAAACATTAGAAGATGGATGCAGCATGCATAAAAGAAACAAAGCTGGCTGCAATGGACAATTTCATAGCTAAATCCATATGGAGCTTGAATGCGGTGGAATGGGCAGCTCTGAATAATATGGAGCTCAGGGTGGAATAATAACCCTATGCAATCATCAATGTCTTACAAATGTAGATGAAACCATCAATAAATATTCAATCTGAAGCCCTTTCTAAAGCATTGGAGAATCACTGGGAGTGGGATTTCTCTGCAGTTTATTCCCCTCATAACCATAGGGAGAGGGAGAGGGAGAGAGAGAGAGAGAGAGAGAGAGGAAATGTGATCAGAAATAAAAAGGAGTACATCAAAAGTTTCAAGTGCCTTCATGCAATTGTGGTGACTTCAACTTTATCAGATTCCCTTATGAACTCAGAGGCTCAAAGAATCACAAATGCAATTGAAAATTTCTTAGATTTTACTATTAAGTGAATCTTGTCGTACTGGGTCAAGTGGATGAGAACTTTTTCTCTCTAGGCTAGACAGATTTCTAGTCCCTCAAGAATGAGATATGCTTACACAATTGTTCCAAAAAGACTTGCCAGATTTCATATCCCATGATATCCTAATAGTTAGACTATGGAGCACAAAAAGAAATATATTAAAATTGATCAAAAAGTACAATAAGATATGAACCAGATATCCTCCGAAGATGAAAATCAAACAACCCAAAAAATATACAAAAGTTCTGCCTACCAATCCCTAACGAGATCCGCCAGCAGCAAACCCCTAAAAAGACAAAGGAATAGACTGAGAGAGAGGCTAAGAACACTGGTCTACCCCACAACAGCCCCAGTGAGGTTGTTCGATCATCGAAGATTCTTGCATTGCTTTCAATCCATAAGGTCCACAAAATATCAAAAACCGTACTATGCCATAACACTTCTCCCTTCCTGCTCTCACCAAAACCCAATATTTCAACATCAAAAACTCGACCCCACCGCCAAAGGCGGTGCCAAGCTTCTCCAATACAAAAAAGGAGGGCACTCCAAAGATGGGTGGCAACCTTGCAAAGTAAGAAAAGAAGAGCATTCATTTCATTGGACTCATGGGACGTCGCAAACACGTCAAGATGGGTAGCAAGCTTGCAAAGTAAGAAAAAAAAGAAAAGAAGAGCATTCCTTTCATCAGACTCGTGACGCACCACAAACATGTCAAGATTGAGACCCTTGAAAGGCCTTCTAAGCTAAAACAAATTGTGCATGTTAGTCCGGCTTAAAGTCATAGTCCAGCTAAAAGTTTGAAACTCTAAAAGGAACCCTTGCCTTCCAAAATCATTTGGACCAAAGAAAAAAAAAATGAGTGCAAGAGATTTTTGGAGGTGAAGAGAGAAAGATTTGGTGGAAAAACAATCTTGACGAATTGCCCTTCCATAACCTCTAATCTCCCCTACTAGACAGTACAAAAAACTTCAAGGAATTAAGTGGCAAGCTCATCAACCTCTGTTTAATCGAGTTTCCTGAAAAAACAAGAACCTCAAGGAAGAGAGCCCCCAAGAAATGGGTGCGAAGGGAGAAAAGAGTAGCAACCTGAGACATGAACTTTTAGGGCTAGCATAAGAAACAAAGCCACTTCCTCTAGAGTCCCACGCACTCCAATGAATTTTGTACTTAGTTTTGCTCTTTGTGCCATAAGGAGTTTACCTCTAAAGGGAACCCTTACAATAATTTTCCAATTAAAGAGGTTTTCCGAAACCACATTCCCAAGTCCCAGCCCAACATCTCCATAGCTCCCCCCCTTCCCCCACAATTTATGTCTACTAACAATCTCCTAGAAAACAAGGTGATCTCTCCTATTCTCCTCAGAACCTAACCAAAGAAAGTTACAAGTCATCCCATCAAGACTTCAAGCCACACTCTATAAAGAGATGGAAAATTAATAGGGATGCCAAGAGGGTAGCACTAACAAGGGTGGTACAACCCTCCAAGGAAAAGTACCCACCCCCCTTTCCACCCCTCAGCCTACTACGAACCCTCTAGACTATAGGATTGCAAAAAGCCACAAAAGTAGGGAGTCCTCCAACAGGGAGGCCTAGAGAGTATGGTGGGCATTCTACAATAGCATAACCCACCATATAGCCTTAAGATACCAACCTCCCACATTAATGCCCGCCACCCTACTCTTAGACAAGTTGACTCTTAACCTCAAAATCCTTTCAAAGATTTTTAACATAATTGCCATTCTGAATTTCTCAAAATTGTCCTCAAGAAACATCATAGATCCAACTTTGTGGGTTCTCCATCTTTTATACTGGCAAAAAATCTTTAAAATTTTTTTTTTATAAAAATTTATATTAAAGAAAGGATGAGTACAACAAAGAAAAGGAAAACTAGGGAGAAGAAGATATCCTCCCATTATGTAATGAATCCACTCGAAGGGGTGATGAACTCAACACAACTTGTAATGAACTCTAGTGAGTGGTAATACCTGACTGAATGAATTACTTTCAAGAGAATGAAATTACAGGGATGAACTGAATTTAATACTGCAATGCATACAATGGAAATTGAAATAAGAAAGAACAGGTTCTCTGGTTCGAAAGAGCCACTCTCCAAAAACAAAAAACAATTGATTCCAATTTTCTAACCGCCCCCTATTCCCGCTGACCCCTAGCTTTATACATAGCAAACTCTAACTAACTACTCTGGAACACCCCCTGCGCTCTACTACAGTTGGTCCCTTAACACGTAAGATAATAGTAAGTCGTTAAGGAGTTCGGCCCAGCACCCAGCCCAACTGCCACATGATCCATGCCTCGGCCCACGACGACTAGGGCTGCAAAGAGCCGACTTGCGAATGGCCGACCCACTCCAGGCCCCGCGCTCTGTTCGGCCTCTTCTGACGACCTCAGCTCAGAACCATTTGTTCAAGCTCCCCTGCTACCGGCCCTTCCGTCCGAGCCCCTCAAGCACTCTGTTCGAGCTCCCCTGTGACCAGCCCTTCCGTCTGAGCGCCTCGAGCCCTCTATTCGAGCTCCCCTGCAACGAGTCACCTCGTTCGAGTCCCTCAACCTGCTCGGCCTCTTCTATCTGACAATCAGCTCAGAGCCCTTCTGTTTGAGCTCCCTGGTGACGAGTTATCTTGTCCGAGCCCCTCGATCTGCTCGAATTCCCCCCTGGTCATCGTCTCCGACCTTATTCATGACAATACCCTCCCTTTCAGAGCACCTTGCCCACAAGGTGAGGGAATTTCTCCTTCATCATGTGGTACCACTCTTATGTCGCCTCTTCCTTCTCCTGTCCCTCCCACCGAACCAATATCTCAGTTGCCGAAAGGTTCCCCCTTTTTTTCATACGCCGCTCTAAGATCTTTTCCGGCTCTAGGCTGAGGATTCCATGGGAATCTGTGGGGGGCAGCCGTGGGTTTATCCGAGCGGATGCCCCAAGATGTGGCTTGAGCTGAGATACATGAAAAACCGGATGGATCTGGGTTTCCTTTGGGAGTTCGAGTCAATATGCTACTTCTCTGATTTTTTGTACCACCCAAAAGGATTCGTAGAATCTTGGTGACAATTTCAGACTCCACCAAACTACCACGGTTGTTTTCCGGTAAGGTTGGAGTTGAAGGTAAACCCAGTCGCCTACTGAAAATTTTCATTCCCTTCTCTTTAGATCAACATACTTTTTCATTCGCTGTTCCGCTTGTTGCAAGTTATGTTTAAGGAGATTTAGGGTGACCTCCTTATCCCTGAGGTACTCGTCTACCATCGCCACCCTGGTGGTCCTCGGAATATAGTTGAGGAGTTGTGGTGGTGGTACGCCATACACAATCTGGAAGGGGGTAGTTTTCGCCGAGGTGTGGTAAGATGTATTATACCAATATTCAGCTAATGGTAAGTGCTTCACCCAATTTTTTGGCGTGTCTCCCACAAAACACCTAAGGTAACCTTCCAAGCACTTGTTCACCACCTCTGTTTGGCCGTTGGTCTGTGGATGGTAAGTCGTACTGAATTTCAGTTGGACTCCTTGTAAACTAAAGAGTTCTTGCCAAAATTTACTTAAAAATGTGGTTCCCCTATCGAAGACAATTGATCTTGGCATGCCATGTAACTTAAAAATGTTATGCATGAAACTCTGTGCTACTTGACTTGCCGTGTATGGATGACTTAGGGGTAGGAAATGAGCATATTTAGAGAGACGGTCCACCACCACTAAGATGACGTCTTTCCCGTGTGAATGGGGTAAACCTTCTATGAAATCCATGCTAAGATCTGTCCACACCTCTCCTGGGATGGAAAGTGGTTGTAGTTGGCCCACCGGGTAAGTATTTTCCCCTTTCATTTGCTGGCAAATGGGGCATTCCTTGATGAACAGCTTAACTTCTCTCTTCATGCCACGCCAATAGAAATCTCTTCTGGCTCTCTAAATTGTTTTTTCATATCCCTCATGCCCTGCTACTGCATTGCCATGAACTGTTTGTAATACTTGTTGCTTGATCCGTTTGTTTCGGCCTATAAACAGCTTGCCTTTGTAAAATAATGACCCATCCCTCAAAGTGAACCCTTCTGCTGGTGTGCCCGAATGAATTTGTTGCCGGATACTTTGTATTTCAGCGTCATCGGCATACGAGGCTTTTAAATCTTCAATCCACCCAAGAGTGGGGAAATAAATAACCATTATACTTGCCTCATTGTTTGTTGCATGATCATCTGTTAGGCTGAGAGTGTCACCTTCTGAATCCTTTCTAGACATATCATCTGCTACTCGATTCTCTTGTCCCCTTTTGTACTGTACTATAAAATCATATCCCAATAGTTTAGTGATCCACTTCTGTTGCACTGGAGTACCCATTCTTTGTTCCAACATGAATTTTAAACTCTGCTGATCTGTTTTGATAATGAATGGCTGCCCTAAGATATAGGGTCTCCACTTCTTAACTCCTGTCACTAAAGCTACCAATTCTTTCTCATAGGTTGACATGAGAAGGGTTCTCCCCTTCAGGGCTTGACTGAAGTATGCTATTGGTGGCCCTTGTTGCATGAGTGCTGCCCTAATCCCCTTGCCTGATGCATCACATTCAATTGTGAATCTCTTCATGAAGTCTGGTAGGGCTAGAACAGGGGGAGTAGACATTGCCTCCTTTAATTCCCTAAAAGCCTTCTCAGCTTCCTCATTCCAGTGGAACCCGTTTTTCTTAAGTAAACTAGTCAGGGGTGCGGCTATGGCTCCGTACCCCTTGATAAATCTCCTGTAATACCCGGTAAGACCTAGGACCCCTCTTAGAGCTTTAAGAGTCTTAGGCAAAGCCCAATCAATCATAGCTTGTAATTTGGAGGGATCTGTTCTCACCCCCTTACCCGATACCAAATGTCCTAGATACTCCACCTCTCGACAACCAAATTTGCATTTACTCCTTTTGGCAAACAGTTGTTGATCGAGTAGAATTTGTAGGGCCATTCTTAGGTGTTTGAGATGTTCTTCCATAGATTTGCTGTACACCAGAATGTCGTCAAAGAAAACCAAAATAAATTTTCTAAGGTGTGGCCGGAATACCTCATTCATCAAGCCTTGAAAGGTTAATGGTGCATTGGTCAGCCCAAAGGGCATCACAAGGAACTCATAGTGTCCTTCGTGTGTCCGGAAAGCAATCTTAGGGATGTCCTCTTCCATTACCCTTATCTGGTGGTACCCGGATCTCAGATCCAATTTTGAGAAGACCTCAGCCCCATGTAACTCATCCAGCAACTCTTCAATCACAGGCATAGGGAATTTATTCTTAATGGTAACCTGGTTTAGAACACGATAGTCCACACACACTCTCCAGGTGCCATCGGCCTTTCTTACCAACAAAACAGGAGAGGAATAAGGACTATGGCTCGATCTTATGGTCCCTAACTCCAATAGCTCCCAAATAATCCTCTTTATCTCCTCCTTTTGAAAATAAGGGTATCTGTAGGGTCTTACACTAATGGGAGAGTTCCCTCCTTAAGAGTGATCCCATGGTCACATGACCTAATGGGCGGTAATCCCCTAGGCTCTGCAAAGACTTGCTGAAATTCGTCCAATAAGGAGGTTAAAGGTAGGGAGATGCTGTCTATTGCCTTTTCTTTTACCCCTTCCAATGGTTTTAGCAGGATTCCCTTCCTCTCCAAGTGAGAGAGTTTTCCCTCCACTTCTTCTTCCACTAACCCCTGGGAAGTGAGGCCTTCCAAACAAACAGTTCTGCCATTATGATGGAACTTCATAGTAACTTCTACAAAATTCCACATGATTTCGCCCAACGTACTGAGCCACTGAATTCCCAGTACAATATCACAGCCCCCCAAAATCAAGGAGTACATATTAGGTTCAAATTTAGTCCCTTGCACCACAAAGCTCACTGCTGGGCATCTTCCCTCACACTGTATCTCTTCTCCATTAACTACTTTCACCTTCACCTTCTCACCACTGTCCAAGGTCAGCTTAAGTCTCCTGACCAGAGCTGGATCAATGAAGTTGTGAGTGCTGCCTGTGTTTATCAATATCACAAAGGATTGTCCCCTAAAACAACCAACCACTCTCATTGTTTTAGAGTGAGGGGATCCCGTCAGGGCATGTAGGGTAATTTCCACTTTGTGCTCTCTTGGTTGTTGCTCCACCCCTCCTTCCCCCAGACAATCATGCCATACAACCTCAAGGGGTTCCTCCTTCTCGTTAAAACAGTTGAGCTCATTTCCTTCCAACAAGAAAAGTTTAGCAGCCCCACATTTATGCCCTCGATGCCATTTGGCATCACAATTAAAACATAACCCCTTGCTTTTCTTTTCTCTTATCTGTTCGGGTGAGTATTTGTGTACTTGGGTGTTGGGTTTGGCTGCTGGCTTGGTCATAGCCAGGTGATGAGATGGGGTAAAGTGCTTGGGTATGATATACCTCTTAGTTGCTAGGAGGTTTTCCTCTTGTATCCGGGCCTTGCCATAAATCATATGCACATTGATTGGGTTCAAGAGTTTCACTACCCACCTGATCTCCTCCTTCAATCCCCCCATGAACAAACTAAGCCGATGGCCCTCATCAAGGTCTCTGACTCTATTGGACAATTCCTCGAACTGTTCCTTGAACAAGGTTACAGTTGAGGTTTGTTTTATGTTTGATAATTGCTCCAACGAGTCGTCATAAGGAGCGACCCCAAATCGGGTATGCAAGGCTCTTTCGAATGTCTCCCAGCTTGTTAATAGACCAAACCTCTCCAAGTCTTGAAACCAGATTAAGGCCTTGTCCTCCATGCGGAAAGAGGCCAACAAAACCCTTTGATGGGGTGGAGTTTCATGAAATAGGAAGAAATGATTGACCCTATAGAGCCAACCTGCTGGATCCAAACCATTGAATTTAGGAAAATCAACTCTCACCGTTTTAGTTTGAATACCTGCTCTGTCTATTATGTGTTGCTCCCCATTGAAGCTCTCACAGTGTTGGTACCCGAACTTGTGGCTTGATGTCTCTCTTGGCCCTTCCTAGTCGAGTTTCTGCTTGTCGAGAAGCTTCACAGCATTGGAGAGAGCTCCCAACTGTTGAGTCATGGTGATGAATAGTTTCTGCTATTCTGCTCGAGTGATTTGCATCTCCTGTTGAGCTTTCTGATGCTCTTCTTGTGATCTCTTCAGGGCAGCAATGGACTCCAACATCTGGTTCATGCGAGTTCCCTCTCCCATGGTGGTAGGAGTTTGTCTCTGATACCAATTGTAATGAATCCACTCGAAGGGGTGATGAACTCAACACAATTTGTAATGAACTCCAGCAAGTGGTAATACCTGACTGAATGAATTACTTGCAAGAGAATGAAATTACAGGGATAAACTGAATTTAATACTGCAATGCATACAATGGAAATTGAAATAAGGAAGAACAGGTTGGCTGGTTCGAGAGAGCCACTCTCCTGAAACAGAAAACAATTGATTCCAATTTTCTAACTGCCCCCTATTCCCGCTGACCCCTAGCTTTATACATAGCAAACTCTAACTAACTACTCTAGAACACCCCCTGCGCTCTACTATAGTTGGCCCTTTAACACGTAAGATAATAGTAAGTCGTTAAGGAGTTCGGCCCAGCACCTAGCCCAACTGCCACATGATCCACGCCTCGGCCCACGACGACTAGGGCTACGAAGAGCTGACCTGTGAATGGCCGACCAGCTCCAGGCCCCTCGCTCTGTTCGGCCTCTTCTAATGACCTCAACTCAAAACCATCTGTTCGAGCTCCCCTGCGACCAGCCCTTCCGTCCGAGCCCCTCAAGCCCTCTATTCGAGCTCCCTAGCGACCAGCCCTTCCGTCCAAGCGCCTCGAGCCCTCTGTTCAAGCTCCCCTGCAACGAGTCACCCCGTCTGAGTCCCTCAACTTGCTCAGCCTCTTCTATCTGACAATCAGCTCGGAGCCCGTCTGTTTGAGCTCCTTGGTGATGAGTTATCTTGTCTGAGCCCCTCTATCTGCTCAGATTCCCCCCTGGTCATCATCTCCGACCTTATTCATGACAAAAGAATCCATTTGCCAAGAATCAAAGCAACGCAAGGAAGACCACTCTGCTCCACTCTACTGGAAGTGGCAGCACTTTTAAAGATTTTAGCACGTCTTTCCAATCAAATGCACCAAATAATAGCCAAAAACAATACTGTATCACAAATCTTTCCTCTCTTTTCTCCTACGAAGACCCCCATATATAATAGTGCAAAAATCTCCAAAGAAGCAAGGCACACCCAACTTTTGCACCAAAAATCCCAAACAAGTTATTCCATAAAACGCAAAAGAAGGGATAATGTAAAAAGAAGTGAGAGCAGTTTTCCCATCCTAAAACAAAGGGTGTACGCATCATGAGGCAAGACCTTGTTAGGTCTTCACTTCTAAAATAAAGTATCAATATTGATTTTCTCAAGATTTGCATTCCAAGAAAAGGCCTTGATCTTTGAAGAAGCTTCAGATTTCCAAATTAAAGAAAAAAGGCAAAATTGATAACATAATGGTCATGGATCAAATGAGAAAAGAGAGAACTACGCGAGATGAAAAGAATCAAACATAATAGTCAAAGAGGCAAGCTCATTAGTTTCTCTCTCACTAAGATTCCTCTCCTGAATGAAATATCCCATGAATGGCAATCCTCTTGCAAAATGAGGAAGGCGGAAATAGAGACTCGTGAAGAGTAGATGAGTGAAAAATGAGGGAAACCAATGGCCATAGGCACAACTCCAATCCTATGATCCTCCCAAAAGCAGATTCTCTCCCCATCACCAACTTTACAACGAATGTTAGGAAAGAGAGTACAAGTAGACCGGCGACACTAATTTCCAAGGACTCAAGTAATATTAACTCCAACATTAGAGTAAATATTAACTCCAGCATTAGCATTCATACATTTTTAAAAGTCCAAATGTATTAAAAAAAAAAATACCTTGTGCCAACTAGAGTTAGCTTCTAAAGGAAAATGTTGTGACCACTTCCCACCAAAAACATGTTTTTAGACACCAAATTACCAAGACCGAGACCTCCCTCCCTTTTAAAACAACTGACAATGGTCCACCCTACTAATATTAACTCCAGCATTAGAGTAAATATTAACTCCAGCATCAGCATTCCGCCCATTTCGTGTAAGTTCAAATGCACTACAAAATACCTTGTGCCAAATAGAGTTAGCTTCTAAAGGAAAACGCTATGACTTCCCACCAAAAAAAAAAATGTTTTTAGACACCAAATTATCAAGACCTAGACCTCACTCTCTTTTAAAACAACTGGCAATGGTCCACCCCACTAAGACTCCGTACGGGAGCACTTAAAAAAAGTGCTTATAGCACTTATCAATTAAAAAAAAAAACACTTTTACAAAAAAGTGATGTTTGGCTTGTATTGTAACAAGTACTTATTACAAAAAGTGCTTTTCCAAGACAACTATATAAGAACTCTTTAAGTGAAAGATAGCTTTTTGGTCACTTATAAGTGTTAATGTTCATAGGCGGGGTCAATTTTGTAAATATAATTAATTTTAGAGGCAATTTTGGAATTTTAAAAAATATATTAGAAAATAATTGTCATATATTATTTTATTATGTATTTTTTATTGATGAAACTGAATTTAACTCTGGAATGAAGAAGAAGAATCATCTAATAATTTAAATTAACATTAAATAAGTTAAAATTTTAAATTTAATTAATATCATTCCAACATAAATTAATATGAGAATCATATGTTCCAAATATACATTAAGAACATGATTATTGTTGATTAAAAAATAATAATATTATATTATTTTAAATTCATAAAATATTTACAATTTAATTAAAATAATAATAACATTATATTAATTAAAATGTTAATTATAAAATATTAATATTTTAAATTTAAATATATTAGAAAATAGTCATATATTTTTTCATTATGTACTATAACTTATTAATAATTTATGATTATAATTCAATTTTGGAATGAATAAAAACAACCATTTATTAATTTAAATTAACATTAAATAAGTTAAATTTTTTAATTTAGTTGTTAATACTATTTTTAATGTAAATTAATGTTATAAATATACATTAATAAGAAGAATATTGTTAGTTAAAAATAATATATTTTATTTTAATTAATAAAAGACATTTAAAAATAACTATCAATTAATTTTTAATTAGAAAAAATTAATTGTTTTATTTAAAAATATAGTGAAAAATAATCATATATTACTTTATTATGTATTATGACATTAATTGTTAATGAAATATAATTTAATTTTGGAATGAAAAAAACCATCTATTAATTTATTTAACATTAAACAAATTAAAATTTGTAATCTAATATATAATATTATTTTAACATAAATTAATGAGTCATATGCTACAAATATATACTAACAACAAGATTATTGCTAATTAAATATAATAATCACATACTATTTACTCAATAGAAAATATTTAATAGTTAAAACTAATTAACATAATTAAAAACTAATTTTTTAATTATAAAATATTTATATTTTTAATTTAAAATATATTTAAAAATAATCATATACTGTTGATTATATATTATAACATATTAACTATTAATGAAACATAACAATATAAATTCATATGGCACCTACAGTAAAAGTGAATATCCAAATCCCGCTTATCTTTAAGTGCAACCAAACACCACTTATGATCTAAACCACAAAAAAAAATCTCTAATTAAATTCTCTAATCACCAAAGCCGGACATATCAGGTGCTTGACTTCAATCACACTAGGTTTGCGCACCAGGATTCTAAAAAGGAATAAGTAATACAAGGGGATAAACGAAAGACAAGAACGGACCAGAGCTTAAAAACCTGAAATTGCATATCAAGGAATGAAAATTGAACCAGTTTGATGAAACGAATAGAAGAAAGGAACAAGTATTCCAAAGTATTAAGTCCCTTGTCAACTTGAAAAGAAGAAGAGATCTAACAAATGCAGAGACTGAAAGGCAAGTGAACTCAGAGAAAAAATAGACAACCATCATGGATAACGAGGAAGTAAAATGGAGGCAAAAATCAGGAGATTTGGCTAGAACTACCTGGCAGGAACATAAAAATCGTCTTTATCGAATGCCAACAGCTCACAGTAGGCACAATTACATCACAAAACTCACATGAAGGTGAATCTGTTGGTGAGATGTGGGAAGAAAAATCATGGCCGTAGCAGCCGTTACGGACCGCGACTGTTACGCAAAGGCCGCTACAGCCGTCACATAATCGCTACAGGACTGTTACACCAACACCAAAAAATTATTTTATTTTTTACTTTTTCTTCTCACTTTTCCCTCTCTTTCATATATCATTCTCAATATACCTAGCGGCAAGAGGGGGAAATGATTATAATGAGAATGACAATGGTACAAAATTCACTATTTCTTTAAATACTCACAATAGATGCATTAATTAACAATTTGAAAATACTAATTTGTTAGGAAAATATTTTATTTTGATAATATTAGTAATGTGATATTTATGTTCTATATTTTTCAACTTCAACCTTCTTTCTTTTCTAACTATTTTATATTTGTATTATTCGTATGTCTTATGTGTCTAATAGCTTAATGGAGTGTATAATGTATTTTGTTTTATTAATTAATTTAGCACACATAAGAATTTATCACAGATAAGAACAATGAGAAGTATAAATGCACACACACATGTAATTTTTCTATCAATGGTGGTTTAAAACAAATGTAAATTTGTTGCCCTTACCAAATAACTTAGTTACTCAAACTAAAGGATCCAAAATACACTAAAACTCTTTCTAAGATGGGCTAAAAGCTTAAAACATGCAAGTACGCTAATATGCACAAGTTTGTGCGTGCTTCAAAAAAATTCACAGCCGTTACACCAGTTTCCCATTATGTAACATCCGCTACTCCCGCTTCCCGTTACACCCGTTACCGTTACGTTACGCTACCCGCTACCGCAATTTAAAACCATGCTTTGTAGTCTGAACTGCATGACCTGAGATCATCCTGAAATTCATGTTGCCTTATCATCCTTAAATGATGAAAAAATAAGAGGCCCGGTGGTTCTGCACTTGCACTCTTCCAAAAATTTTGGTGTCGTGAAGGGACATAGTGTGAACAATGCAGGAGTTCTACATATCAGCAACCCTTGAGAAGAGACTAAATACTTGCCTTTGTTACACTGATTCCTGAGAAAGGGAGAGTGGAAGACATCAAAGACGATAGGTCTACCAGTCTGTTCACTCTGTTGTAATTGATCTACAAAATTATAGGAAAATTCCTGGCCAATCACTTAAAAAAGTGTGTTGCACTTGATCATTTCAAATAGCCAATGTGCCTTTGTCAAGGGATGACAAATCTTTGTTGCATCACTATTGACTCATAGCTTAAGAAAGGAGAAGTTGGGGTATTTTGCAAACTAGATTTGGAGAAGGCTTTCGACCACATTAACTGGAAGTTTCTATCGCTGACTCTAAAGAAAATGGGTAAACAATGGATAGCACATTGCATCAGTTCCTTTTATTGTTATGGAGGCATTCAGTTTAAGGCTTGACAAAGCTACTGTCACAGGTATGGTTTCAGGCCTCATTAACCTACTTACATTCTGAGGTTACACTTTTTTTTTTTTTTTTTTTTTTTTGCAAATAACACTCTGATTTTATACAAGAATTCTCAATCAAAAATCCTTAAAAGGTCAATCTTGCTGTGCTTTGAGTGAGTCAGTCTCGGGTTTTAAAATCAAACTCTCAAAGAGTAAGATGATTCCAATTGGGACAATACTCAACTTGGATCCATTGGTAGCTTACTTGAATTGCACAGTGGACTTCTTTGTCCATACCAGCTATTTAGGATTGCCACTGTGCACTGATTGGTACGACAGAAGGATGCAGGAAAATAGAGGAAACAATAGGAAAATAAGCAGGAAATTAAAAGAGAAAATAAAAATGAAGATAAAACTCCATAGGCTGAATGCCCAATATTCAAATCTGCCCCTTGTAGTTACATATCAAACCTTTATATAGGCTTTCCCCTCAAATAAGTTAACAATCTCTAAGAATTAACATCAATTCCCAATTAATGGAACACAACAATGTTTTAAAAGGCGAAGGCATAAGGTGGGGCGTTTTAACCCTTGAGGCAAAGTGTAAGCCTCAAGTCATTGAAGCATAGGCCTCTGAAGAATTTTTTTTTTTTTAAGATAAAAAATCATTAAATAAATTATATATATTTAAAATAAATTAAAATTTAAGAAAATGACAAATATAATGTAAAAATAAAAACTAGATATACTTTGCAAACTACTTGTTGGTCATTCAAAAATTGCTAACTTGAATACATGACTTAAATCATGACAAGAGATAGTTATACCATTATAAAGTTCAAACTATTTTCGTGATGTAAGATACAACTCTTGGTTATTTTGGAAAGGTTGAGGTTCAAGAGTGTTAGAAATAAATTCATATTATGGCATCCTTTTATTCAAACGTGTAGTTAAAATTTTCTAACCAATTCTAACTTGAGAATCACACACTCAAAATGCGTAAGCCTCAACTAAAAAGCGCAAAAAGCGTGTTTTTTAGTAAAAACGCGTTAGCCTTAGCATGTAATGCGATAGCCTTTTTGGAAATTGGTATTTTAGATTGAGCCTTATAACATTTTTGGAATGCCTTGCCTTGAGGTAAGCCTCAATTGAGCCTTTTAAAACATTGGAACATAATATAAATCCCTAAAAATTAAAACAACACATAAATTTAAAATCTTAAAATTATAAAACCCTGGATAATCTACTAAATTATTCACTTATAAAATCATACCAAGAAATGATTCAAATATAGTAAGAAAAAAATCTAAAATAAAAAACTACAAGATTGCCCAAAAATCCTAAAAATGTCAAACATTTCCATCGCATGTCTTGAAGCTCATATTGCATCATTCTTCCCCAGTTTGTAAAAATTTGACCACAAATTTAAAATACTTGAAGGATGAAGAACTGACCAACCAAGAAAACTTGCATTGTAACTGCTAGTGGTTTTTTAGTCATTTAGCATTATTATTATGTGCAAGAGTTATGTTAAAACTATGAGTTAGTAAGGGTATTATGGTCATTGGAATTGCACTTGACATATATTTTAAATAGAGGGAGAGACCTATCATTGATGTTAGGTCTTCCATTTTACCCAATTATTCAATATAGTATCAGAGCAAGACTCGACTTAAATCTTAATTACATGACTGTTGCTAAATCAAACCCTAAACATCATAATACCACGCAACCTTCTGCAGTAGAAGGGTCATCAGTATCACCAAAGTCCAAGAGCAGCTTCAGCAGTTGCCAGAAAAAAAAAACTGCAGTTGCCAGAAAAATCTTGGATGCTGCTGCCCTCTTCAACACTTCAAGAAATACCTCATATTTTGCAAAACTAGCCACATAGCAAGCCACAGAACCTGCCAATCTGCCAGCTCTCAAATTTTATAGCCAGAGGATCCTCCATGCAGCCCCCAACGCCAACCCCACACATCGGCATGTGAGATATTTTTTAGCAGCCATTTTGCTCCGATTTCCTCCCAAATGTCTTGAATCCTTCCTCACACCATAATAGCAAGTTGTTTGTCATTTTTTTGTCCAAATGTATCACCTTTTTTAGTTGTTCATTTGCAGCAGTCTGTGAATGATTGCTTGCTAATGCCTGAAGCTGCTGATCAATGATTATATAGTTCATTGAGGCCTGAAACAGTGATGTTGCTGTGTTCTTGATTCTTTTTTTTTCTGTCTTTCATGTTCGTTGTGTGCTTGTGGTTTGCTCTCGCAGTCGAACATTGTTTGTTGGGATGGTTTCTATGAAATCCAGGAGGATGTTGTTTGCTGTGTAATTCAGATTTTCTACAGTACAGAGGTTGTTTGGTACTGTTAGAGCTGCATGTTGGTTTCTTGGGGATGTGTTTAAGTCTCTTGGAGCGGGGGCCAGTATTTATACATTGATTTGAACGGTTGTGCCAGTGCTATGTCCAGTTGTTTTAAGTCTCTTGGAGCAGTGGCAGCATTTATACATTGATTTTGTAGGGTTGTGACAGTGCTATTTCCACTTGTTGGTTACTCGTTCATGGTTAAATCAACAGTTGAATCATTTGTGTTTGAGGTCTGAAAATTCACTTGTGGTTGTTTTGGTTGGTCCAGAAGTTCAGTTTGGGAATCCCAAGAGCTTTTTGTTTGCTGTGCATTTCTGACATCGTCAGGCATTTGTTCAAGTGAACAGAATACGATAACTATTTCAGAGGAAGAGTATTCAAGGTTCCTACAGTATCAAACATTCCAACAAGCATCTCATCACAATGCATCTTTTGCTTAGAATGGCAATCCTACAGTTTGTATGTCATCTGGTATCTCTCCCACTATTCCTTGGATTATCAGCTCTGCTGCTGTTGACCATGTGACAGGTGTAAGCAACTTCTTTTCTGCCCTCCAATATACTAAAAATCTACCTCAAGGCACCCTTGTTGATGGGTACATAACTGCAGTTAAAGGGATAGAAATAGCAAATCCTACTCCATCTTTTTTCTTCTGTTTTATACATTCCTAAGTCCCCTTTCAATCTTATGTAAGTTAGTAAGCTTACAAAGGCACTAAATTGCTTTATAACCTTCTTTCCTGATTCTATGATTATTCAGGATCTGAAGATGAGGAAGAAAATTGGCACAGGACGTGAGGCTTGTAGACTCTACTACTTTGTGTCACTCTCTTCTCCTATTGCCTGCACAGTCATTCCTACACTGCTTCAAATCCATTGTCGCCTTGCCATCTGTCCTTGGACAAAATTAAAACAGCTAGTTCCTACCTTGAGTTCTGTCTCTAGTATTGAGTGCAAGTCTTGTCAGTTGGAAAAACATCATCACGTTCCCTTTGCTTCCCAAGTCAACAAACGGGCATATAGTCCTTTCATGCTCGTCCATTCTTATGTTTGGGGTCCGAGACGTGTCACATCGAAATTGGGGTTTCAGTACTTTCTTACATTTTTCGATGACTACTACATGATGACATAGTTGTATTTAATGAATGATCGTTTTGAGTTGTTTAATGTCTTTTGTGCCTTCTGTTCTCGAATAAAGACTCAGTTTCATATGCCAGTCAAGATACTTCGTAGTGATAATGCTAAGGAATACTTCAGTACCCAATTCAATACCTACATGACTAATTCTAGTATGATCGATCAGTCGTCTTGTGCCCACTTTCCACAACAAAATGGAGTTGCAAAATGGAAAAAGATACATATTCTCACTCGTACCCTATGTATCAAAAAAATGTCCTTTTTTTTGGGGTGATTTCGTGCTCATTGCTTGCTCGCTCATTAATAAAATGCAATCCTCGGTCCTTAATGGTAAAATCCCATATTCGGTTATCTTCACTAAGACTCCTTTGTTCTCCCTTCCTCCTCGTATATTTGGTTGTGTCTTTTGTCCATCAATTAACTCCAACAAAAGATAAATTGTATCCTCGCGCTATCAAATGCATTTTTCTAGGATATTCCTATACTCAAAAGGGATACCAATGTTATAGCCCTACTTTACATTGATTCTTTATCTCTGCTAATGTCACCTCTTTTGAGTTTACACCATACTACTCTAGTTTCTCAAGTTCTATTGACCTTAATGAGTCTCTTCCTCTACCTTGTCTGCCAGATCCTAACCTAGCATCAGCCCAATCCTCCAATACCTTCATTCCGTTTAAATCTTTCTCATCTCCCGGATTATCCCAATTTTCAGGTATACACACGACAAATCAAGGGAGGGGAGCCTCCTCTAGCTTCCACTTCTATGCCTTTAGTTCCCTCGTCAGATGATCCTATTTCCCAAGATGTTAACTCACCCATTGCTGTTCGAAAAGGTAAATGTAGTCGTACCCAACACTCAATCTTTAATTTGTTTGTTATGATTTCTTGTCACCCTCATATTACTGTTTTGTTAGTACTTTGTCTTCTATTGCTCTACCAAAATCTATTTCTAAAGCCCTGTCCACTATGGGTGGAGGAATGCAATGATAGAAGGAATGTGTGCTCTACAGGGTAATGATACTTGGAACTTGGTACATCTTCTTATTGATAAGTATATGGTTGGTTGTCGTTGGGTGTACATTGTGAAGGTTCATCTAGATGGTTCCTCGGCTCAATTGAAGGCTTGCCTTGTTGCTAAGGGATATACTCAGGTGTATAGCCTAGACTATTCAAACACATTCTCCCTTGTAGCCAAACTTGCCTCAGTACGTTTGTTCATCTCCTTAGGCACCACCTATCACTGGCCCTTGGGTTTGATGCCTAGGGGAGTCAAGCTTAGTGTGTCGGCTCAAGAAGTCACTATATGGCTTAAAACAATCTCCAAGGGCATGGTTTAATCACTTCAGTACTATAATACTTGAGTTTGGCCTTCAACGGTGTGCAATAGATCATTTCGTATTTTATCTCCATACACCATCTGGAAGGATTTTGCTTAGTGTGTGTGGATGAGATTGTGATTACTGGAGATGATGATCAAGGTATTTGAAGCCAAAAGCATTTGGGACTAAGTTTCAGACAAAGTATTTGGGACTATTGAAGTATGTCTTCGGTATAGAAGTATAAAGATCTTGTACAAGAATTGTCTTGTCTAGGAGAAAGTATGTTCTTGATCTTTTAGATAAGAAGGGCTATTGGGATCCAAACTTATCGATACACCCATGGATCCCAATAGTAAGTTACTTCCAAATATGAGTGATTTGTTGCCCAAACTAGGACACTACCGGAGACTTATTGGAAAGTTGAATTATTTTCCAGTCACTCGACCAGATATATCCTTCGCAACAAGTATTGTGAGTCAGTTTCTTGATTCCCCAAGAAAAAGTCACGGGGATGCAATAATTCACATTTTGAGATATCTCAAACGTGCACCAAGGAGAGGCCTCTTATATCAAGATTGGGGCCACAATCATATTTAAGGATATACAAATGCGAATTGGGTTGGGATGCCTCCCAATCAAAGATCCACAATCGGCTATTGTATCTTTGTCGGTGGTAATCAGGTGTCTTGGAAAAGTAAGAAACAAATTGTGGTGGCCAAGTCAAGTACTAAGTCAGAGTATAGGGCTATGGTGCACACTACATGTGAACTTGTTTGGTTGTAGAACATGTTGAAAGAACTAGGTTTTCCATATTCTCAGCCTCTGGAGTTAATGTGTGATAATCGAACTACTATTCATATTGTTTCCAAACCGGTCTTCCATGAGTGGACAAAGCGCATTGAAGTTGATTGTCATTTTATTCAGGAGAAACTTGTACAGACGCTCATTTACAACTACTTATGTGAAGTTTGAGTTTCAGCTAGTTGATTTATTCACTAAAGCCTTGGGAGGTACTTGTGTGAAATTCATTTGTAATAAGCTAGGAGCATATGATACATACGTTCCAGCTTGAGGGGGAGTATTAGTGCTTATTTAGTCATTTAGCATTATTATTATGTGTTAATAAGTCTGAATTAGTAAGGGTATTATGGTCATTGGTATTGTACATGACATGTATTACCAGTGTTTTAAAAGGCGAAGACGTAAGGCGAGTCATTTTATCCCTATTGAGGCAAGACGTAAGCCTAAAGGAGTTGAGGCATAAGAGTTTTGAGATTTTTCTTTTTTTATTTTAAAAATATAAAATAAATTATATATACAAAAAATATTATGAAATTTATTAAGATAAATTATAAATTTTTTTGTCTGAATTTTAAAATAAAAAAATAGTTCAACAAAAGTCAAAACACATTAACTAATTCCGTCTTTATTGCCTATACACTGTATACTTGTAAGTGTAATGCTACAGCCACATGCCCTCCTTGCATGTTGCCTTCCCAACCAGTAAAGAAATCTTGCTTTTCTAGTTGCCTCTCTCACACCATCTTCTCTCCAGAGTCCACTACCTCCATCGATAAGGGTCTCGAGCCGAGAAAGAGACACACGAGACGAGAGTAAGAGACACTCAAAGACAACCCAATTATCTCGTCGTAGAGAGAGAATGAGAGAGCGAAAGAGATGAACAGCTAGATAGAGGTGGCAGCGCAGTCATCCCGTCGGAGGAGCTCATCGAAGAAGATGACAGTGGCTCTTTGTCGAAGTGATGGAGCGCTTGTCAAAGGGAGGAGTCTTCAACAATTCTTCATCCATTCGTTGATAGACGCACGAAAGAAAGGGCCTTTCTGGCCTATTTTGCAGTTTCTTTAATTTTTTTATATTATAAAAGTAAGTTAAGGGCTGGTCCCAGAATGCGTGCGCCTTCCTCTTTGAGGCATAAAAAATGCATTTTTTCAGTGGAGGCGTACACTCTGACCCAGAAAGCATACGCATAGCAGGATTTTCACCTTTTGAACTATGCCCCAGTGCCGTCTAGCAGCAAAATGCCTCAAGGCGCGCCTCAAAAACACCTTTTAAAACACTGTGTATATATAAATAGAGGAAGAGACCTATCATTGATGTTAGGTCTTCCATTTTATCCAATTATTCAATGGTAATGTCATATTCTCCATGCTTCATAAATAAACATGAATGCAAGTGGGGAGCATCGAAAATAAACTTATTGAGAATGATATATTCCACATGTGATCTCACTCACATCCTCAAATCCTTATACAACTGGTCTTCACATGGGGCTCACTAAGCATCTCCATAGACCTCTCCTTTTCTTCTTCAACAATAAACTCTTTTTGGTCAACCATGTTCCTAGCTTTAACAATATCAAGTTGACTGCGTAACTCGGTAAGTGTCAGAGAAGTTGTCATAACTACGGCCCTTTTATCCCCATATCTATACAAGCCATTTTCGTGCGACAGTTGACTGCCAATGTCTATGATGTCCTTGAAATATTGGAGATCCAGATTTCTCCGTTCAAAAAGGGCATCTAGCTGAATCAGCTCAAATCGGTCCTTGGTCACAATGGTTATTGGCAAGGATTGGCCATGGGTGATGAGGAGTGAGGACAGCATTGAGGATCGAATTGGGGTTGGGGGTTAGGGGTTTGGAAAGTTATTACATATAATAGCACAAAAACATGGAAGATGGATGGGCCACAAACCTGTGATATTGGAGAAGCGCATCAGGCAGCTTGCAGTGCTGTGACTGTTCTTGCAAAGCTTCAAAGACCCTGGTGCTCCGGTTGAGAGCCTGTGATTGAAGGGCAAGGAGAGTCCAGTGAATTATTTTGGGATTCAGCACAGAAGATTTGCTGGTTGAGTTTCTCAACTGAGGATGAAGATGGTGGTGATGCAGCAACAGCAGCAGATTTTTTTTTTTCCTTGCTCTCTGCTACCTCTGCTCAGTTCTGAGTTCTGACAATGGCCAAGAGTGACAACAGTCTTTTTCCTTTTTATTTTTTAAACCTCTCTCTTTACTCCGTTTATCTTCACTCACAATGCTGCAAATCAATTGGTTTCTCTGTATGTGTTGGATTGTTTGATGATTACTGTTTTCAATGTAGTTGTATGGTAGCAGGGCTGAGATACTGGAAGGCAGAGGTGGCTGGTGACTGTGACTAGTGACTTTTTAAAAGCTCTCTTGGAGGGTTGAGATGAGGCTTTGGTACCAAATTATGCAAGACCTATTGGCATAAGAGAGGGATGCAGGAAAATAGAGAAAACAACAGGAAAACTAACAGGGGATTAAAAGAGAGAACAAAAAAGAAGATAGAACTCCATAGGCTGAATGCTCAATATTCAAATCTGCCCCTCATGGTTACACACTTACACATCAAAACATCTATAATTGTTTCCCCTAAAACAAGTAAACAATCTCTAGGAATCCATAATTAATGGAAAATAATATCAAATCCATAAAAATCAAAACAACACATAAATGTAAAAATCTTTAAATCATAGATTCATAAAGACCCTAGATAATCATAAAAACCCTAATGTACTAAATTGTTAGCTTATAAAATCTTACTATAAAAATTCTGTGAAAATAGTAAAATTTTATGAATATTGAATAATACAACAACAACAAGCCTTAAGTCCCACTAGGTGGGGTCGGCTACATGAATTCTTTTCCGCCAATTCACGCAATCAAAAGTGTTTTCCTCTATTAGATTAAGGCCTGTTAAATCCTTCCTCACTACCTTATTCCAAGTTATTTTAGGCCTACCCCTACCCCTTTTCATGTCAAAAACAATAACTAACTTACTCCTTCTCACAGGTGCTCTACTAGATTTGCATTACAAATGCTCAAACCATCTCATCCACCTCTCCCTTATCTGTTTTCAATCGGTGTTATACCTATGCTCATTTCTTACTTTATCTTTTAATGTTAAACCATTCACCGACCTTAACATTCACATCTCAGCAATTTTAATCTTTTGTACATGTTGTTTTTTAGTTGCCCAACATTCTAAACCATTAAGCATAGCTGACCTTATAGTCGTTTATAAAACTTTCCTTCTAGTTTTAAGGGTATTCTATTAACAAACAACACACCTGACGCACTCCTCCATTTTACCCAATCTATTTTAATTCTATGTACTATATCTTCTTCAATTTCCCCTTTAGCTTGCCTAATAGATCCAAGATATTTAAATCTACCAATGCTATTAATCTCTTGATTATCAAGTTTAATCTTTGTTGGCCTAACTAGGCTTTTCAATCTTATTTTAATGATAACAAATTAAGGATATATTAACATGTGTTGTTAAGTGATAATATTTCAGGTTTAAACAAAGTTATCATGGAAGGAAGCTTAGCAATTAAAGCCAAATGAAAGCTTACCGGAGTATAGAAGTAGTACATGTCAAACTTAAAGCTTAAAGGCAATTAGGACTTGAAGTCAAGCTGAACCTCGAGAGATGGACAAAAAGCTTGAAGACTTAGTGCTTAAAGAGTTTATATTTAGAAAGTCGTTTGAAAGTACTTCAGTTCAAATATAATTTAGACCTATGAAGCTCATTAGGATGCATCATAGACTTAGAGACCAACTTTTAAAAACCCTAGAAAATGGTTTTGAAAAATTACATTGAGTCTTTCAAATAACAAGGGTTTAAAAATAAAAAAATGAAAGTTTTTCACAAAATTGACTAGTTTGCCAACTGACCAAAATACACTGAATTTTCCCAACCGACTGACAAACATACCTGTTGAATAACTGCCCGACTGACTGACCATTTTGAACTAAGATCAATCAACTGACTGACAAGCCCAGCTAACTAACTCTTTTTGAACTGTGTTCAATCAGTCGACTGACAATTTCCTGGAATTTATTTCTAGCAGACAGAAGGGTCTCAGCCGCTTGTCCAGCCGACTGACCTTGTAGAAATACCTACCCAGTCGCCTGTCCAACCGACTGACTCTACGAGATTTTAAATTTTGAGCTTTAACGGGAAAATTCTAAAAATTAGTTTTTCAAATATGAACGTTATAAAAACTTGGTGGACACTCCAAGTAACTTGGGAAACAAGGAAACTCATCCTAAAAAGTCTATAAATACTCATTTAAACCCAAGAAATCAAATCACCAAGCAATCACACAGCATTCAAGCATTCAACTCTCAATCTCTCACAAAGCTCTTTCTTGCTCACACTCCATCTGGGAGAATTCATCTGAATTGCTGCCGATTCATAAGCCTACGGTTCTAATACTGAGTTTTCTCAATCCCTAAAGAACCCTTAGTGATCTCTAATCTTGAGCTTCATACTTTCTATCTTTATATTTGATTGAAGTATATTTAAGTGCTCTAACTCTACAAATTTGTTCTATTTTGAGAGTTATCTTGTACACAGATTCTTGTACCTTTCTTGTTGTACTTTGACGGTTCAAGGCTGATTTGGATCGTTGAACCAAGCGTGGGTTGATCTCTTGGAGAGATTTCTCTTCTTGAAAAAGAGGGATTTTTGTAAAAGGTTTGCTCCACCCGAAAAGGAGCGCTCATAGTGGAATCCTTTGGTAGTATGGCCAAAGGCGAGGACGTAGGATGGGGATAAGCCGAACCTCATAAAAAACGTGGTGTTCTTCTTTCCCTATTCTTTTAAATTTCAAAACTTCATATAGTGTGTGTGTGTGTATATGTTAAGTGCAGGTTGCAGGGCTCAAATGTTGAATTAAAAAGAAGACTCTTAATTTAAAGAAAGTACGTTTCAATTAACCGTTTGCGGAAACCCACAAAGGAGTACGTTGGTTAATTTGCGGAAATCTTAATTAAGAGAACACAATAAAATCAATTCAAAAACAGGGTTGCAATTTACTTACAAGGCTGCTTACAAAAAAAGCTGAAATTCCACAAAGGTCTTCAAATTGTGATTGGTTTGGTATTTGTGATTGGTTACTCGTAAATTGATTGGTTGTTTAAGTTTTCAGTTAATTTGTGGATTGTTTGAGTTTTAATTGTGAATTGATTGGTTTACTTAAGTTTTATCGTGTGTATTAAACAAGTAAGTAAAAATTTGTTAAAGGAACTTAAAGATTTTAATAACCCAATTCACCCACCCTTTTGGGATCACTATTCCACTTTCAATCTTTTCTCTATTTCTACTCCTTGCATTACTGAAATTACATTTCATATATTCTGTCTTATACCTACTTCTCCTAAACCCTTTAGACTCTAATGTGGCTCTCCAAAGTTCTATCTTACATTCCACTCCACTCCTACTATTATCATTCAACACAATATCATCTGCAAACTACATACACCAAGGATTCAAGGAATCTCATTTTGGATATTTTTAGTTAGTTCATCAATTACTAAAGTAAAAAGATAAGGACTCAAAGAAGAACCTTGACGTACACCTACTATAATTAGAAAATCTCTAGATTCTCCTCCTATAGTCCTAACGCTAGTCACTACTCTATCATACATATCCTTAATGACCTTTGTATATCTACTGCACACTCCTTTCCTTTCTAGGAACTACCAAAGAACCTCCTTAGGTACTCTATCATAAGCTTTCTCTAGGTCAATAGAAACCATATGCAAATCCCTCTTCTTTTCCCTAAACTTTTCCATTAAACTTCTTAAAACATAAATAGCTTCTGTTGTTGATCACACAAGCATAAAACCAAATTTATTTTCTGAAATCTTCATTTCTAATTTTATTCAATGTTCAATTACCCTTTCCCATAATTTCATTATATGGCTCATAATCTTAATTCCACAATAATTATTACAGTTTTGAATATTGCCTTTATTGTTGTACAAAGGTACTAGAGTACTTTTCCTCCATTCTTCTAGCATTTTCTTGGTTTTGTAATAGTGTTAAATAGATTTGTTAACCAAATAATTCCTTTATCCCCTTAACATTTCCAAACTTTAACTAGTATTTTATCTGGTCCTATAAATTCCCCACTTTTCATTTTTCTTAATGTCATCTTAACTTCAAGGACCTTAATTTTGAGAATAAATCTCTAATTTTAATCTTCTCCTCATCTGTCACTTCCAAGTTCAATCTTTCATTTTGGTTTTCATTAGACAACTTACCAAAGTATCTCTATCACCTCTCTTTTATGTCTTCTTCTCTAATTAAGACATTATCATTCTCGTCCTTTATACATTTTACATCACCTAAATCTTTGCATTTTCTTTCTCTAACTCTAGCAAGTTTATAAATGTTTTTTTTCTCCTTCTTTTGTATCAAGAATATAAAGTATCATAAGCTCTATGTTTAGCTTCACTAATAGTCATTTTTTCTTTTTCTTTTTTCTCGCTTCTTTATATTTTTCAAAATTTTCTATATTTCTACAATTTTGCCATATTTTATACCAATTTCTTTATGCCTTAACGGCTTTTTGGACTTTTGATTCCACCACCAACTTTCTTTACAACCCAAGTATCTTCCTTTGGACTCACCTAAAACCCCTTTTACTACCCTTACCATAGAATTTGCCATTTTATTCCAAAGAGTATTTGCATCAACCTTACCCCCTACAATCTAATCACACTCTTTGCTCATTTTATCTTTGAATTTTATTAATATTATCTCTCCCTTCAAGTTCCATCATCTAGTTCTCTTGTGTCGATTTATGCTACTCCTTCTCTTCCAATTTTTGATACGTATGTCTAATATTAAGACTATGCTAAGTAGACAAACTTTCACCTAGAATAATTTTACAATCGTTACAAGATAGATGATCCTCATTCTTAGTTATGAAAAAGTCTGTTTGGCTTTTATTATACCCAATCTTGAAGGTTGTTAAGTGTTCTCTTTTTATAAAGCAAGTATTGATATAACCAAATCGTAAGGCATGGTAAAATCTAAGATTGTATTACTGGCCTCATTTTTATCTCTGTATCCATGGCCTCCATGTATCCTCTCATATCCTATATTATCCTTTCCAATGTGACCATTTAAATCAGCTCCTATAAATGTCTTTTTCAGACATTGATATCTCTTGTACAATACTATCCATATCTTCTCAATATTGTCTTCTATGATTTTCTGCTAAGCATATTTGGGGAGCGTATACACTAATAATTTGATACTAATGAAATCAATCAAATAATATTTAAGCAACGAGAGGTTACAAGAATTCTTCGATCTAAATTCAAGATTCAAATTCAAGAATATTGAAAAAACAAGATACCTCAACCCATAAAATCTTTATTGCTTCGTTATTGATCTCTCAATCCATTGCATGCCACAATTGAATATGATTTGTTGGCCTAACAAGGCTTACAACTCTTATTTTGATGATAACAAAGCAAGGAAATTTAATATGCTTCAAAGTTATGATGTTTCAAGAAAACAGATCTTGGAAGCTCAAATTCAGGAGATCTAAGCATACAACAAATGATCACAAGGAATATTTTGAAAGCTTACATCAATTCAAGTGATCTAGAATGAAAGCTCAAAGAAAGATGAAGTTCAGGACCTAAAGGACTCAAAGCAAACAAATTCATATGTGAAGACTTCAAGGAATTCAAGAATTGAAAAGTTGAAAGAGTCTATAGGACATGTTATGTAAGTACTTCAAGTATACACCAATATGAGATTGTTTGAAACTCATTAGATAAGAGACCTAGAGACCTAATTTTTAATCTTGGAAATTATTGTTTAAGTAAACAAATCAAAAATTCAAGATTTGAGAAACAAATAGAGTTTTTACAAAGAAATCTTAAAAACGACATTTTTTGAACTAGACAAAAGCCTGACTAAAAACCCTCAGTAGGCTGACATATTTAATGTTTCTAAGATGGACAGACAGAAGGTCATCAGGCTACTGACCAGACCTTGACAGGCACCTGACGTGGTAAAATGAGAAGCCTGACTGGGTTTTGCCAGGCGACTGTCACCCTTCTGACTTTGAAATTAAACTGAGTTTTAAAATGACAGGCGCCTAACCTAAAGTGACAGGCTGCTACCACGCGGTAAAATTCAAATTTTTATAACGGGAAAGTTTTTAAAATTTGATTGCTTGGGGCTCAAACTTATCTAAAACTCGGGCACTACTCCAAGTAAACTTGGGGATCAAGTAAATTCCTTTTCTCAAGTCTATAAATAGCCTCAAGATCATTGATTTTATTCACCAAGCATCAATTTCAGCTCTCAAACTCTCTAAATTGCTCTCATCTTTCAAAGGCTCTCCTGCTCACATATAGCTTACAAAATCCACTGAGATTTGCTGACTCTCAATCACTGATTGTGCGCTCAAAGTCTGAATCTTTCACTCATTGAAAGAAATAGCAGGTGATAAAATTCCTTGAACTTCAATTTCAATTTCGTATTGTATTACTTTGAAGTATATAGTTTTGAATTTGTACTAATCTTCTTTGTTGGAAAGTGTTCTTGTACGCAGCATTTATTTCGTATTTCTTGTAGTTCTTAGACGATTCCAGGTTGTTGGATCGTTGACCAAGCGTGGGGTATCGCTTGGAGAGGTCATTACTCTAGCCTACTGAAAGGAGTGTATAACGGTCTTGTTCCGCCCGGAAAGGAACTGGTATAGTGGAATCCTTAGGTAGTTTGCCTAAGGCGAGGACGTAGGCTGGGGATAAACCGAACCTCGTAAAAAATGCAGTATCACTCTCTTTCCCTTACTCTCTTTATTTTCAGCATAGATTAACTGCGTGGATGATTTATATTTCTTAATCATAAAAACTACGTGAATTGGATTTTAAATAAGCTGAAATTTAATTTATTTTTGGGATTGCAGAAACCGAAAGGGAGTACGTTGGTTGATCAATAATTTGCAGAAACCTTAAAGGAGTACGTTGATTGGTTAACAACTCAAAACCTATTAACGGAAGGTTTATTCGAAATCTAAATTTTGGGAAGAGTGTGAATGTTATATTGATTATCATAAAAAAAGATCAAATTCATTCTCTGCGGGACTTAAATCAAATTTCATATACATAGGGCTACAAAGGCTTAAACTTATCTAAGAGCTGAAGCTCATATATTAATTGAATATATTGTGGTTGAATGGTTTAAAGTTTGATATTGATTAGGGTGTGTTGATATTCCAAAGTTATGGTTAAGCTAGACGATTCCAGGTTGTTGGATCGTTGACCAAGCGTGAGGTATCACTTGGAGAGGTCATTACTCTAGCCTACTGAAAGGAGTGTATAACGGTCTTGTTCCGCCCGGAAAGGAACTGGTATAGTGGAATCCTTAGGTAGTTTGCCTAAGGCGAGGACATAGGCTGGGGATAAACCGAACCTCGTAAAAAATGCAGTATCACTCTCTTTTCCTTACTCTCTTTATTTTCAACATAAATTAACTGCGTGGATGATTTATATTTCTTAATCATAAAAACTACGTGAATTGGATTTTAAATAAGCTGAAATTTAATTTGTTTTTGGGATTGTAGAAACCGAAAGGGAGTACGTTGGTTGATCAATAATTTGCAGAAACCTTAAGGGAGTACGTTAATTGGTTAACAACTCAAAACCTATTAACGGAAGGTTTATTCGAAATCTGAATTTTGGGAAGAGTGTGAATGTTATATTGATTATCATAAAAAAAGATCAAATTCATTCTCTGCAGGACTTAAATCAAATTTCATATACACAGGGCTACAAAGGCTGAAACTTATCTAAGAGCTGAAGCTCATATATTGATTGAATATATTGTGGTTGAATGGTTTAAAGTTTGATATTGATTAGGGTGTGTTGATATTCCAAAGTTATGGTTAAGCTAACCAAGTATTAAAGGTTAAATTAATCTTGATAGTACTGCGATGCATATATTGACTTATACTTGGTAAATCAATTATTTGATTGGGTGATTAAGTTTTAATAAATTGTGTTTTGGTTTGAGGATTGAATAAGTAAACACTTTGCTGTGTGATTGTTAAATCAACAAAAGGTTAAGAATCTTAAAAAGAATTAAAAGAAAATTTAAATTACCCAATTCACCCCCTCCCCCCCTCTTGGGACTACACCTTAGTTTTCATGATTCCTCTGAAAGTCGTCGAAGTCGAATGAATTCAAACCCAAACAATGGAAGATGAATAAAAGAATACTATTTTAGAAATAGCGTAACCTGAAGAATCTAGAAAATAAATAAATAAAAATTGCCCAAAAATCCTAAAAATGTCAAACATTTCCATCACAGGCCTTGAAGCTCATACTGCATCATTGCAACTTCTAAATACAAAATCTTGTGGAAATTGGCAGTGGAAAGGTTCGAAAGAAGATTGGCTTCTTGGAAAGCCAACAACTTGTCTTGCAAAGGGAGGCTCACAGTGATAAAAAGCACATTGTCTAACTTGTGTTACCCACATACCCCCGTATTGACTTCTATGCCTCATTGATTTAAGGCTCACACTGATAAAAAACACATTGTCTACTTGTCATGTGGAGAGAGACACACTTAACTGGTCTAAGGTCTTGTTGCCGAAGGACTTGGAGGCTAGGCATTAAGTCTCTACATTTGATGAACCAATACATTCTTAGCAAATGGTTATGGTGTTTCAAAGAGGAGAAGAACCATTTATGGGCATACAGCTGAGGCTTTCATTCCCCAACAGGTATTTTTTCCCCATGGATGTCGTTTATGGAAGGGGATTCTCTTAGCGCAAGAATACTTCTGTCAGGTGGCCTAAATTATAATCGGTTCAGGCAACTCCATTTCTTTTTGGAAAGGTCAGGGGGGAAGAAGTTTATGCAGTCATTCCCCTAAATGAACCAATTCGTTCTTAGAAAATGGTTATGGTGTTTCAAAGAGAAGAAGAACCATTTATGGGCATAGAGCTGATGATTGCTTTCCCCAACAGGTGCTTTTGCCCATGGATGTCGTTTATGGAAGGGGATTCTCTCAGCACAAGAATCCTTCTGTCAGGTTGCCTAAATTATAATTGGTTCAGGCAAATCTATATCTTTTTGGAAAGATCCCTAGTTGGGGGGAGGGGGGGTTGGGGGATGGAGAATTTTATGCAGTCATTCACCAAATCTCCACTGAATTTCTCAAGAAAAAAGAAGGCACATTGAAAATATGAGAATAGAGCTGAAGCTTGCTTTCACCAACAACTGGTTTTGCCTCAGGGATTTGGTTTATGGAAGGGGATTCTCCCAGCACAAGAATACTTCTGTCAGGTAGCCTCAATTATAATTGGTTAAGGCAACTCTGTTTCTTTTTGGAAAGATCCCTGATTAGGGGGAACTGAACTTTTTCAGAAAAATAAGGCACCACAGGAACCATTTTCTGGAACACAATGTTCACTAGATTCCCAGAGGCATGAAGGAAGCTGAAGTTGCAACCCTAATCAGGCTGCAGTATTCAGCAAAGACAGAGTAAGAGGTGTTAATATATTGCTCTGGCCTATGTCGGTTCAGGGTGCTTCTCAATGAGATCAGTCTACACCCATTAGCTGTTGCAAATTGCAGCACAATTTCCCAACAGAATTAATATGGGTGAAGGGTGCACCTATGAATATAAGCTTCTTCACCTGGCTGATTACTTGGGAAAGACGATTGACTATTGCCCACTTACAGAGGAGAGGATGGTGTACACGGGCAGATGCTACTCATGCAAAGCTACTTCAAAATCAGTCAACCACTTACTCCTTCATTGCTCCTTTGTTTCATAATTTTGGTAAAGAATGCTAAATCATATGAGTCATTCCATACTCAGCAGTGGTTTTTTTACACACTAGACAAAACCCCAAGATACAACAAGGCAGGAAAATCCTATGGAAATCAATTACTTGCTCAACATTCTGGAAAATTTGGAAGAAAAGAAATCAGAGGGCTTTTAAAGGACAAGAAAGAAGCAAGCCTAAAGTCTACTCATCCATCATGAAGAACCTCTTTGGTTATGGGTGGCACATGAATTCAAGCTTGCATCCTGTTCTGAGTTTCTCAATTTTCAGGAGCTCTCGGTTCAGATTAGTTCATGTATATTAGTTCTGATTTCTGTAAGGGTCTTGTTTCACCCTCTTTGTATGCTAATGATTTGCTAAAATAAAATTTTTCAACATTCCAAAGAAAAGGAAATATATTAATTTAGATATACTTGCAAAGCGTAGTTCCACCCCTTAGTCTTTGCAAACCCCTTCAACAGTTAGGTTCCCTATTGATACGCAATTAGAGATACAAAATAAGAATCATTAAATCATCATAATGCTTTAATTTTTAAAAAGAAAGTTTAAATTAAAATAGTTATAAGAATTTATCATTTAGAATAAAATTTGTCATCTCAACCAGTCCCCCCATATGCAGCAATCAAGCAGTAATATGCTAAGCAAGAAAGTATCACCCAAAAAAAAAAAAAATGAAAGAAAGGGAGAACCAAAGAACCAACAAACAAAACAGAGCGGTCCTCGAGCTTTGACAGATAGCCCAATTGGTGGCTAAAAGTGCACCAACAACAATCAAGAAGTAATTGGATAAGTTTAAAAAGACCCTGCAACTGAAAAGATTATCTCAAGAACGAGGACCCACATTACATTCAAGTTGAGTTAATGTTTTTATAACTTCAATCTAAATGGACAATGGCAAGACATAAATAAAAAAGATAAGCCCTTTATCTTCCATGACCATCAATATAACTCATTATAAATTTGTAGTCATTTCTAGTGCATAAGTCAATAACAACCAACCTCTTCTTCAATATATTCCCTGCTAAATTTAACTACTCAAAGATGGCTTTAAAAATATATTATTTCATCGAATCATCGGGTTAATCTTGTAACAACTTCCAACCTGTATCAAAGGAAAAAGTCACAATAAGAAACTAAACCAATAAAAAATTGTATAGCCTGTACTATCTATACTCAAATATAACAACAACGACAAGAAGCATTAAGTCCCACTAGGTGGGTCGGCTTCATGAATCCTTTCCCACCAATTCACCTGATCCAAAACGTTTTTATTTAAGAGCTATTAAATCCTTCCTCACTATCTCATTCAAAGTTATGTTAGGCATACCTCCACTGCTTTTCATGCCAGAAATAATAACTCACTCCTTCTCACAAGTGCTTTACTGGGTCTGCGTTTCAAATGCCTAAACCATCTTAGCCGCCCCTCCCTTATCTTGTTTCCAACCGGTGCTATACCTAAATTATTGCATATATGCTCATTTTTACTTTATCTTTTAATGTTAACCCACTAATCCACCTTAACATACGCATCTCAACAACTATCATTTTTTATACATGTTGTTTCTTAGTTGCCCAACATTGTGAACCATAAAGCATAGCTGGCCTTATAGCCGTATATAAAAATTTCCTTTTAATTTTGAGAGTATTCTAAAATCACACAACACACCTGACACACTCCTCCATTTTAACCAACCTATCTTAATTCTATATACTACATCTTCTTCAATTTCCCCTTCAGCTTGCATAATAGATCCAAGATATCTAAATTTATCAATGCTATTAATCTCTTGATTATTCAATTTGATCATCTCTCTATTGCTACTCCTTACATTACTAAAATTAAATTTCATATATTTTGTCTTATTCCTACTTATCCTAAACCCTTTAGACTCTAATGTGGCTTTCCAAATTTCTAACTTAGATTCCACTCTGCTTCTACTATCAACAATCAACACGATATCATCTCCAAACAACATACACCAAGGGATCTCAATTTGGATATTCTTGGTTAGTTCATCAATTACTAAAGTAAAAAAGATAAGGACTTAAAGTAGAACCTTGATGTACACCTATTGTGATTGAAAACTCTCCACAATCACCTCCCACAATACTAACGCTAGTCACTACTCTATCATACATATCCTTAATGACCTCCATATATCTACTGCAAGCTCCTTTCTTTTCTAATATTCACCAAAGAACTTCCCTAAGTACTCTATCATAAGCTTTCTCTAGGTCAATAAAAGTCATATGCAAGTCCTTCTTTTCCCTAAACTTTTCCATTAAATTTCTTAAAAGATAAATAGCTTTTGTTGTGATCTCTTAGGCATAAAACCAAATTGATTTTCTAAAATTTTTGTTTCTAATCTTATTCTATGTTCAATTACCCTTTCCCATAATTTAATCATATGACTCATAATTTTAATTCCAAGATAATTATTATAGTTTTGAATATCGTCTTTGTTTTTGTACAAAGGTACTAACATACTTTTCCGCCATTCTCCTGACATTTTCTTGATTTTTATAGTAGTGTTGAATAGATTAGTTAACCAAATAATTCCTTTATCCCCTAAACATTTCCGAACTTTAATTAGTATTTTATCTAGTCCTATAGATTTCCCCCTCTTCATTTTTTTAATGTCATCTTAATTTCAAGGACTCTAATTTTGCGAATAAATCTCCTATTTTTAGTCTTCTCCTCATTTGTAAGTTCCAAGTTCAATCTTTCATTTTGGTTTTCATTAAAAACTTATCAAAGTTTCTCCACCACCTCTCTTTTATATATTCTTCTCTAATTAAAACATTATCATTCTCGTCCTTTAGACATTATCCTCAAATAAAACAACTTGGAAGAATTCCATGTTAGGTCTCATGTTCTAAGCTTGGGAGAGGGTGGGAAGGGGTATCAGATGGGAGTTGGACTACTTTCCCTATGTAACCCAGGCCCAGTCAGTCTCCAGTGGAATCACACGTGCACACACAAACCCTAGCTTATAACAATCTGGTTTTACTTTATTGTTTTTCTTTTTTGTTCCTATTTTGATAGAAAACAAGCTGGCACATTAAAAGCAAAGAACCAAATTTGCAATAAATTCTCTAGAATTTTTCAAAACCTTTTCAAAATTATCCTCTTAATTAATAAGCATTGTGTTAGGGTGTGACAATGTAATGGGGAAAAGGGGGAGTGAGATACTGCTATAATTGTATTCTTCAGAGATTTGGAATGAATATATGATTATCTGTGTGATCGTATGTATGATTATTCTCTTGTAATTGAATAATATAAGTAGTCCCTTTGATTGTGGTATTTTGTTGCCTTGGATTGTGATGTCTCTGATGGTTATAGTCTTATTCGGTGTATAAGAATATATTGCTCGTGTGATATCCTATTGTTCCTTGGTTGTCTTAAGTATTGAGACTCACCAGGTGCTCATGATTGCAGGCTTGAACGTGTGAGACTTGGCTGACTTGTCGAGAGAGAGCTCTCAACGAGTGCCACACGGCCCTTACTTGAGTCCCATTTTGGGGGTCCGTGACACATTGCTTTGTTAAATTACCACTTTACCTAAAGGCTTAAGCTATTAGGTTGTGGGTCAACAATGTATATCAAATTTTAACACTCTCCTGCACGTGGAGAGATAAACAAATGATAAATAACACCACAGAATAAATGCAGGCGACAAGACTAGAACCCAGGACCTCCCGGTAACCAAAGTTCTAATACCATGTTAGATTACCACTTTGCCTAAAAGCTTAAGCTATTAGATTTTGAGCCAACAATACATATCAAGCTTTAACATGCTCACACACAATTGTTTTACGTTACTTGGATTTGAAGCAAATCTTAGTTATATCTTGTCTAGTGTATGCATTCTTTAGTAAATAAAAATTAATTAAAAAATAGGTGTGAAATTTCTTAACATCAAGGATCATTTATATTCCTAGTAAAAGTTAAAGAGTTTATAGAAACCTTGCTCTCCCTGTAGTCAACAAAATTCAAAACGAATTCACTTTATGCACATCATTTGAACTTCATTTTATTAGTCACATGACTCACGTTTCACATGCAACTGAAAAGGTCTGCATTAGTGGCTAAAATATCAAACTCAAATATTTGATTTCTATTTCCAGTGCATAAACCAAAAGCTTCCTTCTATTTTCAGCACATTCATTAACAGTAAAAAAAATTAAATTGTGATGCATTTTTCTTTGAAAACTAGATGAACGAGCAGGCCATTTTAGGAACCAGACGGCAGATGGCCTCCAACTCGATTTAACATCCAGAATTAGGTTTGATCATAAACAACCAGGCTGAAATTGAATCAATTGGTCTGCTTAGATTTTTCATTTAAATAATATTTTTCATTAAACAATAACATTTTCATTCAAAATATACTTAAAATACATGTTATCTGCCTACTTTATTGTTTGAAGATGAGACTTCAAAAAAAAAAACTAAATTTTCATTCTTAAAACAATCTAATACTTTGGCACCACCCTTGAATCCTAATTAAAATTTATTTAATTTTATGTACGATAGTTTAATATATAAATATAGTTATTTTATGCATCTAAGTTCCTAATCCATTTTTACAGTAATCATTTATCAAAAATAAGCTTGAAAGATACCTGAGTAACATTAGGTTGTGAGCAGTGAGGAGGAATCATTTCAAAAGTATGGATGCCACTTAAAGAAAGCTTTTATACATTAGTCAAAAAGTGCATGGTTGCTGCTCAAAGAAGTGAACAGTGAGGTAGGAATTAATCCACTTAAATTTGGTCCAAGACGAACAAGCATAGGGAATTTATTAAAACCATTGAATTCAGAATATGGTAAAGTAGCTCCTGAATGGGGAACTACTCCTTTGATGTGTGTCGCAATGACTTTACTTACAATGTTCTTATCTTTTATTTTTAAAGGAAGATTGGTTTCAAATTACAACCATATCATTAGGTCAATCAATTAAAGAGTGTAATCATGGGCAAATCCCTTATACCTCAATTATTTAAGTTTGGCCCACTGAATCTTTGGATAGATGAAAATCACATCCAACTAAACTTCATTTCCAAAATTATTCATACATAGAATAAACAAACCATAATCTTTTGAGATGTCACACGAGACAGAATGTGGTAAACTTTGCAAGTCACACATAAAACAAAATAAAAAATATCCAAAGTGCATTAAAATGATAACAGCAATAATAAGTTGGGGACCATTTGGTATCACTGTAAAAAATCATGGAAACAGAGACCAAAATGAAAAGCCAAGTGAAAACTAGGAAACTAGAAATTTGTTTGCTTGCCATTTTCAAAAAAATAAAGCAAATTAAAAACCTAATTGAACTCACATTCATTGCTGTCCTTGAATCAAATAATAATCGAAGATGGTGATTAAAATAATAAAAATGCAGTTGAATACAAACTAGAAATATCTAATAGCAATAGCCGTAATTATTTACATATTATCATATTTTTTAAACACAATTTCGGATGCCGCAAGAACAATCCTATTAAACATAACAGTCGAAAAAGGGCCACAATGGTTTTTTGAATAATTTTTATTATTTTTTCAAATTTTTAGACATGCCATGGATATTTTATTTTAGACATATTTTAAATGGTTATTTTAGTTAATTTTAATTGTATAGAATGAATGATTTAATTAACAAAAGTTCATAAAAAATTTAATGTTTTTCCAAAATTAAAGAATAAAAAATTAACAATGTAAACAAATTCGTAGTCATAAATTGTCTGTTCACTAATTAGAAACCAAAAAAAAACACAGAAAATAAAAAATAATAGTAAACAACCCCTTAATAATATTCCTGTGGGAACTTGACAAAAATGAAAACGAAAGGGAATGCGTCATCTTAGAAATGAAGTTCGCAATGACAAATCATTCAAAATATTCCAGGTTCATTTTTTCCCTACTTTTCTCGCATGTGAACCAGAAAATTAGTCATGCATTAAACAAACAATATAAAATGTGGAAATGGAACTGGGTAATCACAGGAGCAGAAGAGGGTAAGTTCTGATCAAAACAGAAGGTCCCCTAAATGGTCTACAGATACAAATATCTTTAAAATGGCACCAAAACCCTAGATCAGAGCAGCAAAGCAACGCCCTCCGAGAAAACTCAGTAAAACCAGAGCTAACCTGGGCTCTAATGAAGATGTGGATAATTCAAAATTTGAACAAGAAAATTCAAAATAATAATATAATAATAAAAAGATAAATGCAAAATGCACAGAGAGAAACAATAACAGTGAAAAGAGAGAGAGGGAAGAGATGAATGGACATGTTACCTGAGGATGCCGGAGAAAGTTATGCGTCGCCGGAACTTGGGAGGACGACGCGGGTGGACGACGGTATGTAGAGAGCGCACGTGCGAGAGAGCGAGGTGAGAGAAAGATGAAGGACTGGTGGCAGTGGGGGAATAAGGGATTTCACACATCTTAAACGTCATCGTTTTTTCAATCTTTACTAGATTTGTATAATTTATGTTTTTTCTATTTTTTCTATTTTATTCTTTAATGAGAAATAGATTATAAAAGCGAAATTTACTAATGTTCAATTTCTGTAATAATTTTTCTGTTATTTTAAATTAAAACTAATTTTTATCATTCTTTTATGCTTTTTATCTTATTCTTTTGTGAAATTAGACTATAAAAGCACATTTTAACTAATGTTTTACTTTTGTAATCATTTTTCTGATATTCTAAAAAATTAAAAATATTTTTTATCATTTTAAATTATTTTGATAATTTGTTGCCAAAATAGGTTGATATGTATAGTCAAATTTTTTAGATTCAGTTATTTTATGGATAAATTTTAATTAAATTAACATAAAATAGCCATAAATTTGAAATATAATTAAAATAAACACATTTATAACTTTCAAAAAAATTTAAAACTAATTAAAATCATTTAATGTTTTTACTATTTTAATTTCATTTCTCACATATAATAAGATTGTTCTTGCAAGTAAAAGCTCAAATTTTGATAATAAAATCATTATGATCATTTTTATTACAACATTTAAATATTTTTTATTTTTTATTTTTTTATTATACTTTTAATTATTACTTGATTCAAGTATAAAATCGATTATTTGTTCAATCAACTTTCAAATTTGTTTTAATTAGAATGTTAACCAAGTAGATTTCTAGTTTTAAATTTTTACTTTTTATTTTTTTTTAAATTTAAATTTTTTATTTTTAATTTCATATTTGAAATAATACCAATATGTTTCCTTTGTAAAAATTTTTATTCATAATAGTACAAATTGAATAAGATAAAAGCCAAATAAAAATTTAATAAGAATAGATAATTTAAAAAAAATCACTTATACAAAACTTTACATCATTTCTTGCAACAATCAATAGGATATAATACATATATACATATTCTTATAGTGATCTTTAAGAATAATTATTTTTATTTATTTTTTATGAACTAATAAATATTTATGTGCGTATTTGCGCGTATATGTTGTTGATTTTTTAGTCTAATCCCTATTTTCATCATGACAAACCATATCATCTTATTTGTACAATAAGTGTGAACAGGTTTATGTTTCTAGAAGCACGAATGACGAATGTCATATGGAAGTCATAAGAGCACCTAAATGAATAGATCCTGACGTATTCCATGGTGTATGAAGGAGTAAAGCATGAAGATTTTTGTTTACTTTTTTTTTTTGTGTTGTAATAGTAATCAAGTTTGAATGTGCATGCATATCATATGATTTTATTTGAAACTCAAACAATGACCTTGGTTTGACCATAGGACCTCCAAGTAACATGAAAAACCTTTTTTTCATAAAATGTCTAACTTATACAAATGATTTAAAATGATTTTGAAATTAAAAGAAGGCAAAAACTAACTTTTACAAATGGGTCAGTTGATCGGGCAGTTGACTAGACAGTAGAAATGAGTCTTTTTCTTAATCCGTAACTTTTTATCTTAACAATTGTTCAACATAAAAGTTGTGCGATTTTCTCTTGGCTTTATGTTGATACTAAGAACGTCCAATTTGGAATTATATAGAAACAGTTATGGTCAAAACACTGAAAGGTGTAAGTAGTAGAAAAATTCTCTTCATGTTTCTTCCGTCTCATTGATGGGCATGTTTCTCAATCCATAACTTCTTATCTTAGCAAGTGTTCAACATACAAGTTATGGGATTGTTTTCTTAGCTTTCTGTTGATATCAAGGACGTCCAATTTGGAGTTCTATAATAAAAGTTATGTCAAAAAAATTGAAGGGTGTTCACACAGAAAGCGCCTCAAAGGGCAAAAATGGCTAATTTTTCAAAATATAATATTATATCTTCCCCCAACGGCCATAAAACAGTTAGTTTTGGTTTTAGCCTATAAATATTAATCCCAGACACTTGTAAAAGATGAGAAAAATCACTTAAGAGTATACTTGCTTATTATTTGTTTTTCCCTAATTTTTTATACCTCATTGTGCTTTAAATATCATATTTCTCCATGGTGATCCTTCAATATAGGGAAGGTAATAGTGCGGCTGATTTTCTTACTAGATATGAAGAAATGGGAAATAATGTCATCTACGAAGAACAACGTCTTTTACCATGTTCATAAGTTGGGTCTCACTCCTTTCGTCATTAGTTCAACCTCTCGATTTTTGTTTGGTAGGTTTAGATTTTTTGATTTTTTTTATTGTTTGATTTTATTTTATTTTATTATATTTTTTGATATGTATGTTTAGATTTATTTCTTATTTAGCATTGTTTGGATTTGTAGTTCTGATTTGATTGGTTGTAGGTATTGTTTTTGGGAGGGTTGTTCTTTTTCACTATGTGCATGTATTGATCCTCATCTTCAAAATGTGAACTTCACAAATACACAATCACATCCATTTGCATTAGAAATCAAATCATTAACAAACACAAAAATAACAACAATTGATCACCAAATTTGCAGACTCCGTTTTCAAGCTTCTATCTCTACGACCCCTCACCTATAAAACACAAACAAGCACAGAAAAACCATCAAATTTTAAACCCGAAATTCACACAAAAATTGAGAACAAAACAATTCTTCACAAAATTCAAATTCAAACTCGAATCTCAATCCCACCAAATTCAACCCGAATCTCCAAATTAAGGCCTAATTGAAATTTAATATCCAATTTGAACCTCAATTTTTGAAGTAGAGCTCAACTGACCTTTAATTTTGAAATTAAGGCCAAATTGAGTTTCAATTTCAAAAATTGAGACTCGATTTTGTTAAATTAAGCTCAATTGTACATTTCACTTAATTTTTTCACACATAATTTCACATACACACTCTTCAAATCTACAGTTAAAATTTTACATAAAATTTAAAATTTACTCAACACAAATTACTCACCACTACAGATAGCAAGGCTCCATGTCCACTACAATCCGGACACATGGTAAGGGTCCATCATCCGCACCCTCAAATGCTAAAGAAATGAAGATAAACTGGCCGTAGTCAGTTGGTAACATATTTCAAAGAATCTTGCTAGCAAATGAACCAATTTGGCCTTGGGCTGGGATTAGTGAATAGTAAGTCTAGCTCTAGCTTCAATATAAAGTTCAATATCCCCACCAGGCCATCGTACCTGCTTTCACCAGTGACTCTACATGCTATCAACAGCATGTATGGTAATACACAGCAGCATTCTACCACTTCCTGCTCTTAGAAAATCACGGAGCAGTCTGGAGACCATAATTGCTTTGACAACTGAGACTTAACTAAGAAGCCAAACAGGATTAATAGCGCACCTGACCCAATACTCAACTGCTTCGAGTCCAACATTACCAATGACGGCCATGTATCGAAGGTTGAGATTACTAACTTGTTAGGGGAATATTTTGATAAAATTTGTGTCAATTTCAAAAGTAAAGTGTTTGGGTCACTGAAAATATATACTAGGCATTCTTCTTTAAAATCCTTGACAGGAAAAATCCATATTCCGTTACTCCGGTAGGACCGATAAGATCCCAAGTAGGATCCCGATCTGAAGATCCTGATGATTCATCAATCAAATAGGATCCTCTTGAATCTTCAAATCAAGGCGTAATTGAAATTTAATTTCAAATTTAAACCTCAATTTTCAAAAGTTGAGCCGGATTAACTTTTAATTTTTAAATTAAGGCAAAATTGAATTTCAATTTCAAAAATTAAAACTCGATTTAGTTAAATTAAGCTCAATTGTACATTTCACCTAATTATCCACACATAATTTCACGTACACACTCTTCAAATCATACAACTGAAATTTTACATACAGTTTAGAATTTACTCAACACACATATTATTCACCTTACACTCACATTACCCCATATTGCATATCACACAATTTCATCGCATTTCACTCTCACCACTCACGTTGCACCCACATGACCTCACAAGCACATGCGCACACATTATCAAGCTCATAACCTCTGTTTCGGTATGTGGCTCTGTTAGCCTTGGCGGCTACATGATCCTAATTGTCATGTTTTCATGATAACAACCCATTAGTGGTTTTAGATAATTTAATATGTTCTCATGATATTAACCTATTTATAGTTCCAAGTGTATCCTATCTTTGCATATCACATTAAGTAGAGGTATAATTGATAAATACGTGAAGGTATTGGATCAAAGGCAAAAATCGGGTCATGTAGAGACCTGAAAAATAAAATAATAAAAAAATTGGGAAAAAGAGATTTTTGGCTGAGGAAGGACAAAATCGGCGATGATTTTATAAAGGAGGAAGATAACTGGCGACGGTTTCGGGGTTTTACCGTGGGTCGGTAAAGGGTAAACGGTAATTTCTAGGCCGGTTAAATAGAAAAACCAGCGACAGTTTTTTGAGGGTCAGAGTGCAGTGAGTCCTATAAGGGATCCCGCGAGCCATCTTCCTTTAACAAAATAAATTTTCTTTCTTTCTCTTCTTAAACCCTACGAAACTCTTCACTCTCTCTTTATGATTCCAACTTCATTTCAGCCCCAATTGACAATCAAGAACCACCACGGGGTTCCTAGGAAGATTCTCTGCAATCTACGCAGAGCAGATTTTCAGTTTGAGGTTCCAGAACACCATCCCAAAACTAGGGTAAATAGTATATTTTGGAGTTTTTAAGTTAATTTGGAGTATATGAAATCTAGGAAATGTTAAATGGAGGTTATTCTATGAGTTGTGTTGAATAATTTGGGTAAAATGTGAATTGTAGTTTTTTGGGTTGTGAACACGAAAAGGCGTAGGAATTGGGTGTTTTTGTGAAATCTCAGTAAGTCAAGTAAGGGGAATAAATTATAGTGGTCTTTTTATGGAAATTATGGGTTGAGAAATATGTGAAAATGGTGTATGTTATTTTACCTTAAATTTATTATAACATAAATATCAGATGAAATTTGTGTGACACATGATTTATATTAGGAAATGTTTAAAATTGGGTTAAATGAATTACCCTGAGAAATATGAGTTTATGAAATGTGTATTGATATATGAGATTTGAAATGTGGAAAAATGATGAAAGTGAAATGTACTGATATACATATCTTCTGAGAAATGTGAATTATGTGAAATGAGATATGTACATGTATTTATGAGATGGCATGAGTATTGAATTGATGAAATACCATTGAAATGATGAAATGAATTGTGAATAATGAAAATGTGAACATTGCAATGATAATGCTGCAATGAGAATAATGATATGTGAATATTGGTATGAGAATATGAAATTGAGAATGTGAGAATGTGAGTATTGTAATGTGAATACTACAATATTGATATTGAAATGTGAATATAAGAAATATGATTATGAGAAATGTGAATATATGAAATGTAAATATTGCAATGTTAATTTTGCAATATGAAAATGAGAAATGTGAATATGGGAAATATGATTATGAAACATGAGAATGAGGGAAATGTACTATTGCAATGTAAAATTCTGCAATATGAATACTGAATTACAAGAATTGAAATATGAAATTCTGAAATAGGAATGCAGACATGTGATTGATGAAAAGCCAATACCACATAATGATTGTTGGTATGTGGCAGTGATAACCTTGATGAATGGATATGGAAACCCTAATGATGGGTTGTGATATAGAGCACAATACCGTTGCTAGTGGAGTTAGTGCAGCCTTACGGGCTTGTGGAATGTGTGGCGTGATAGTAGACTAAGTTGTATAGGAGAGTTGTTGTGCCCCCTAAGTCCGGATCAAGGCTTTTGGCCGGCTAGTCGTACTACAGACATGAGATATATAATGATATTTGACCTAATCGGGTCAGCCAATCGCGGTTAGGTTCAGCCTTCGGGCCACACAACCCTATTCCTAGTGGGAAGCATAATATGGAAAGATATCCTCAGGGAACCCATGAGTACATACACAGATGTATTGGTAACTAGTGACACTTAAGAGCTAGATATGGAATTGGAAATGGAAAGAAAATGAGAATGGAAATGAAATGAAAATGGAAATGAAATGAGAATGGAAATGAAAAGGAAAGGAGAAATGAAATAGTGTGAGTTGAATTTTAATTAAAGCGAAGTAAAACAAACTGCCTGAGGGCTTATTGAGTAAGATAAGTGCTCTGATAAGTATCGGTTGTAGCTGAACTTAAGTTAATCGGGTTAGGCTACAAACGATATCAGGGCAGAGGGAAACTACTTGTATGGGCGGGTAAGCTTCCCTATTCTCAGGAACTTCGCCGGTAAACTTGGGCTACGAACGAATGATTTTGGAAATGGAAATAAAAGCTTTTGAAAGCTTGTGTTTTATACCTATATGATTATGATTGTGGAAATGGTTTATTTTTCTCAGGAGATATTATTATTATTGAAACAAATATATGATATGATATAATGAATCTCATACTGCCACACACTATAGATAATTTATTTCGTTTTATTAAGATGTGTCTCACCCAATCATTTAAATATTTCAGGAAATCGAGATAGACCTGGTGATAAAGCTCTGAGGAAGAGGGGAGTCGATACCCTGAGTAGTGTCACTCAATAGGTGATGGAATAAATTATCACCTACTGAGTGACACTATGTAACACAACATATGGATCTTCCATCACCTATAGCTATATTTTTGTGTGCAAAGGATTTTACAAGCAATAATTTTTCAAACAACTCTTGTGCCTATTTTATTGAGGAAAATATTTTTGAGTTGGTTTGATTATTGTTTGCAGCATCTTTGAAACCCTAATCTAGTATTGAGATTTGATATATCTAGTTTCAAAGAAATAACTTGATTAGAACACTCTTTAGCATATTAGCGATCATATCTTGTTGAGTGTAGCTTGCACAAAAATATACATCACTGAGCTTACATTTCCTACATTGTTGATGTGTATGTGATTGCGCGTATTGGGTACATATCTACTTTACATGAAAGCATAATCACTGTACCATTTGATTGTGAAAAATACTATTGTATTTCCAGGAGTGGCCTGAGGGGGTTCGATCTAGCCCAAAAGGATTAGGTTGGGGCCAGCCTTATAAATTTGACCTAGGGTGTAATAACCCAAGAAAAAAAAAATGAATAATAATAATAATAGTTAGTATTTAAAAAAAAAAAAAAAAGTGTTTCTCTGTTAGGATCCTTGATTCCATGTTTGATGCCTAAGAAAGACCTTGTCTAAGCGAGTGCTCAGAGACCATTGCGGCTCAGTCGCTCCCTGGAGGTCGGCCTGGTCAAAATGGAATTTCATAGGATAAACAGGGTAGACACTGTTTATATACGTAAATATGTACATAAAATAATGTTTTGACTGACATAATTTGTAGAAATATATGATAAAATAATAATAATGTAAGTATCATATGCGGGGCCCACAAGACTGTGTGGGGCCCACATGAGTCCCGAAGCCGTATGGAGGTTTACACGAGTCTCGAAGCTATTTAGGATGCATAAAATCGTATAAGAATTATTCGAGTTACGTAGGATCCATTCGGGTCTCGAAGTTGTGTGGGGCCCACAAGACCGTGTGGGGCCCACATGAGTTTTCAAAATTCAAATTAAATTCTTGTTCAAAAATAAATAATAAAATAAATAAATACTAAAAATAGTTTAAAAGTAATAACAATGATAATAATGATTAAGAAAAATAATAAAATAATAAATAATTAATTAACTAATTGATTAATTAATTAGGTAAGTAATTAATTAAGAATTTATTTAATGGGAATGGTGGCAAGCACTCCCACATGGCCTCCATCCCCATCCCATACTCAACCCATACCTTGCCCATCCTTTGCCCATTCTTTAATTTTTAAAATTATAATTTCACCCATCTCCCCACACTTTTACAAATTCTATTTCTTCCCCAAAATTTTCCTATAAATAGGGAGCTCTCAACCTTCATTTTTCACAACAATTTTCCAAGGAAGAGAAGGATTAGTGAGTGAAAGAATTTGTGGTGGAGAGAGAATTTTTGAATAAATTCTCAATCACCCACTTTTTCCGATCTCATTTCTTAAAGATAATTATTGTGTTCGTAGCACACGGTAAAAGAAGAAGGTAAGTAAAATTTTGATTATGTTAGTTTCTTTTTATTTTAAATTCATACCCGAGTTTATTTTGTACGTAAATTTTAATTATGTTACTTAGTTCCACAAAATTTCCATGAGTTTATTTTTACGCATATTTAATTATACCAGTTCTATCTTTAATATACTTGCATCTATTTTTGGGTTAAGAAATGTTCCAATCCCCTCGGGTAAATTTTCAGCATTTCTTTCTATTAAAAATAAAATTATATATATTTATAACACAAAAATTGTGTGGCATGAGTTTATTTGTACGTTATATTTTTTTATGTAAATATGAGTAAAGATGAGATTTTCACGATATTATTTTAAATTGCATAAATTATAATAAGATGATTTTCAAACCCCTTATGGCAACGAAAGTTCAAAGTTACAGATGCTCGGTACCGCAGCTTAAAGTTTATACGGATCAGAGTGCACCCACACTGTTTACAGAGTGGTTATTTATGTTAGTGGATTTCTCCTGAGTGCACACCTGGTTTAAGTCCAGGACTTAATAAGGAAAATCTCACTTAAAGTTTACGTACGTTGATTTAGTTTGGTCGGCCAGCCAGCTAAGTCCAGTCTTCGGACCGCACAACCCAGTCATGGGGGTAAACATGACTTACGGCAAACAGGCCTAAGGGTGGGTTTTTATAATATATGTTTATACATATTTAATTATGTGTACAAAGTTACTGATGATTTGAAGGAAAAGTGTAAGTTTACGTGAAAAGGATCATTTTGGTACTTAAATGACGATCTAAGGAACACGTATAAGGAAAAGTATATGTATGTTTATCATTAAATATTTTTACAGTTTTAAAGTTAAAAGTTTAATTTAGCAGTTATAGTATATGATTTAAAAATTTATTGTTGAAATTGATGACAAAAGTTTTATGCAGAAATTTTTAAATTTATGTTTATTCTAGAAGCAGTCTTGAAGTTATAATATTCATTATTGTTTTACGAAATTCTTTAAAAACTCATTTTGGCCACACACTAATAATAATCTTATTTACTTACTGAGCGTCGTCTCATCCTAATCATATTTTATTTCAGATAACTCTGAAGGACATGTCGGGAATCAGGCTTAACAAGCATGCGGGTGGGGATTAGAAAAATAAAGATTGATTAGAAATATTAGTATGGTTTCAGATATTTATGTTTGTGTATTTTTCCTTTTTTTTTTTGAAATAAATGATTGTAATATGGAATATTAGTGCTCTGGTTTAATAAAAATTGAGTTTATTTGCTTCCGCTGTAAATTAGTAGTAAAAAGTTAATATCCCAGGCCCCTCGGGGTCGGGGTGTTACATTTGGTATCAGAGCAATAGGTTATAGGTTCTGTAGACTTTAAGAAATAATTTTACCAGAGCATAGGCATAACCATGATGTGGGTAAGAACGGGTAAATTAGGATGTTTTTCTTTTGCCTATAAATTTGATAAAATTTTAAAAAAATGAGGTTATGATTTTAAAATAACTCTAGTCCTTTCCCTCAGAATGGACCCAAGGAACAACAACGTAAGTGTTGAAGGAAACGAGAATAATACGAGTACTCGCAATGGAGAAGACATCAATGCTACTACAGTGTTGCGTGACGTGGCACAAGTCATGAAGGAACTTCTGCGGAACTCCAAGGATCGGAATGATACACCAACCCATGGAGGTTGTACGGTTGAACAGTTCAATCGAATGCACCCTCCGACCTTTGAGGGAAAAGCCGATCCAATTGCTGCAGAAGATTGGATGCAAGCAATGGAAGAAATACTACGAGTCCTTCATTGTACGGACGAACAGAAGGTGCTATATGCAGCCTATAAAATGATTGGTGAAGCCAAACGATGGTGGAACTCGAAAAAGTTACTCTTGGAGGAAGGACCAAATCCAACCGTCCTTACGTGGGAGCGTTTTAAGGAAGTCTTCTTTGAACGATTTTTCCCCAAAACCACCAGAGATGCTAAAGCCAGGGAATTTTTGGAGTTGAAACAAGGAAATATGAATGTACAACAATACGCAGCAAAGTTCATTGAATTATCTCGTTTTGCATCTTATTTGGTTCCAGACGAATCAAAGAAAGCTCGAAAATTTGAAGAAGGATTGACCTCAAGGATTTATGAGATGGTAACAGTATTCGAGCTCGAAGACTTCTCCCAATTGGTGAACAAAGCAACGAAGGCAGAAGAAAGTCTACAAAGGAGTGCGGAGATATCCGAGCAGAGAAAGAGGCCCATGCCACAAGGGTCTCACCCTGGTAGAAATCAAGGACCTTGGAAAAGGAGCAACAACAACAACAGCAATAGTAGCAGCAGCAATGTGGGGCGAGGACAAACAGCGAGAAACCCAAACAATGCACAAGGCACCCCTTGTCCAAAATGCAAAAAATTACATGGGGGAGAGTGTCGAGCCGGACTAGGGGTATGTTATCGGTGCGGTGAACCTGGTCACATGCAACGAGAATGCCCACAAAATCAACAAAGAGGAGGCAACCAGGCACCTCGAAGCAACAATCAACAGAACACCACTCAGGCACGTGTCTATGCCCTCACTCCAGGAGATGCCGAAAATACTAGTGATGTGGTGACAGGTATTATTCCCATATTCTCCAAGAAAGCAGTAGTATTATTTGATTCTGGAGCCACACACTCCTTTATATCTACAGCTTATGTTAAAATATGCGGGGTAGAGACTCAGCCATTAGAGACTGAGTTATCGGTGGGTACACCAATGGGAACGTCGGTAGTATGTAAAAAAATACTTAAAGGCTATCCAATTTGTATTGAGGAAAGAATACTACCGGCTAACTTGGTAGTATTTAATATGCACGGGTTTGACGTAATTCTTGGGATGGACTGGCTAACTTCTAGTTATGCTAGTATAAATTGCTATAATAAGGAGGTGGTGTTTAGACCTCCTGGAGAACAAGAATACAAGTTCAATGGAACTCGTGTATACCCTTCACCACAAATATTGTCGGCAATCCAGGCAAAGAGATTACTCTTGAATGGATGTCAAGGGTACCTAGCATGCGTGGTGGAGGCACCAAAGGAAGAGTTGAAGCTCGAGGATATCCCAATAGTAAGGGAATTCTCGGATGTATTCCCCGAGGATTTACCTGGGCTACCTCCTGATCGCGAAATCGAGTTTGTTATCGACCTACTACCAGGGACGACACCGATATCTAAAGCTCCATACAGAATGGCACCAGTAGAATTGAAAGAACTGAAGGAACAATTACAAGAGTTGCTGGACAAAGGATTCATCAGACCCAGCGTGTCACCATGGGGAGCACCAGTACTGTTTGTTAAAAAGAAAGATGGATCAATGAGAATGTGTATTGATTATCGGGAAATAAATAAAGTGACCATTAAGAACAAGTACCCAATACCTCGCATAGATGACTTGTTTGATCAACTCCAAGGAACACAAGTCTTCTCTAAAATTGACCTCCGATCAGGGTACCATCAAGTGAAAATCAAATCAGAAGATGTTCCAAAGACCGCATTCCGAACGAGATATGGTCACTATGAATTCTTAGTCATGCCATTTGGACTGACCAATGCTCCTGCTGCTTTTATGGACCTTATGAATAGGGTTTTTCATGAATATCTAGATCAATTTGTGGTGGTCTTCATTGATGATATTTTGATTTATTCAAAAAGCCCCCAGGAACATGAGAACCATTTGAGGCTAGTACTCAAAATACTAAGAGAAAAGAAACTCTATGCCAAACTTACGAAATGTGAGTTCTGGCTAGAAAGAGTTGCATTCTTAGGGCACGTGATATCTAAGGATGGTATTTCTGTGGACCCAAGTAAAATAGAGGCAGTAGTGGATTGGGCGAGACCAAAGAATGTTCATGAGATCAGGAGTTTCTTAGGTCTGGCAGGATATTATCGTCGATTTGTGGAAGGGTTTTCTAAAATATCTGGACCTCTGACGAGATTGACAAGAAAGAATGTGAAGTATGAATGGACTAATGAATGTGAGCAAAGCTTTCAAGAATTAAAACAACGACTCATCACTGCCCCGGTGCTGACAATTCCATCAGGAGAAGATGGTTTTGTGATCTACAGTGATGCATCTCGGAAAGGGCTCGGGTGTGTATTAATGCAACAGGGGAAGGTCATTGCATATGCTTCTCGACAACTCAAGGACTACGAGAAGAATTATCCCACACACGATTTGGAGCTAGCAGCTGTGGTATTTGCATTAAAGATCTGGAGACACTATCTCTATGGTGAAAGGTGTGAGATTTTCACAGACCATAAAAGTCTCAAATACTTTTTCACACAAAAGGAATTAAACATGAGACAGAGAAGATGGTTAGAATTAATCAAAGATTATGATTGCGCCATCAACTATCACCCAGGAAAAGCCAACGTGGTAGCAGATGCATTAAGTCGAAAGTCAATGAATGCGTCAGTCTCGGCAATGGTGACACAACATCAAATTATGATGGACCTGGAAAGATTTGGTGTGGAAATAGTAGAAGGAAATCATCAAGCTCTTATTGCTAATCTGGTAATCCAACAGACCTTACAAGAAAAGATTAAGGCTACACAGATGGAAGATGCAGAGCTAGTAAAGATTATGGGTAAGGTACAGAGTGGACTGAAGGGAGACTTTAACATCTCTGACGATGGAGTTTTGAGATTCCAAACTAGATTGTGTGTGCCCAATGACAAAGATATCAAAAGAACAATCTTGGAAGAAGCTCATCGATCTCTTTATACAGTGCATCCGGGAAGCACGAAGATGTATAGGGACTTGAGAGAGTCTTTCTGGTGGAATAACATGAAGAGGGAGATTGCACAATTTGTGGAACAGTGTCTTACTTGTCAGCAAGTAAAGGCTGAGCACCAGAGACCAGCAGGACCACTGCAACCACTCCACATTCCTGAATGGAAATGGGAGCACATCTCCATGGATTTTGTAACTGGGCTACCTCCAGCACTCCATGGACAGAACGCCATCTGGGTGGTTGTTGATCGTCTAACAAAGACCGCTCACTTTATTCCAATCAAAGTTAACTACTCTATGACCAAGCTTGCAGAATTATATGTTCAAGAGATAGTTAGACTACATGGCGTGCCCGTTTCTATCGTATCAGATCGAGATCCACGATTCACATCACAATTTTGGAAGAGTTTGCAAAGAGCCTTGGGATCACAACTTACCTTCAGCACAGCATTTCATCCTCAAACTGATGGACAGTCAGAGAGAACCATTCAGATATTGGAGGATATGTTGAGAGCTTGTGTACTGGATTTCAAAGGAAGTTGGATTCAGTATCTACCGTTAGTTGAGTTCGCCTATAACAACAGTTATCAGTCCAGCATAGAGATGGCACCGTATGAAGCGTTATATGGCCGAAAGTGTCGATCCCCATTATATTGGGATGAGGTTGGCGAACGACGAATTTTAGGTCCCGAGATTATACAAAGAACCTCTGAGAAAATTAAGCTCATCCGAGACAAAATAAAAACCGCTCAAAGTTGGCAAAGGAGCTATGCGAATACCCGTCGACGTGAGTTGGAGTTTGAGGTGGGGGATAAAATATTTTTAAAAGTAGCTCCAATGAAAAGAATCATGAGGTTTGGGAAGAAGGGCAAACTAAGCCCCAGGTATATTGGACCATTCGAGGTATTGGAGAAGATTGGTCCAGTCGCTTACAAAATTGCCTTACCTCCTGCACTATCGAGAATTCATGATGTATTTCATGTCTCAATGTTAAAGAAATACGTCCCAGACCCTTCTCATGTGATAAGTTATGAGTTGTTAGAAGTTAGTGACACTCTATCATATGAAGAAGTACCAATCCAGATTTTAGACAAGAAGGATCAGGAGTTGCGCACAAAGAAGATTTCATTGGTAAAAGTGCTCTGGCACAACCACGACATTGAAGAAGCATCATGGGAGCTAGAAGCAGAAATACGCCAGAAATACCCACATCTTTTCGACGATAGCAGGATCGGGTAAAAGCACAACATTATACAAGGTACTCATTTAAATCTTTGTAAATTTCGAGGACGAAATTTTTATAAGGAGGGGAGGATGTAATAACCCAAGAAAAAAAAAATGAATAATAATAATAATAGTTAGTATTTAAAAAAAAAAAAAAAGTGTTTCTCTGTTAGGATCCTTGATTCCATGTTTGATGCCTAAGAAAGACCTTGTCTAAGCGAGTGCTCAGAGACCATTGCGGCTCAGTCGCTCCCTGGAGGTCGGCCTGGTCAAAATGGAATTTCATAGGATAAACAGGGTAGACACTGTTTATATACGTAAATATGTACATAAAATAATGTTTTGACTGACATAATTTGTAGAAATATATGATAAAATAATAATAATGTAAGTATCATATGCGGGGCCCACAAGACTGTGTGGGGCCCACATGAGTCCCGAAGCCGTATGGAGGTTTACACGAGTCTCGAAGCTATTTAGGATGCATAAAATCGTATAAGAATTATTCGAGTTACGTAGGATCCATTCGGGTCTCGAAGTTGTGTGGGGCCCACAAGACCGTGTGGGGCCCACATGAGTTTTCAAAATTCAAATTAAATTCTTGTTCAAAAATAAATAATAAAATAAATAAATACTAAAAATAGTTTAAAAGTAATAACAATGATAATAATGATTAAGAAAAATAATAAAATAATAAAATAATTAATTAACTAATTGATTAATTAATTAGGTAAGTAATTAATTAAGAATTTATTTAATGGGAATGGTGGCAAGCACTCCCACATGGCCTCCATCCCCATCCCATACTCAACCCATACCTTGCCCATCCTTTGCCCATTCTTTAATTTTTAAAATTATAATTTCACCCATCTCCCCACACTTTTACAAATTCTATTTCTTCCCCAAAATTTTCCTATAAATAGGGAGCTCTCAACCTTCATTTTTCACAACAATTTTCCAAGGAAGAGAAGGATTAGTGAGTGAAAGAATTTGTGGTGGAGAGAGAATTTTTGAATAAATTCTCAATCACCCACTTTTTCCGATCTCATTTCTTAAAGATAATTATTGTGTTCGTAGCACACGGTAAAAGAAGAAGGTAAGTAAAATTTTGATTATGTTAGTTTCTTTTTATTTTAAATTCATACCCGAGTTTATTTTGTACGTAAATTTTAATTATGTTACTTAGTTCCACAAAATTTCCATGAGTTTATTTTTACGCATATTTAATTATACCAGTTCTATCTTTAATATACTTGCATCTATTTTTGGGTTAAGAAATGTTCCAATCCCCTCGGGTAAATTTTCAGCATTTCTTTCTATTAAAAATAAAATTATATATATTTATAACACAAAAATTGTGTGGCATGAGTTTATTTGTACGTTATATTTTTTTATGTAAATATGAGTAAAGATGAGATTTTCACGATATTATTTTAAATTGCATAAATTATAATAAGATGATTTTCAAACCCCTTATGGCAACGAAAGTTCAAAGTTACAGATGCTCGGTACCGCAGCTTAAAGTTTATACGGATCAGAGTGCACCCACACTGTTTACAGAGTGGTTATTTATGTTAGTGGATTTCTCCTGAGTGCACACCTGGTTTAAGTCCAGGACTTAATAAGGAAAATCTCACTTAAAGTTTACGTACGTTGATTTAGTTTGGTCGGCCAGCCAGCTAAGTCCAGTCTTCGGACCGCACAACCCAGTCATGGGGGTAAACATGACTTACGGCAAACAGGCCTAAGGGTGGGTTTTTATAATATATGTTTATACATATTTAATTATGTGTACAAAGTTACTGATGATTTGAAGGAAAAGTGTAAGTTTACGTGAAAAGGATCATTTTGGTACTTAAATGACGATCTAAGGAACACGTATAAGGAAAAGTATATGTATGTTTATCATTAAATATTTTTACAGTTTTAAAGTTAAAAGTTTAATTTAGCAGTTATAGTATATGATTTAAAAATTTATTGTTGAAATTGATGACAAAAGTTTTATGCAGAAATTTTTAAATTTATGTTTATTCTAGAAGCAGTCTTGAAGTTATAATATTCATTATTGTTTTACGAAATTCTTTAAAAACTCATTTTGGCCACACACTAATAATAATCTTATTTACTTACTGAGCGTCGTCTCATCCTAATCATATTTTATTTCAGATAACTCTGAAGGACATGTCGGGAATCAGGCTTAACAAGCATGCGGGTGGGGATTAGAAAAATAAAGATTGATTAGAAATATTAGTATGGTTTCAGATATTTATGTTTGTGTATTTTTCCTTTTTTTTTTTGAAATAAATGATTGTAATATGGAATATTAGTGCTCTGGTTTAATAAAAATTGAGTTTATTTGCTTCCGCTGTAAATTAGTAGTAAAAAGTTAATATCCCAGGCCCCTCGGGGTCGGGGTGTTACATAGGACCTTCTTTGCCCCGTAAGGAGAGTTTGTAAAGGTTGAGGTCAACCCTGTGCTAATTGACCTGGTTGTATTAGGTGCCGCTCCACTCGTTAAGTGAGCCTTTAATGAAATCCTCAGGCTTGCGAGCTAGAGGCGGGGACGTATGCACAGTTGGCCGAACCCCGATAACATATCGTGTGTTTGTTTATATTTCTGTAGTTTATATTTACCTTACTTGTATGTTAGAGTGTGAATGATGCACATGATTTGAATTTTCGCATATTATATTTATCTGCGCATTCGGGACTACATAGAAAGACCCTAGATTGTGATATTCTACTAATGTCTATTTTAACCTAGGAATAATTTTTAAAATTCCAATTCACCCCCACTCTTGGGAATACACCAAAGTTAACAGTATCCATATTCTTATGCCACACGGTAATTTAGAACGTCTCAAACATAACTGATAAAATGTATAAATTCTTGCTCTGAATAATAACCTAGTAAAAACATATAATTTATACTGAAATCATATTGAAGTTACCTAGCATAGCATATTTCCTTTACCTCATTCCTGCTAAAATCCCTTACTATAACGGGCTTACACCCGCAGGGCTCCCCACTCAGTACCTTGAAAATAATATTTTCCAAAACAGAATATTACTATTTCCTCGCCTACTACATTTCCTACAACTGCTGGAAAGCCAAATTTTGACAAAAGACTTTACCTTGAATTTGGGAAGAAATCCAACTTCGTCCCACCAATGAACTACTCTGGTAGACTTAGGGAGAACTTCCCCAGGAGCATCGTGGTGGCCTTAGATCATCAATCCGGCGAACGACAGAGCTGAAATCGAAGAGAGAAGAGGGAGGAACCGTAGGAGAGAGAAAGAACAAGTTTTTGCTGAAATTTTTGTGTAAAAATCCGAGTTTAGCACTATTTATACTGTGGACTTCATCGACGAGCCACGTCATCTCATCGGCGACGTTAAGAAGAAGGTTCGTCGACGAACACCATCTCCTCATCGATGAAATTCAGAACTTGTAAAAATAGCTTCTTGACATCTTCTTGTCGACGAGGCCCTCTTGTACCCTCATCGACGAATCCCCTGTGTTCGTCGACGAGGCCCTGATAAAATTTCTTGGGTTATTACATTCTCTTCTCCTTATAAAATTTCGTCCTTGAAATATACTATTCATACAACTCATCATCCGTTAAAAGTAAAACGGTCTACTTATTTTATTACTTGCTTTCACTTATGGTAGAGGAATACCGTGGTTACATGGGTAGTTCTGGGAGATTACAACTATAAAAGAAAATTCCCCCAAAACCAAAATACTATCAATCCTATACTCTACATTACAATTACACTGAATTAAACAAAATAAAATTATTATCTTAACATATACATCACTGTTGTATTCCACTAAACAAGTGGGGGTATTTCTATCTAATCTCATCTTTGAGCTCCTAAGAAGCTTCTTCTATCGTGTGATTCCTCCACAAGACTTTCACTATTGGTATTTTTTTGCTGCGCAATTCTCGTTCTTTTCTATCTAAGATCTGTACTCGAGCTTCCTCGTATGCTAAAACATCACTGAGTTCCAATTCTGCGTAGCTGATAATATGGGAAGGATCTGAGACGTATTTCCTTAATATAGAAACAAGAAATACGTCATGAATTCTGAATAAAGATGGTAGTAAAACTAGCCGATAGGCAACCGGTCCAATCTTCTCGAGTATCTCAAATAAGCCAATAAACCTAGGGCTCAACTTACCCTTATTCCCAAACCTCATGATTCCCTTCAGTGGTGCTATTTTCAGAAATACATGATCACCCACTTCAAATTCTAATTCCCGGCGACAAGTATCTGCATAACTTTTTTGCCAACTCTGTGTTGCACTGATTTTATCTCGAATAAGTCAAACTTTATTGTACGCCTGGTGTATAATTTCTTGCCCCAAAATTCACCTCTTACCCAGCTCACTCCAATATAAAGGGGAACAACACCTCCTACCATAGAGTGCTTCATAAGGAACCATACCAATGCTAGCCTGGTAGCTGTTGTTGTAGGTAAATTCTACCAATGGCATATACTGAGCCCAGCTACCACCAAAATCCCATACACATGCTTGCAACATATCCTCAAGCACCTGAATCGTTCTCTCTTTTTGACCGTCTATCTGAAGATGGAAAGCGGTGCCGAATGCTAGCTGAGTCCCCAATGCCTTCTGCAAACTCCTCTAGACCTGCGATGTAAAACGTGAATCACGGTCTGAGACTATGGATACCGGCACTCCATGGGGTCGAACAATCTCCCGTATGTAAATCTCTACTAACTCGTTCATAGGGTAGCTAACTCTAATGGGTAGAAAATGAGTTGTCTTTGTCAGCCTATCAACAATTACCTAGATGACATTTTGATCATGCGGCGCCGATGGTAACCCAGTAACAAAATCCATGGATACGTGGTTGCATTTCCACTCAGGAATGAAAAGTGGCTGCAACTGACCAGCCGCCCTCTGGTGCTCAACCTTAACCTGCTGGCATGTCAAGCACTACTGCACAAATTATGTTATTTCCCTCTTCATGTCACTCCACTAGAAATACTCCCACAGATCCTTATACATTTTCGTACTATCAGGATGAATATTGTACAAGGATCTATGTGCTTCTTCTAGAATTGTCCTCCTGATGCTGTCATCCGTAGGTACACACAGTCTGGTGCTAAATCTCAATGCCCTATCGTCAGAAATGTTGAATTCCTCTCCCTAACCATCTTGTATTCTGGTTATTACTTTTGCTAATACTAGATCATCCTCCTGGGTAGCTTTAATTCTTTCATATAGTGTAGGCTGTACAGCCAAACTAGCAATAAGCACCGGAGGATTATCCTCTACTAATTCCACACCGAACCTTTCCAAGTCCATCTAAATTAGGTGCTGAACTACTGCTGCTAGCTGTGCTGCATCTTCTGATTTATGACTTAATGCATCAGCCACCACATTTACTTTACTTGGGTGGTAACTGATGGTACAATCATAATTCTTGATGAGTTCTAACCACCTCCTTTGCCGTATATTCAATTCTTTCGGTGTAAAGAAATACTTTAGACTTTTATGATCCGAAAATATTTCACATCTCTCACCATATAAGTAATGTCTCCAGATCTTTAGTGCATGCACCACTACAGCCAATTCCAAATCATGATTAGGGTAGTTTTTTTTTAAACTCTTTCAACTGCTTGAAAGCATACGCTACCACCCTACCATACTGCATCAGTACACAATTGAGCCATTTCAAAGACGTGTCACTGTAAATCACACACCCATCACCTTCTGATGAAATCGTCAGTATTGGTGCAGTGACGAGTCACTACTTTAATTCTTGAAAACTCTGCTCGCATTTTCCATCCTATAAAAATCTGACATTATTCCTAGTCAAACGTGTGAGAGGCCTTGACAAAGCTGAAAATCCCTCAACAAACTGACGGTAATAACCTTCCAGTCCCAAGAAACTTCTGACTTCTTGCACATTTTTTGGCCTGACCTAATTCACCACCATATCAATCTTACTGGGATCCACTGAAATACCGTCTCCTGAAATCACATGACCCAAAAATGCAACTTTCTCAAGCCAAAACTCATACTTGCTAAACTTGGCATAAAGCTTTTTCTCCTTGAGTGTCTGCAGTATTAGCCCCAAGTGTACCCTATGATCCTCAAAATTCTTTAAGTACACCAGTATATCATCAATAAAAACCACTATAAACTTATCTAAGTACTGATGAAAAACTCTATTCATTAAGTCCATGAACACAACTGTGGCATTCGTCAGACCAAAAGGTATAATGAGAAATTCATAGTGCCCGTACCTGGTCCTGAAGGCTGTTTTCGTGACGTCCTCTGCTTTTACTGTCATTTGAAGATACCCTGATATGAGGTCGATCTCGGAATACACCCGAGTACCCTGGAGCTGGTTAAACAAATCGTCTATACGGGGTAGAGGATACTTGTTCTTAATAGTAACCTTGTTCATCTCCCTGTAATCAATACACATCCTCATAGTCCTGTCCTTCTTCTTTACGAACAACACTGGAGCTCCCTACGACGATACACTGGGTCGTATAAATCCCTTATCCAACAAATCTTGCAATTGATCATTTAATTCTTCCAATTCAGCTGGAGCCATATGGTAGGGAACCTTAGAGATCAGTGCTATCCATAGAGGCAAATCTATAGAAAAATCCACCTTGCGTTTGGGAGGCAACCCAAGTAGCTCCTCTAGAAATACATCGAAAAGTTCTCGCACGACTGGTGTACTGCCAAATTTCGATTCATTTTCTGTCACTTCTTTTACAAAAGCTACAAACCCTTGACTTCCATCCAGGATCAATCTGCTCTCCTGCATAGTAGATACCAATTGCGACGGCGCACGTACACGTGAACCAGTAAACCTAAATTCTTTCTCACCAGGGGGGTCTAAAAGCTACTTCTTTCTGATGGCAATCCATACTGGCGAAATTAACTGCTAGCCAATTCATACCTAGTAATACATCAAACCCGCACATCTTTAACATGATCAGGTCAGCTGGTAGTACTCTTCCCTGAATTTCTATAGGATAGCCTCTGAGTACCCTTTTACACCTCATCATTGACCTAGACGGTGTAGCTACTGACAGTTCTCTATCTAATAACTGAGTCTCATTTCCAAATAATTTTACATAGGATATAGAGACAAAGGAATGAGTAGCACCTGAATCAAATAAAACAATAACGAGATGTGATAAAATAGTAAATGTACCTGTCACCACATCCATAGTAGCCTCAGCATCACCCGGTGTCAATGCGTAAACCCTCGCCGGGGCTACATTCCTTTGCTGGCCTCCATGAGGTGCCTGATATCGTCCCCGATAAGGCCTGGAAACTGGAACCTAATTTGGCGGTCCTGGGCAATCACATGCCATGTGGTCGGGTCTCCCAAAACGATAGAAAACATCTCTCTCTACCCGGCACTCCCCCAAATGCCATCTCCTATATATCTGACATACTGGGAAAGTCGGCGTACCCTAATTCTTGCGAGGTCCTGTTGTCTTCCACTGATCTCCCCTATCACAACCTCCTCTTCATGAACCCCTACTAGAGCTAACCTGAAAACCCTGAGGTGCAGGCCTCTGACTCTATGCTGCTATACCCCTATGTATACCACTCTCAATGATCGCAATTCTGTTTACAACCTCCGTAAATGTCTCAGCCTTGAAACAAATAACCTGCTTAAACAAGTTCTGTCTCAGTCCCTTTTCAAACTTTCTTACATTTTTCTCTTCATCAGGTGCCAGATTTAGAGCAAAATGCGACAACTCGATAAACCGAACCGCATACTGAGATACAGCCATCTGCCTTTATACCAGGTGCATAAACTTTGCTGCCTTCACGCTCCGAACAATCGAGGGGAAATATCGATCGAAGAATAGCTCCTTGAATCAGTCCCAAGTCACTGGCACCGGAACCGACCTCTGCTTTTCTATCAGTTGCACTTATCTCCACTAGCACTTCGCCTCTCCTATAAGTTTAAATGCTACAAATACCATCTTATACTCATCCGTACAAGGAAACACAGCCAACATCTCCTCGATGTCCTGGACCCAATTCTCAACTACAATCGGGTTATCTTCTCCAACAAAGGATGGAGGCTTCATCCACGTAAACTGCCCAATTGTGCAGCTACGCTCCTTTGAGCTCTTGGCCATCTCAGCCATCACTTGCTGGGTGACGCTGCATAGTACTGCATCCGTATCACCGCCACCCATGCTGGAAGGTTCTGGCCTATCTCCCTTAGCATTCGTGCCAGTGCTTCTTGGGTCCATCCCGAAGACAAAGAACACACTTTAAGAATCTTATCTCCTGCATAGACCTAGTATATTTTATTCCACTCAAATCCTATATTCATAACTAACTACCTTCCCTGCTCTTAATTCAAAATCCAGTTTGCAACCTAGACACACGACCTAACGATAGTTTACTATGATTTTCCTGAAATCGTCACCCCAGGAAAAACACAAAAACCACCATGGAAAGTCTTATACCCAGACTACAGAACAACCTCAAATCATTTCCTATACTCTGGTATTGCTTCCGCTGCACTCTAAAGTTTATAGAACCTAGCAACCTAGGCTCGGATACCAAACTGTAACGACTTGTTAAAATTTTTTTTTTAAAAAAATTACGTATATAGTAAACTGTAATTTAAACTGCTCTGATCCCTTCTAGTTTAAATTTAACCATCAACCTAAGCAGCGAGAAGCTGAGTTCATATAATCATAATCACGAATACACAATACCAGAGCGCTAAAATGCTCTAAAAATATACATATACAACTGAACTAGGACTGTACAAAAATACTCCCTTCCCCATAAGACTCACCCTACTGACAAGCCTGCACTATAACCCCCTTCTATTTGCGAACCTAATCTGCTCAAATAACTGGATCACCTGAGAAATGTAAATTTATTTAGATGTGACAACGCTCAGTAAGACGAAACCTGTTATTGCTAGTGTGTGGCAAATGAGTTACAATTCTATAAATGTCTGATTCTATATAATCATGTATAACTGAATCTGTAAATACGGTACAAATAATATAAACCACCACCTATATCCATGTTGCTTAACATATTCGTATTTAAGGTTTCTACTCATAATACTTCTAATGTACATAAGTATATTCTCTGTTTCTGTAAAACTGTATATATATAATAATAACTGAAAAACTTCCCTAGATGGATAGCTGTATGTCATGACTTAACCTCTTATGACAGGGTTGTGCGGCCCATAGGCGGGATTTATCACTAGTTGGCCTACCAGGATAAACCACTATACTTCGTCAGTCATATCAACCCTCCTCAACCCATATATGATAGGGAGCCTGTCCACAACATAGGCACGATCGACTTATCTACCATGTATTATCTGAATATGTGGCTGCACTCTGAATTGTATATAGCTACGGTATCGTACTCTGTAAATTGTATCTGTAATGGTCGATCAGAGTTTGATACTATATAATACATCTCTATATACAACTATTTGTTTTACCATGATTCTATAATAATTGTATTAACCATGACGTTGTTGTAAACTGTAACTATATTAACTGTATTTCTAAGATTAACCGTAAATCTGTATGTTATGGTACTGTAAAACTGTATAATCATGGTATATTGTAAAACTTATTCCCTGTCTTTATATTCTGTAAAACATAATCCTGAAAATACTGTAAAACATGTTTCCGTATAAATATTGTAAACATGATTTTGTACTGTATCCATATTCTCATGTCACATGATAATTTAGAACATCTCAAACATAACTAATAAAATGTATAAATTCCTGCTCTGAATAATAACCTGATAAAAACATATAATTTATACTGAAATTATACTGAAGTTACCTAACATAGCATATTTCCCTTACCTGATTCTTGCTAAAATCCCCTACTATAATGAGCATTACACTCGCAGGGCTCCCCACTCAATACCCTGAAAACAATATTTGTCAAAATAGAATATTACTATTTCCTCACCTACAACATTTCCTATAACTGTTGGAAAGCCAAATTTTGACAAAAAGACCTTACCCTGAATCTGGGATGAAATTCAACTTTGTCCTACCAATGATCCACTCCGGCAAACTTAGGGAGAACTTCCCAAGGAGCGTCGTGGTGGCCTCAGATCGTCGATCTGGAGAACGACGGAGCTGAAATCGAAGAGAGAAGAGGGAGGAACCGTAGGAGAGAGAAAGAACAAGTTTTCTCTAAAATTTTTGCATAAAAATCTGAGTTTAGAATTATTTATACTGTGGACTTTATCAACGAGCCACGTCATCTTGTTGATGATGTCAAGAAGAAGGTTCGTCGACGAACACAATCTCCTCATCGATGAAATTCAGAACTTGTAAAAATAGCCTCTTGACATCTTCTCGTCGACGAAACATGCCCTCCTTGATGAGGCCCTCTTGTACCCTCGTCGATGAATCCCCTGTGTTCGTCGACGAGGCCTTGATAAAATTTCTTGGATTATTACATATACGTATACAACAAATTTTGTAATGACCCGAATAATAATAATGGTATTTAAATAGAGAGAAAGGGAAATGGAAACAGTAATAAAAGGAGGTAGTCGACTGAAGCGTTCGTCGACGTCATCGTACTTTGAGAGTAATAACCGAGAAATTTAATTAAGGACTCATCGACGAATACAGGGGATTCGTCAATGAGGATAACATAGGGTCTCGTTGACGAAGACAAGTTTCGTCGACAAGAAGATACTAGCAGAGGATTTTTGGAAGTATGAAATTCATCGACGAGGGTGTAAGTTCGTCGACGAACTTTCTACAGGGCTCGTCGACGGGGTGACGTGTCTCGTCGACGAATCCGACCCTATAAATAGCAAAAATTCGGATTTAAACGCAGAAAATTAAGAAAAAAATCACTTTTTCTCTCTTCCTTCGGTTTCTCTCTCCTCTCTCTTCGATTTCGGCTCTGTCACTCGCCGGATCGACGATCTAAGACCACCACGACGCTCCTTGGGAAATTCTCTCCAAATCTGTCGTAGCGGATCGTTGGTGGAAACGAGTTGAAATTCATCCCTGAGTTAATGTAAGAATTTTTATGCCAAATTTAGTCTTACTGTAGTTATAGAAAATGATATTCACGTGAAAATATCAAAGTTTAGTTCTGCGAGTTATTGTTTTCAGGGAGTGGAACGGGGAACCCTGTGAGTGCAGGACCAAAAATTTTAGGGGATTTCTTTCAGTGTCACGTATAGGAGTAAACTAAAGCAGTTATTTTTCATGCAAATTATTATTATTTATCAGTAAATTTATTTTCAAGAAAGCATATATTATATTTGTATATTATGAAGGGAATGCACATTTGGGGAAAATACTACTATTATGTTGAAACATATATATATATATATATGTATATATGTATAAGATGCCAAAAATTATGATTTTAGAATATAATGTATGATTTTATACAGCAAATGTATGACATCAATACTACTTTACGTGAGAAGTATTATGATATGACAATGTTATGGATGAAGTATGTTTTTTAGAGATTATAAAAGAATATAGTACATTATGATTTTAAAGAACATGATAAATGATTTATTTATTCCGAATGATATATATGAGATATTTGGCGCAAGGCCGTGATTGATAGCCAGCGCGAGGCCGTGTTTTACGTATGATTTTGGCGTGAAGCCGTATTTATGAAATATTCGGCGCAAGACCGTATTTATGAAATGTTTGGCACGAGGCTATATTTGTGAAATTATAGAAATGCTATCAATCTAATTATGTTAAATGTTATATTATCATGTACTATATGTTATTAGAACCCGGATGTTAGTTTAGTTTAGTTTCAGGAGCACGATACCGTAACTTATAGATTAGATATCTATGATCAGATTGATGCTAACCACCCCACGAGGGGGTGGGAGATGGATAGTCGATGTGGCTTTTAGTGTAGAGTTGTAGACGTCCACCTAACAGTCTAGACCAGGGTGTGGTGGGTCCATCATACTTACAGATATTTTTGACTCGACAGTGGTTGGCCAGCCATTGTTGGGTCCCGCCTTCGGGCTGCACAACCCGTCATGGGAAGTAATACATGACATCAACTAGCCATTCATTTTGGGTATGTTTTTAGTATTATTAGCTATACCATACAGTTATGATTAGTATGATTTATTAGAAATATGAAAGTACATGATTTTGCAGTTATTAAATGATGAATGTTTTCTGGTATAATGATTGTACTGTATATTTATATTATCATTAAATATTTATGTTGACACACAACTGTATTTAGTTTATTTTCCCTTATTGAGAAGTGTCTCACCCTCGAACATTAAGTGATTTTCAGGAAACCCAGAAGGACCGGCGGGTCGTGGCCGTCGTTGAGTTTATTGAGTTACCCCGCTAGGAGGGTAAGTGCTGTGCTAGGATCAATGGCTTTTGTTGTAGGATCTTAGGAAATACTTTTTGGTATTTTTGGGTATTTTGGAGATTATATATAAATACAGAACGTGATGGATTATAATTAACTCTGGTATTATGTATTCTATGGTTTTGAGAATATGATTTATATTTACTATTGCTTAAGTTTCCGCTGTGAATGACAGGTGTCTCCGTTACCCACAGGTTCGGGTTGACTATTTTATTTATTCTGCTTTTATTATATGAATATCTAAGTAGGTTGTTACAGTTTGGTATCAGAGCCTAGGATACTAGGTTCTGTAGACTCTAGAGTGCAGCAGTAATAATACCAGAGTATAAGATAAGGGGACTTGAGGTCTGGTTTTGTAGTCTACATGCAGGACTTCCGTGGTGGCTTATGTGATTTTCTTGGGGTGACAATTTCAAGAAAGTCATGGTAAACTATCGTCAGGTTGGGTATCTAGGTTGCATGATTGAATCTTGTATTAAGATCAGGAGAGATGAATTATATAGGAGAATATATTATATGAGTTGGATGATATGTGTACAGAAGGGGTTCTGAGTTAAGTTATTTATTTTTTCAGGATGGACCCTGGTGGCAGTAGTGCCCACGCTAATGGGAATGAGGGTGCTGGACTCTCAAGTGCTGTGGGCGGTGATTTAGATGTAGTTTTACACAACGTAGCACAAGAATTTGTGGTAGAAATAGCCAGGATTTTAAGGGAACATGGTAGTCCATCGGCAGGCCACGATTGTTTGATCGAAAAATTCATTAAGATGAATCCTCCGACTTTCTCAGGAGGAACAGATCCTGCAGTCGCTGAAAATTGGGTGTAGGAGATAGAGAAAATATTTGCGGTGCTGCAGTGTTCAGAGGCTCAGTGGGTGCTATTTGCTACCTATAGACTGACTATGGAGGCCGAAAGATGGTGGTCGGCAGTGAAACTTTTGGAGCAGCAGAGGACAGTACCTGTGGAGATGACATAGGAGGAGTTTAAGGAGACATTCTTTGATAGATATTTTTCGGCCTCGTCCGGGGAAGCGAAAATTGAGAAGTTCCTAAATTTGAAGCAGGGACAACAGATCGTACAACAGTACGCGGCAAGGTTCATCGAATTATCTCGCTTCGCCCCGTACATTATACCAGATGAAGTAAAGAAGGTACGACAGTCTGAGAGAGGTCTGAGGAGAGAAATATATAAGCAGGTATCGATATTGAAGTTGCATGATTTTGCTAAGGTGGTGGATAGAGCCACTATAACAGAGATTGGAGAGCGGTTAGAGGCCGAGGAGTAGAGGCAGAAGAAGAGATCTGCACCTTCCAGTTCCTAACAGGGAGTTGGCTGTGGTTTGTAGAAAAGAGGTGACTATTATAGAGATCGGAGGCAGGAGATTGGGAATCGGGGTTTCCAGGGTGTGCAGCCATCTTCAGCTTGCCCGTATTGCAGGAAGATACACCTGGGGGAGTGTCGTGCTGGGCGAGGTGTTTGCTACAGGTGTGGGGAGCCAGGGCATATGATGAGGGACTGTCAAGCTTAGATTGGTGCTGCTCCTACTCCTAGACCTGCTCGAGGAGGCTATCAGGCACCATGTGGAGGCCAGCAGCAGAATGTGACCCCAGCTAGGGTCTTTGCTTTGATGTCGGGTGATACTGAGGCAGTCGGCGACGTGGTGACAGGTACAATTAATATGTTTTCATTTAAAGTTATTACACTTTTTGACTTAGGGGCCACACATTTGTTTGCATATGTGGAATGTGTTAAATTATGTGGGGTTGAAAGACAGACATTAGATGTTGAATTATTAATAGCTACGCCAACCGGCTCAGCGGTGAGATGTAGTAGGATACTCCGTGGTTATCCAGTTGATGTTCAAGGGAGGATTCCACTTGCTAATTTGGTAGTGCTAGACATGCATGGCTTTGATATTATTTTTGGCATGGATTGGCTAGCAGCTAATTTTGCCAATATAGACTGCTATGCGAGAAATATAATTTTTAGACCGCCAAGAAGATTAGAATTCAGATTCATAGGGTCACAAGTGCAATCTCCACCTTAGATGGTTTCAGCTGTTTAGGAGAGGAGACTACTCTTGAGTGGTTGTCAAGGATTCGTGGCCTTCGTGAAGGAGACAATAGGGAATGAAGTGAAGCTCACCAGTACGCTAGTAGTAAAGGAGTTTACTTATGTGTTTCCAGACGAATTACTGGGTTTGCCACCTAATTGAGAGTTAGATTGATCTACTTCTAGGTACAGCGCCGATCTCTAAAGCACCGTGCCGAATGACGCCAGCAGAGTTGACAGAATCGAAAGATCAGTTGTAAGATTTGCTTGATAAGGGATTCGTACGACCTAGTGTATCTCCATGGGGAGCTCCAGTACTGTTTGTGAAGAAGGACGGGTCTATGAGGATGTGCATAGATTACAGAGAGATTAATAAAGTGACCATCAAGAACAAGTATCTTTTACCCCATATCGATGACTTGTTTAACCAGTTCCAGGATACACGGGTATATTCTAAGATTGACCTCAGGTCAAGCTACCATTAGGTAAAGGTGAGAGCAGAAGATGTATCAAAAACGGATTTCAAGACCAGATATGGGCATTACGAGTTCCTTGTTATGCCATTTGGTTTGACGAATGCTCCTGCAATATTTATGAATTTAATGAATATGATTTTTCATCCATATTTAGATCAGTTTGTGGTTATTTTTATTGATGATATACTAGTTTATTCGAGGAGCTATGAGGAGCACGAGATACATTTGAGGCAGGTTTTGCAGATGTTCAGGGAGAAGAAGTTGTATGCAAAGTTCAGCAAATGTGACTTCTGTCTCGAGAAAGTTGTGTTTTTTTGGACATGTTATCTCAGGAGATGGAATTTTTGTTGATCCCAGTACAATTGAGGCGGTAGTAAATTAGGCTAAACCAAGGAACGTCCAGGAGATCATGAGTTTCTTAGGATTAGCCAGATATTACCGTAGTTTTGTCGATGGGTTCTCAGCTTTATCAGGGCCTTTGACACGATTGACTAGGAAGAATACCAGATTTGAATGGGACGACAGCTATGAGCAAAATTTTCAGGCATTGAAGTAGAGACTGGTCACAGCGCCAGTACTGATCATCCCGTCTGGGGGTGAGGGTTATACTATCTACAGTGATGCGTCCTTGAAGAGATTGTGTATTGATGCAGTATGGCATAGTAGTGACGTATGCGTCCAGACAGTTGAAAGAATACGAAAAGAACTACCCTACCTATGATCTTGAATTGGCTACAGTGGTACACACATTAAAAATTTGGAGGCATTACCTATACGGCGAGCAGTGTGAGATTTTTTCCGACCATAAGAGCTTAAAGTATTTCTTCACCTAGAAGGAATTGAATATGAAGCAGAGAAGGTTGTTAGAGTTGATTAAGGATTTTGACTGTACTATCAGTTACCACCTCGGGAAAGCGAACGTGGTAGTTGATGCACTGAGCAGAAAGCCTGGGGAATCAGCGTTGGTAGTTATGGAGATCCAGCATCCGATCATAATGGATCTAGAGAGATTCGACATTGAACTAATAGAGAATAATCCTCCAGTACGTATCGCCAGCCTAGTGGTACAGCCTACTCTGCAAGAAAGAATTAAAGTCGCCTAAAAAGAAGACCCAGAATTAGTAGAGGTAATGGACATAGTGCAAAGTGGTCAGAGGGAGGAATTTAGTATTGCAGACGACAGAGCTTTACGGTTCCATTCCAAACTGTGTGTTCCTGCTGATACTGACATTAAGAAGACTATTTTAGAGGAGGCTCATAGATCTTTGTATACGGTTCATCCCAGCAGTACAAAAATGTATTGGGATCTGTGAGAGTTCTATTGGTGGAGTGGTATGAAGAGAGAGATTGCCGAGTATGTAACCCAGTGCTTGATTTGCCAGCAGGTAAGAGTTGAGCACCAGAGGCCATCCGGTCAGTTGTAGTCGTTATTTATCCCAAAGTGGAAGTGGGATCATATATCCATGGACTTCGTGTCAGGATTGCCATCGACATCGCATGACCAAAATGCGATTTGGGTGATAGTAGATCGGTTGACTAAGACCGCCTATTTTCTCCCTATTAAGATAAGCTATTCCCTTAGCCGTTTAGCGGAGATTTACATCCATGAGATAGTTCGTTCTTATGGGTGCCGGTATCCATAGTGTCAGATCGAGACCCGCGTTTCACGTCACGATTCTAGAGAAGCTTGCAGGAAGCTTTAAGGTCTCAGTTATCGTTTAGTACGACATTCCATCCTCAGTTAGATGGGCAGACTGACAGGACGATGCAGATACTAAAAGATATGCTCCGAGCATATGTTTTAGATTTTGGGTAGTTGGACTCAGTTCATGCCGCTGGTGGAATTCGCGTATAATAACAGTTTTCAGGCCAGCATTGGTATGACACTGTTTTAGGCACTGTACGGTAAAAAATATCGTTCTTCGTTGTATTGGGACGAGATGGGTGAGCGGCGAGTTGTGGGACCAGAGCTGGTACAGCAGGAGTACGATAAAGTTCGACTCATCATGGATAGAATCAATGCAACTCAGAGCTGACAAAAGAGTTATGTCGACAATCGTCATAGAAATTTGGAGTTCAATGTGGGTGATTATGTATTTTTAAAGATAGCTCCATTAAAAAGAGTTATTAGGTTTGGTAGGAAGGTTAAACTTAGCCCTAGGTTTATCGGTCCGTTTGAGATTTTAGAGAAAGTGGGGCCGGTCGCCTATAAGCTAGCTTTGCCACCTACACTATCCAGGATGCACGACATATTCCACGTATCTATGCTGAGGAAATATGTCCCAATTCCTTTTCATATTATCAACTATAGTGAGTTGGAGCTCAGTGATTCGCTAGTCTATGAGGAGGTACTAGTGTAGATCCTGAATAGAAAGGAATAGGGACTATGTAATAAGAAGATTCCTCTGGTAAAGGTTTTATAGAGGAATCAAGCAGTAGAAGAGGTTTCTTGGGAGCTTGAGGAACAGATCAGACAGAAATACCCGCAATTATACCAAGAAGTTCATATGTGATTAAGAAATGTGAGTAAATATGTAATGTTTTTTTTAGAAGTACATGTAATATTTTAGTAGTAAGTGGTATTTTCGTTTTAGGGAAATTTTCTTTTGGTTTATCTAATCTCTTAGGACTTGAAATGTAACCATGGTATTCCTCCGCCATAAGTGAGGGTAAGTAATAAAATAAGTAAACCATTTTGTCTTCAAGGGATGATGAGTTGTATGAATAGTAAATTTCTAAGACGAAATTTTATAAGAAGGGGAGAATGTAATGACCCGAATAACAATAATAGTATTTAAATAGAGAGAAAGGGAAATGGAAACAGTAACAAAAGGAGGCAGTCGACTTCGTCGATGACATCGCACTTTGAGAGTAATAACTGAGAAATTTAATTAAGGACTCGTTGACGAATACAGGGGATTCGTCGATGAGGATAACATAGGGTCTCGTCGATGAAGACAAGTTTCGTCGATGAGAAGATACCGAGAGAGGATTTTTGGAATTTTGAAATTCATCGACGAGGGTGTAAGTTCATCGATGAACTTTCTACAGGACTCGTCGACAAGGTCACGTGTCTCGCCGATGAATCCGACCCTATAAATAGCAAAAACCCCGGATTTAAACTCAGAAAATTAAGAAAAAAATAACTTTCTATCTCTCTCTCTCTCTCTCTCTCTCTCTCTCTCTCATCGGTTTCTTTCCCCTCTCTCTTTGATTCTGGCTCCGTTGCTCGTCGGATTGACGATCTAAGGCCACCACGACGCTCTTGGGGAAGTTCTCTCCAAATCTGTCGGAGTGGATCGTTGGTGGAAGCGAGTTGAAATTCATCCTCTAGTTAAGGTAAGACTTTTTATGTCAAATTTGGTCTTATTATAGTTATAGGAAATGATATACACGTGAAAATACCAAAATTTAGTTCTGCGAGTTATTGTTTTCGGGGAGTTAAACGGGGAACCTTACGAGTGCGGGACTGGAAATTTTAGGAGGTTTCTTTTAGTGTCAGGTAAGGGAATAAACTAAAACAGTTATTTTTCATGCAAATTATTATTATTTATTAGTAAATTTTGTTGGCCTTACAAGGTTTAAAATCTTGTTATTTTGTTTTGATGCTAACAAACAAGTGAAATTTAATGTATTTGTGTGAGTAATGATATTTCAGGGCTTATATATGATAAAACAAGGTCAAAGTGCTCACAAAGATCAAATGAAGCTTAAAAGAGTCAAAGCATGGATTTAAAGATGATATATTAAACCTTGAAGAATATAAGGACATGAATGAGTTGTTGAAAGTCAAGGAATATTAAAGTCAAAAAAGCCAAAGAAAGGCAAAGTGAGAAAGCTAAAAGAATATAGAAGTTTGAAAAAAAGATGGACTCAATCCAAGGACAAAGCATGAAGACTCAAGAACCTAGAATGAGAAAAGTATTAGAAGCCTTTATGTAAATGCTTTAATGTTTAAAATATCATTTGAAATATTTTGAAACTCTTAGGTTAACTTCTTGAACCTAGATATCTTTTAACATACTTGGGCATACTTGGAAAATATTTTTATAAGGTTAAAAATTATTTTAAAAAAGGTTAGAATCATTTTTGGAATGAAAAACACCAAAAGGAGTTTTTCCAAATGTTATTAGAGAGGCGGGCTCTAGCCTAAAGGAGTGACCGAATGAGAGGACATCGTTTGGAGAGGCGGACTTTAGCCTAAGTGAAGGAGTGTTTGAGCGTGGGCTATCACTTGTAATCAGGTTTTGTTCCACCTGTCAATGGAATAGGTTTAGTGAATCCTTTGGTGGTTTGCCAAAGACGAGGACGTAGGCTGGGTATAAACTGAACCTTGTAAAAATCCCAATCTCACTCTCTCTTTCCCTTTTCTTTATTTTCAATTCATATACAACTGCATGGATGGTTTAAATTTCTAAATTATATATACTACGTATATTTGGAAATCAAGTAAACTTAAAATCAAATTTTAATTTGGGTTGCGAAAACCGAAAGAGAGTACGTTGGTTATACCATATGTTGCAGAAACCATACGGGAGTACGTTACTTGGTTAACATCTCAAAGATAAATTTACCAAGAGTTTATTTGAGTTTTAAATATTTGGAAAAAGTGATTGGATTCATTTATACAGGGCTTTACATCAGTAAACATAAATTCTCATTCACTATAGGGCTTGGTTCAAATTCATATTAACAACAAGGCTACACACAAGCTGAGAATTCTTATGATTGTTTGGTTTCATCATCATGGTAAATTGATTGGTTTGGTTGAAAAGTTGATTACTTATTTGGTTAAGCAATAAGTGTTGTGGTTGAAGATTGAAATGTTTACTTAGTCCTTGTTTGATTAATAAAATAGATAAGCAAGTAAAAGAATTGGTTAAATATTAAAAGTAGTTAAGGACTTTAAAAAGAACTAAAAAGAAATTTTTAAAAGCCAATTCACCCCCCTCTTGGGAAGCTATTCCTAATTTCAAATTTATTTTTAGGAAAGCATGTATTATATTTGTATATTATGAAGGGAATGTACATTTGGGGAAAATACTGCTATTATGTTGAAATATATATATATATATATATATATATATATATATGTATGAGATGCCAAAAATTATGATTTTAGAATATAATTTATGGTTTTATACAACAAATGTGTGGCATGAATATTACTTTACGTGAGAAGTATTATAATATGACAATGTTATGGATGAAGCATGTTTTTTAGAAATTATGAAAGAATACAGTACATTATGATTTTAAAGTACATAATAAATGATTTATTTATTCCGAATGATATGTATGAGATATTTGGCGCAAGACCGTGATTGATAGCCGGCACGAGACCGTGTTTTATGTATGATTTTGGCGCGAGGTTGTATTTATGAAATGTCTAGCGCGAGGCCGTATTTATGAAATTATAGAAATACTATCAATCTATTTATATTAAATGTTATGATATCATGTAATATATGTTATCAGAACCTGGATGTTAATTTAATTCAGTTTCAGGAGCATGATATCGTAGCTTATAGATTAGATATCTATGATCAGATTCATGCTAACCACCCCACGAGGGGGTGTGAGATGGATAGTCGATATGACTTTTAGTGTAGAGTTGTAGACGTTTACCTGAAAGTTTGGACCAAGGTGTGGCAGACCCATCATACTAACAAATATTTTTGACTCGACAGCGGTCGGCCAGCCATTGTTGGGTCCCGCCTTCGGGCTGCACAACCCGTCATTGGAGATAATACATGACATCAGCTAACTATTCATCGTGAGTATGTTTTCAGTATTATTAGCTATACCAGACAGTTATGATTAATATGATTTATTAGAAATATGAAAGTACTCGTTTTTGCAGTTATTAAATGATGAATGTTTTCTGGTATGATGATTGTACTATATATCTATATTATCATTAATTATTTATGTTGCCACACAACTGTATTTAGTTTATTTTCCCTTACTGAGAAGTATCTCACCCCCGAACATTAAATGATTTTCAAGAAACCCAGAAGGACCGACGGGTTGTGGCCGCCATTGAGTTTATTGAGTTACCCCACTAGGAGGGTAAGTGTTGTGCTAGGATCAACGGGTTTTGTTGTAGGATCTTAGGAAATACTTTTTGATATTTTTGGGTATTTTGGAGATTGTATATAAATACAAAACGTGATGGATTATAATTAACTCTGGTATTATGTATTCTATGGTTTAGAGAATGTGATTTATATTTATTGCTACTTAAGTTTCCGCTGTGAATAAAAGGTGTCCCTGTTACCCACAGGTTCGGGTTGACTATTTTATTTATTTTGCTTTTATTATATGAATATCTAAGCAGGTCATTACAAATTTAGTAGTACTCTGGTATGATTTCTAGTGTTTTATGACATATATATAATTTTATGTTTTCCGCTGCTTAGGTATCAGAATTGTATAATAGGTATATCCTTGGTACCCATGGGTCCAAGTTGATCATGATCTTGACAGTCGAGAAAGATGTTAGAATTATTATTATTATGAAAAAAAAAAATATAATATGGAAAAATAGGTAGGTCGTTACAGTTTGGACTGACAAATGCTCCAGTAGTGTTTATGAATTTGATAAATCGGGTATTTCACTAGTATTTGGATTAGTTTTTGGTGGTATTCATTGATGATATACTGGTGTATTCAAAGAGCCTAGAGGAGCACGAGGAACATCTGAGGATAGTACGTCAGGTATTGAGGGAAAGGAAATTATTTATGAAATTCAAAAAGTGCGAGTTTTGGCTAGAGCAGGATACCTTCCTTGGACATGTGATCTCCAGGGGTGGTATCTCAATAGACCCGAGTAAGATTGAGGTGGTAGTAGATTGGGTGTGACCGAAGAATGTGTAGAAAATCAAAAGTTTCCTAGGATTGGCTGGATACTATCGTAGGTTTGTTGATGATTTTTATAAATTGTTGGGTTCGTAGACTAGATTGACCAGGAAAATGGTGAAATTTGAGTTGTCTGATGAATGTGAGCAGAGCTTCTAGGAGTTGAAGCAACGGCTCATCACTGCATCAATGTTGACGATTCCTTTAGGTGAAGAGCGTTTCGTGATTTACAGCGATACATCGCATAAAGGGCTCAGCTGTTTTTTGATGCAGTAGGGGAGAGTTATAACACATGCCTCTCGAAAGTTGAAAGAATATGAGAAGAATTACCCTACCCATAATTTGGATTTAGCAGTAGTGGTATGCACATTAAAGATTTGGAGACATTATCTTTATGGGGGTAGGTGTGAAATTTTCATTGATCATAAGAGTTTAAAATACTTTTTCATGCAGAAAGAATTGAACATGAGGCAGAGAATATGGTTGGAGCTAATAAAAGATTATGACTGCACCATCAGTTACCACCCACGAAAGGTTAATGTAGTGGCTAATGCCTTAAGCCGAAAATTAGTGGGTGCATCAGTATCTGCAGTGGCGATACAACATCCGGTTCAGATGGATCTGGAGAGATTGAGGATAGAACTTATAGAGAGTGATCATTAGACATTTATTGCCAATCTGGCATTGCAACCAACTCTACAAGAAAGAATTAAAGTGGCACAAAGGAATGATGCAGATCTGGTGGAACTTATAGAGAAAGTACAAAATCATCTGGAGGAGGATTTCTGTATCTCAGATGATAGGGTCTTGAGGTTCCATACCATGTTATGTGTACATGCCGATCCTAAGATTAAGGAAGTGATTTTGGAGGAAGGGCACCGATCCTTGTATACGGTACATCCTAGTAGCACTAAAATGTACAGGGATCTTCATGAATCTTCTTTTTGGTGGAGCATAATGAAAAGAGAAATTATTGAGTTTGTAGCACAGTGTTTGACATGCCAGCAAGTGAAAGCTGAGCATCAAAGACCGGTGGGGTCCTTGCAGCCACTGTATATTCCTGAGTGGAAGTGGGAGCATATAGCGATGGATTTTGTCACTAGGTTACCGCCAGCACTACATGAACATGATGCCATTTGGGTAGTTGTGGATCAACTCATGAAGATTGCCTATTTTCTACCTATTAGAGTGAACTATTCCTTAAGCAGATTGGTAGAGTTATACATTCAAGAGATGGTGAGAATGCATGGTGTACGGTTTACATCCCATTTCTAGAGGAGTTTCGAGGAGGCCATGGGTTCTTGGTTGTTGTTCAGCACGAAATTTCATCCTTAGTCAGATGGGCAGACAAAAAGAACGATACAGATATTGGAAGATATGCTACGTGTATGCATGCTGGACTTTGGAGATAGTTGGATGCGGTTTATACTACTAGTCGAATTTGCGTATAACAACAGCTATCGGACCAGCATAGGGATGACACCATTTGAGGTGTTTTATGGTAGGAGATGTAGATCCCCATTTCACTAGGATGAGATTGGAGAGAGACAGATATTGGGGCCAGAACTGATATAGTAGACTCAAGATAAAGTCAAACTCATCAGGGACATGATCAGAACAACGCAGAGTTATGCAGATACGCGCCGACGAGAGTTAGAGTTTGATGTTGGAGATAACGTATTTCTTAGGGTGGCACCATTTAAAGGAATTATGATATTTGGGAGGAAGGGTAAACTGAGACCTAGGTATATTGGACCATTCGAGATTCTTGAAAGAGTGGGTCCAGTTGCCTATATACTGGCGTTACCACCAGTTTTGTCTAGAATTCACGACATATTTCATGTATCTATGTTGAGGAAATACGTCTCAGATCCCTCCCATGTGATCAGATATGAGGCACTGGAGCTCAGTGATGCTTTATTTTATAAAGAAGCACCAGTGCAAATTTTGGATTGGAAAGAATAGGAACTGCGTACGAAAGCATACCATTAGTAAAAGTTCTATGGCACAACCATGCAGTAGAGGAAGCTACTTGGGAATTAGAGGAGTAGATGCGCCAAAGATACCCGCACCTATTCGATGGGAATCAGGGTTAAGGTATGTAATTTGATTTGTATAAGGTAGAATAGTTAGAGTTTTGGTTTTGATAAGTGTAACGACTTGATTTTTCATGCTATTTTTTTTATATATACCATAAAATTATACTACTCGGATACTCTGAATAAAATCTATAACGTCATACCGATCCAAGTGGGGAACGGGAAGACTGAACATCTATAAAATTCCCTATGCAGTGGTAAACAAAAAGGCAAACATCCACATTTACAATACTAGAGTTTCAGTATTCTAAAAATATACATATAACATGAACATTTCCAAAAATCTTTCATCTGATTTCCTTGGGACCATTCGAAAATGCATATTTTCCAAAAAAATATTCACCATACAGATATGGTAGTACTGTAGTTCCCCTACCTCCGAGCCTGATCTGCTCGTTTATCTGGTTCACCTGAAAAAGTGATAAATTACTGAGATGAGACAACTCTTAATAAGACGAAGTATGCTATTACCAGTGTGTGGCAAATGAGTTTGTATAACTGTAATATCTGATTTAAAAGTACTGTATGCTGTAGATAACTGAGTCTGAGAAAACACATATAAATAATACACCGTATAACTCACACCTATGTTGCTTAGCATAAACTGTTTCTGAATATTCTATTCAAACATACTTTCAATATCTACAAGTATGACTGTTATTTTTGTAAATCTAGATATATAGTAATAATAACTAAGAAAATTCCCTAGATGGATAACTGAAAATCATGAATTAACCACTCATGATAGGGTTGTGCAGCCCATAGGTGGGACTTAACACTAGTTGGCCGACTAGGATAAGTCAATTGAACTTCAATAGTCAGATCGGCCACCTCAACCTTAACTAACAGGGAGCCATCCACAACAAAGGTACGATCGACTACTGAAAATTCACATACTATCTGAGATATGTGATTGCACTTTGAAAAAAAATAGCAATGGTACCATACTCTAAAAATTAATCTGATCCATCAGGATTTGATACTATATATATATATATATATATATATATATATAACCGATATTTCTATATTATTGATTAATTATGATTCTGTTTAATTGAAATAACCATAACGTGGTAGTAAACTGATATGAATAAACTGATATATCTGAATGTTATGATTTTGTAATCTAAATATCATGGTTTACTAAAACTAAGTTTCATATTTCTGTATAAGCTATAAAAATCATAATCTGTATAAATCATAATTCTGGTGAATATTGTATATCGTGCTTTTTGTATAAACTGTATAATCATGGTACTGAAAAAACTGAATATTTTAACTATGTAAAATTACATAAATTCTGATAACATGAAAGTTGTATAAATTTTGTACTATACTGATAATTTCTCATGTCACACAATTAATTAAACAAAACACATGTATTGAAATTTGTAGAACTGTAAAATTTACTTACCTTGAAAACACCTATAATCATATATCATATTTTACAGGTAGGTATTTCTAAATCAGCTGGCATAACATATTTCTCTTACCTATTTGATTAGGAGGCTTGCCTCTAATTCAACCCTCACGCTCTCGGCGTACCAACCTCAAAATCTTGCAATTACATATATACAAAATTTCCAATAAAACATTGAATTTCCCAGAAAATCATCTCATATTTTCTGAACTTGCCTACTCGTAATTTCCTAAACTATAATTTACCTGGGCTCCTAGAAAAATATCCGCTGGGGTCCTCAACTCATGCTTGTAGGGTCCTAAAAACACCGTAACCCTGAAATCATGACATCTTAATTTTGCTCCACAAAACACCAGTATATTCTCATACAACACAAAATATGGGCTCAAATAAACTTGATAATACTGGAAATACCTAAATAATCTACTTATCTTGATTTTAGGATGGTGCCCAAGTTGTCCTAATCAACAATCTATTCTGAAAGATCAACATGGCAGCTTTTGATCGTCGAAACAGGGAAGAAACAAAGTCGTAATTCTAGAGAGAAGGTAGAGGAGTCGTCTTAAAGAGAGAAAATTTGAAGAGAAAATGATTTTTCTCGCAAAATCTCGAATTTGGCATATTTATAGAGTGTTGTCCACGTGGCCTCGTTAACGAACATATAACTCTTGTCGACGAATTTCAGGCCGTGAAATCAACACTCTCAGTAAGTTCTCGTTGATGAGACACGTGTCCATGTCGACATGCCCAAGAAGACTGCTCACCGTCGAATGCTCTGCGTTCGTCGATTAGAACCTGCTAAGTCCCCCCTTTGAAATTTTCTTTTCTCTCCTTACTTTTATTATTCAATTGCTATAATTCCCCGGGTCTCTACAATAAGAATGGTTTTGGGGAGATTTTCTTTCAATGGTTGTAATCTCCTAGAACCCCTTATGTAACCACTGTATTCCTCCGGCATAAGTGAGGGTAATAAATAAAATTGTGGTGTTTTTCTTTAAAAATGAAATGTGATAAATGGAAAATTTTGCGGATAAAATTTTATAAGGAGGGGAGAATGTAGAGACTCAGAAAATAAAATAATAAAATAAATTGAAAAAAATGGATTCTTTGCTAAGAAAGGAGAAAACCAGCGATGGTTTTCTGAAGGAGGAAGAAAACCGGCAACGGTTTCGGGGTTTTACGGCGGGTTAGTAAAGGGTAAATGGTAATTTCTAGGCTAATTAAATAGAAAACCGGTGACGATTTTCTGAGGGTCATAGAAAACCGGCGACGGTTTTCTCTATAGTGAGTCCTATAAAGGATCCCGCAAGCCATCTTCTTTTAACAAAATAAATTTTCTTTCTTTCTTTTCTTAAACCCTACAAAACTCCTCACTCTCTCTCTATGATTCCGACTTCATTTTAGCTCGGATTGACGATCAAGAACTACCACGGGGTTCCTGGAAAGATTCTCCGCAATCTAGGAAGAGCGAATTTTCAGTTTGAGATTCCGAGGCACCATTCCAAAACCAGGGTGCGTTTCGTTGACGAGAGTATGTCTCGTCGATGAGAAGATATCAAGAGAATGTTTTGGGAGACTTTGAATTTTATCGACGAGGGGTGAGAGTTTGTTGACGAATTACCTTCCTAACCTTGTCAACAAGGTGACGTGGTTCGTCGACGAAGGTTAGTGTATAAATAACCCAAACTTCATTTTTTGACTGGAGTTCGACGCATCAAACCCTTTCTCTCTCCTCCATTCTTTTCCCCTCCCTTCTCTCTAAGTTTTTAGGCTGGATTTACGCCGGTTCGACAATCTGAAGCCACCACGACACTTTTGGAGAAGTTTTTTGCATATCTGCTGGAGTGGATCGTCGATGGGCTTAGTTTGAAATTCATCTTAGGGTCGAAGTAAGACTTTTTATTCAGAATTTGGTCTTCCCATAGTTATAGAAAATGTTATTCACAGAAAAATATTAAAGTTTAGTTCTTGAAGATATCGTTTTCAGGGTATTGAGCGGGGAACCTTGCGAGTATAGGACTAGTGAATTTTAAGGGGATTTCTTTTCAGTAATCAGGTAAGGGAATAAACTAAAGCAGTCATTTTCCACACAAATTATTATTATTTATCAGAAAATTAATTTTCAGGAAGCATGTATTACATATATATTAGTAGATTGGTAAAAATGCATATTTGAGAAAATACTACAATTATGTTGAAATGTATATATATATTATGAAATGCCATAATGTAGTGACCGAAGAATAATAACATTTTAAAAATTAAAGAGGGAGAGAAAATAGAAATAGAAACAGAAGGAGGTCGTAGACTTCATCAACGAACGCTCCGCATTCGTCAACGACATTGCATTTTGGAGAATAATCATAATTTCAAAAAATTGCCAAGCTTCGTCGACGAACATAAGGCTTCGTCGACGAGAAAATATCGAGAGACAATTCGGGCTGCTCTGAATTTCGTCGACGAACACATGGTCTCTTCGACGAATTTTGTGAAAGGCTCGTCGACGAGGTGACGTGTCTCGTCGATGAACCTAGCCCTATAAATAGTGAAAACCCGGGATATTTCTCATTTCTCTCGCCGCTCTCTCTCTCTCTCCTCTCTCTCTGTCCTACAACTCCCTCTCCCTTCTCTCTTCAATTCCGGTCCCACCAGTCGCCGGATCGAAGATCCGAAGCTACCACGACGCTCCTAGTGGAGTTCTCTACAAATCTGCCAGAGCGGATCGTTGGGAAAATAGAGTTGGAATTCATCCCAAATTCAAGGTAAGGTCTTTTATCCAGTTTTTGACTTCCTGACAGTTATAGGAAATGATATAGGTGAAAAAATACTGATATTATGTTCTGACATATGTTGGTTTCAGGGTGTTTTGTAGAAGGCTCTGCGGGTGTTAGGCTTGTATTCCTTAGGGGCTTTTCAAAGTTAAGATAAAGGAAATATGTCATGTTAGGAAATTTCTAAATATTATACAGTGTATTTATTTATGAAAATTATGTATTAAACTATGGTGTGGCTTGTGAATATGTATGTAGTACGAGGATATGTTTTATGTATTATAGTTTCATGATTTTTATGAATTTCAGTACTATGATTTCATGGATTTAAGTACTATGATTATGTGAACTTCAGTACCATGATTTTACGGATTTTAGTACCATGATTATACAAATTCTAGTATTATGAATATGCAATTCCATGTTATGATTATTCATATTTCAGTACGTTATGCAGCATCATAGTTATTATGATTACTTCAGAATCATGGTAAATCAGATAGATATGTATAGAAATATATTATATGATATCAGACCATATTAGACTTGCAGCTATAGAGCACGGTACTGTTGCTACAGATACTATGTTACTTTATGAGTGCAACCACCTATTCAGATAATACGTGATAAAGTCGACCACCTAGGCCCTTGAAGAGGTTAGGCTCCCCATCTAGATATGGGTTGAGGTGGGCAGGTCAACTGACGGAGTTCAGTGATTTATTCCTGATTGGCCAGCCAGGGTAAATCCAGCCTACGGGCCGCACAACCTCGTCATAAGGGGCATGTCATGACACAGATAGCCACAGGGAATAGTTTCAGTTACTATTACCTATGTATTGATTTACAGAAACGGGGATCCTACTTATGTACACTAGAAGTATTTTGAATTATAACTATAATACTGATATGTTAAGCAATCGGGGAAAAGGGATGGTGTACAAAAGAATTTGTACGGTATTTTTGTACTCAATTATTCATGTTTATATGAAACAAATTTCATGATATATATATATATATAGCAGCACATTTGCCACACACTAGTAATAGCATATTTCTTCTTACTGAGCGTTGGCTCATCCCGGTGTTGAAACATTTTTCAGGTGATCCAGGTAAGCGAGCAGATCAGGTTCGCAAATAGAGGGGCGTCTGTAGTGCACTTTCAGCAAAGTGAGTATGTTTTGAAAGGATTTTTGTATTACCCTAGCTAGTTGAGGGTATTTTGAAAAATTCAGATATATGTGTATATGGGGAAAACATGTAGAACTCTAATATTGAGTGATATTGGTTCTATATTGTAAATAATAGTTATAGTTATGTTTATATGATTCTACTTCTCGCTGCTCAGGTTAATATTGTGGTATCAGAGTATATTAATTGTTACAGTGTTTAAAAAAAAAAAAAACCCATTTAATTAAGCAAGTCGTTTCAAATAAAATATGATTTTAGAATAGAATGTATGGTTTTATTTAACATTGTGTAGCATAAATATTATTTTACATGGAACATATTATGTTATGGTAATTTTACGAATAATGTATGTTTTCAGAGATTATGAAATAATGTAGTATATTATGATTTCAAAATACATGATAAATAAATTATTTATTCAAAATGATAAATATGAAATGTTCGGCACAAGACCGTGATTGATAGCCGGCGTAAGGCCGTGTATTATTTATGATTTCGGCGCAAGGCCGTATTCATGAATGTTCCGTGCAAGGCCGCAGATATAAAAGAATTAGGCGCAAGGCCGTGTGTATGTATGTATGTTATTACAGAAAATGCTATCAATCTATTAATGTTAAACAAGTATATTATCATGTATTATATGTTATCAGAACCCGAATGATAGTTCAATTCAGTTTCAGGAGCACGATACCGTAACTATACAGATCAGATTATTATGTTCAGACTTGTGCTAACCACCCTTGCAAGTAGAGGGAATGAGAGATGGATAGTCGATGTGGCTTTCAATATAGAGTTGTAGACGTCCACCTGACAGTCCGAACCAGGGTGTGGAGGGCGCATCGTACTTACAGATATTTTTGACTCGGTAGTGGTCAGCTAGCCATTGTCGAGTCCTGCCTTCGGGCTGCACAACCCATCATGGGAAGGGTAATACATGACATCAGGTAGCTATTCATCTTGGGTAAAAATTCAGTATTATCAGTTATATAAAAAATTTCATGATCAGTATGGCTTATTAGAAATTATGAAAGTATATGATTATTCAGTATGTTATGATTAATGTTTTCTAGTATATGAAATGTACTGTATATGTATTATAGCACCAAATATTCATGTTGTCATACATTTGTATTTAGTTTATTTTCTCTTACTGAGAAGTGTCTCACCCTCAAAACTTAAATAATTTTCTAGAAACCTAGAAAGACCAGCGGAACGAGGCCGCAGTTGAGATAGGTTGATACTACCCTGCTAGGAGGGTAAGTTTTGATCTAGGGATAGGAAATTTATGTTGTGGGTTCCTAAATATGTAAATATTTTTGTATTTTTGGAGATTGTATATAAACACAGTATTCTGGGAATGTAGTTGACTCTGGTATTATGTATTTTATGGTTATGAGAATGTGATTTACATTTACTACTGCTTAGGTTTCTGCTGTGAATGTCATATGTGTCCTCGTTACCCACAGGTTCAGGTGGACTATATTAATAAATATATTTTACTATATGATAAGATAAGCAGGTCATTACATTTTGGTATCAGAGTCTAAGATACTAAGTTTTGTAGACTCTAGAATGCAGCAGTAATAATACCAGAGTATAAGATAAGGGAATTTGAGGTCTGATTTTATTGTCTAGATGCAGGACTTCCGTGGTAGTTTGTGTGATTTTCTTGGGGTGACGATCTCAGGAAAATCATGGTAAACTATCGTCGGGTTAGGTATTTAGGTTGTAGGATTGAACCTTAAAGTAAGATAAGGAGAGATGAATTAATTAGGAATATATTGTATTGGTTAGATGATATGTATAGTGAAGGGGTTCTAAGTTAAGTTATTTATTTTTCAGGATGGACCCTGGTGGCAGTAGTGCCCATGCCAGTGGAAATGAGGGAGTTGGACCCTTAAGCAGTTCGGGTTGTGATACAGATGTTGTATTGCGCAGCGTGGCACAACAAGTTATGACTAAAATTGCCAGGAATTCTAGGAAGCTGGGTGGTTCGTCTGCAAGTCACGGTAGCTCGATCGAGAAATTTATTAAGATGAATCCTCTGACTTTCTCAGAAGGAACTGATCCTACAGTCACTGAAAACTGGGTGCAGGAGATTGAGAAAGTATTTGCAATGCTGCAGTGTACGAAGGAGTAGAGGATGTTGTTTTCTACATATAAATTGATTGGAGAGGCCGAGAGATGGTGGATGGCGATAAAACTCTTAAAGCAGCAGAGGACAGTACTTATGGAGATGACATGGGAGCAATTTAAGGAGATATTCTTCAATAGGTATTTTCCAGTCTCGTCCAGGGAAGTTAAGATTGAAAAGTTCCTGAATCTGAAGCAGGGGCAGCAAACGGTGCAGCAGTACGCGGCAAGGTTCATCGAACTATCTCGCTTCACCCCGTACATTATTCTAGATGAGGCAAAAAAAGTATGACAGTTTGAAAGAGGTCAGAGAAGAGAAATATATAAGCAGGTGTCGATACTGAAGTTGTGGGATTTTGCTGAGCTGGTAGATGGGGCCACTACATCAGAAATTGGAGAGTGGTTGGAGGCTGAGGAGCATAGATAGAAGAAGAGGTCCACACCTTCTGAATCTCAGTAGGGAGTCGGTCGTGGTTTGTGAAAAAGAGGTGGCTACTTTAGAGATCGGAGGCAGGAGACAGGGAATCGTGGTTTTCAGGGGATGCAGCCACTTACAGCTTGCTCGACTTGTGGGAAGAGACACTCGGGGGAGTGTTGTGTCGGGCGAGATATCTGCTACTGGTGTAGGGAGCCAAGGCATGTGAAGAGGGATTGTCAGGTTCAGATTAGTGCTGCTCCTGCTCCTAGACTTGCTCAAGGATGTTATCGAGCACCACATGGAGGCCAGCAGAGGAACATGACTCCAGTCAAGGTTTTTTCTTTAACGCCAAGTGATGCTGAGGCAGCCGGCAACGTGGTGACAGGTATGGTTAGTATGCTTTTATTTAAAGTCATTGCATTATTTGATTCAGGTGCCACACACTCCTTCGTGTCTTAAGGGTGTGTTAAATTATGTGGGGCAGACACACAAAATTAGATGTTGAATTGTTAGTGACTACACCGACTGGGTCAACAGTGAGGTGTAGTAAGGTACTCCATGGTTGTCCAGTTGATGTTCAGAGGAGCATTTTATTTTCTGATTTGGTGGTGCTGGACATGCATGGGTTTGATATCATTTTCGTCATGGATTGACAAGCAGTTAACTCTGCCATTATAGACTGTCGTGCGAGAGAGGTGACATTCAGACCTCCAAGAGAACCAGAATTTAGATTTACAAGGTCACGAATGAAATCTCTATCTTAGATGGTTTCAGCTATTCAGGGAAGGAGACTGCTTCTGAGTGGCTATCAGGGATTCGTGACTTTTTTGAAGGAAATGTTGGGGAATGAAATGAAGCTTACTAATACGCCAGTAGTGAAAGAATTTACAGATGTGTTTCCAGATGAATTATCAGGTCTGCCATATGATCGTGAGGTAAATTTTCCTATTGATCTACTTCTAGGTACAACGCTGATCTTTAAAGTACTGTATCGAATGGCGCCAGCAGAGTTAGTAGAACTGAAGAATCAGTTGCAAGATTTACTTGATAAAGGTTTCATATGACCTAGTGTATCTTCATGGGGAGCTCCAGTACTATTCGTGAAGAAGAAGGATGGGTCTATTAGGATGTGCATAGATTACGGAGAAATTCATAAAATAACAATCAAGAATAAGTATCCTCTACCCCGCATAGATGTTTGTTTGACCAGCTCCAGGGCACATAGGTGTATTCTAAAATTGACTTCAAATCAGACTACCATCAAGTAAAGGTAAGAACAGAGGATGTATCAAAGACAGCTTTCAGGACTAGATATGGACATTATGAGTTCCTTGTTATGCCATTTGACCTGACGAATGCTCCTACAATATTTATGGATTTGATGAATAGAATTTTCCATCCATTTTTAGACCAGTTTTTTGTTGTTTTTATTAATGATGTACTGGTCTATTCGAAGAGTTATGAGGAATATGAAATGCTCAAGAAAAAGAAGTTGTATGCCAAATTCAGTAAATGTGACTTCTGGCTCGAGAGAGTTGTGTTTTTGGGACATGTTATCTCAGGGGATGGAATTTCTATGGATCATAGTAAAATTGATGCGGTAGTGAATTGGGCTAAACCGAGGAACATCCAGGAGATTAGGAGTTTCTTGGGGTTAGTTGGATATTACCGTCATTTTGTTGAAGGATTCTCAGCATTATCAGGGCCTCTAACACGACTGACTAGAAAGAATGTCAGGTTTGAGTGGGATAACAACTGTGGGTAGAGTTTTAAGGAATTGAAGTAGAGGTTTGTCACGGCACTAGTGCTAATCATCCCGTCAGGGGGTGAGAGTTATCTACAGTGATGCGTCCTTGAAGGGACTTGGTTGTGTATCAATGCAGCATGATAGAGTGGTAGCATATGCTTCCAGGAAATTAAAAGAATATGAAAGAAACTACCCTACCCATGATCTTGAATTGGCTATAGTGGTACATGCATTGAAGATATGGAGGCATTATCTGTATGGCGAGTGATGTGAAATTTTCTCTGACCATAAAAGTTTGAAGTATTTCCTCATTCAGAAGGAATTGAATATGAGACAGAGAAGATGGTTGGAGCTTATTAAAAATTTTGATTGTACCATCAGTCTCAAGAAAAGCAAATGTGATAGCTAATGAGATGAGCAAGAAGTCTAAAAGACCAATGTAGCAGGTATGGAAATCTAGTATCCAATCATAATGGATTTGGAGAGACTCGGTATAGAGTTGGTAGAGAGTGATCCTTCAGTATGTATCGCCAGTTTAGTAGTACAACCTACTTTATAGGAAAGGATTAAAGCTACTCAGAAGGAAGACCCAGAATTAGCAGAGGTAATGGTTAGAGTACAGAGTGATCAGGAAGAGGAATTCTACATTATAGATGATGGAGTCCTGCGGTTCCGTTCCTGATTATATGTTCCTATTGATCTTGACATTAGAAAGACTATTTTAGAAGAGGCTCACAGATCTTTGTATACAGTTTATCCCGGCAATATGAAGATGTACAGGGATCAACGAGAGTTTTACTGGTGGAGTGGTATGAAGAAAGAGATTGCCAAGTATATAGCCAGTGTTTGACGTGCTAGAAGGTAAAAGCTGAGCACCAGAGGCCAGAAGGTCAATTGCAGCCGTTATTTATCCTAGAATGGAAGTGAGATCATATATCAATGGACTTTGTTTCAGGGTTGTCATCGGTGTCGCATGACCAAAATACGATTTGGGTGATTGTAGATCGGTTGACTAAGACCACCCATTTCCTTTCTATCAAGATCAGCTACTTCCTCAACCGTTTGGTGGAGATTTACATTCAGGAGATAGTTCGTTCTTACGGGGTGCCAATATCTATAATGTCAAATCGAGATCCACGTTTTACGTCACGTTTCTAGAAAAACTTACAAGAAGCTTTAGGGTCTCAGTTATCGTTTAGCACGACATTCCATCCTCAGTCAGACGGACAGACTTAGAGGACGATACATATATTAGAAGATATGTTTTGAGCATGCATACTAGACTTTGGGGGTAGTCGAACTCGGTTCATGTCACTGATGGAATTCGCATATAATAATAGTTATTAAGCCAGTATTGGCATGACACCGTTTGAGGTACTGTACGGTAGGAAATACCGTTCTCCTTTATATTAGGGCAAGATAGGTGAGCAGTGAGTCATGAGACCAGAATTAGTACAGCAAGCATAGAATAAGATTCGGCTTATCAAGGACAGAATCAGTGCAGCTCAGAGCTGACAGAAGAGTTATGCTAATAATTGCCCCAGGAAATTAGAATTTGATATCGGTGACCATATATTTTTGAAGATAGCTCTGTTAAAAGGGGTTATGAGATTTGAAAGGAAGGGTAAACTTAGTCCTAGGTTCATCGGTCTGTTTGAAATTTTAGGAAAAGTGGGACCGATTGCCTACAGGTTAGCTTTACCACCTGCGTTATCCAGGATGCACGACGTATTCCATGTTTCCATATTGAGGAAATAATTCTTAGATCCTTCTCATATCATCAGTTATAGTGAATTAGAGTTCGGTGATTCACTAGTCTATGAGGAGGTACCAGTACAAATTCTAGATAGAAGAGAACTGGAATTGCATAACAAGAAGATTCCTCTGGTAAAGGTTCTATGGAGAAATCACACGATAGAAGAGGTTTCTTGGGAGCTCGAGGAATAGATAAAACCGAAATACCCACAGTTGTTCCAAGAGGTTCAGTCTTGATCAAGAAAATGTAAGTGATTGTATAATATTTCTTTTGCAGGTACATGTAATAATTTAGTTAGTAAGTAATATTTTAGTTTTGGAGGAATTTTTATTTTACTTAAGTAATCTCCCAGGACTTGAAATGTAATCACGGTATTCTTTCGCCATAAGTGAGGGTAAGTAATAAAATAAGTAGACCGTTTTGCCTTTAAGAGATGATGAGTTATATGAATAGTAAATTTTAAGGACGAAATTTTATAAGGAGGGAAGAATGTAATGACCTGAAGAATACAAGTATTTAAATAATTAAAAGAGAGGAAAATGGAAATTGTAAAAAAGAGGGCGGCAACAAGCGTTCGTCGACAACGTTATATTTTGGGCTCGTCGACGAGGGTGCGTCTCGTCAAAGAGAAGATACCAAAAGGATGTTTTGAGCGACTCTGAATTTCGTCGATGAGGGGTGAGAGTTCGTCGACAAATTGCCTTTTTGACCTTGTTGACGAGGTGACGTAGCTCGTCGATGAAGGCCAGTGAATAAATAGCCCAAACTTCATTTTTTGGCAGGAATTCGACGCACTAAACCCTCTCTCTCTCCTCCTTTCATTTCCTCTCCCTTCTCTCTAAGTTTCTAGGCCGAATTTACACTGGTTCAATGATCTGAAGTCACACGACACTCCTAGGGAAGTTCTCTACATATATGCTAGAGTGGATTGTCGGTGAGCTTATTTTGAAATTCATCCTAGAGACCAGCTAAGGTTTTTTATTCAGAATTTAGCCTTCTCATAGTTAGAGGAAATGTTATTCATGGAAAAATATTGAAGTTTATTTCTGGGAGATATCGTTTTCATGGTATTGAGTGGGGAACCCTTCGAGTGTAGGACCAGTGAATTTTAGGGGGATTACTTTTCAGTAATCAGGTAAAGGAATAAACTAAAACAATCATTTTCCACAATAGTTGATAGAGTCACAGTGATTGAGAGTAACCTATAGAGAGGTTTTGTGACATAAAGTCAGAGGAAGAGACCCACGCCTCCAAATTTTCAAGTAGGGTCTAGTCAGGGGCTGTAAAGGAGGTCAAAGATAGGGGATGGGAGGTCGAGCGGTACAAGATAGAACGAAGCCCCCTCTTTGTTCCATATGCTACAAGAGACACCCAAAATAGTTTCGGGTCAGAGAGATGACATGTTATCGATGTTGTTAGCCTGGCCACATGGCGAGAGATTGTAGCACCGCTAGTTTTGCCCCTGTTCCTAAACCATACCGAGGAGGTCACCAGGCACCTCGAGGCGGATAGCAAAGGAATGCTGCCCCAACACAAGTCTATGCACTGACATCGAGAGATGTTGAGGTGGCAAGAGATGTCGTGACAAGAACTGTCCAGTTTGAATTCAAGGGAGGTCTTTACCAGCTAATTTGGTAATTTTAGATATATATGAGTTCGAGGTAATTCTGGGGGGATGGACAGGCTAGCCGTTACTTACGCTAGTATGGACTGTTATCAAATAGAGGAAGTATTCAGATCTCTAGGAGGACAGGAGTATAAATTTTTGGGATATCGTATGCACACCCCACCAAAATTGTTACCCGCCATTCAGGTGAGGGTGTTGTTGCTAGAGGATTGCCAAGGATATTTGGATTGTGTGAAGGCGGTATCAGAAGGAGAGTTAAGGATAGAGGATATCCTAGTAGTGAGAGAATTTCCTCGTGTGTTCCCTGAGGATTTTTCGGAACTACCTCCTAAACATAAGGTAGAATTTGCTATTGATCTAATTTCGGGAATAGTGCCGAATTCTAAAGCACTGTATAAAATGGCACCGGTAAAATTAAAAGAGTTGAAGGAATAGTTGCAAGAATTGTTGGATAAGGGGTTTATCGGGTCTAGTGTGTCACCCTAGGGGCGCTGGAATTGTTTGGGGAAGAGAAAGATGGGTCGATAAGAATGTGTATTGGCTCGGTTGGGAATTTGATTTGTATACTGCTTAATGTGAAATCTTTTGTGGTTGGTTGAAATTGATTGTTGCTTTTGAAGCCATCTTCAGAATCGAATCCTTCTACTATTAGCAACTTTCTAGTACAAATAAATGTCACCCTTTCCTTCTTGGTCCATTTTACACATGATTTAAGTCTTCTGAGGATGCACCTTAGTCGTCTAGGCAGACCAAATTTAGTTTTTTTCGTTTTAGTTTTTTAAAATCCTTTTTACACTCTTACTTTGATTTCTTATAAAATATTTTTCGAGGTTTTAAATATGGTCTCTAAGTCAGTGGATAACCCTAAAGAGCTTTCAACATATTTCCATAAGATATTTAAATACGAAGTAATTGCATAAAGATTTCTTAGGACTTTTGACATTGTAAGCACTTAAATCTTCATGCTTATTCTTTCTTTGGCTCTATCTTGTCTTTAAGCTTTTAGCAAGTTCTCTTTCATGCTCTCACGATCTTCAAGCTTTATTAGAGCATCTTTGAATCCATGTCTTTTAAGCTTCATTTGATCATCTTTCTTTGGAGTATAAGTTTTCATTGATCTTTGTGAACATTTGACCTTGTATTCTCATACTTGAGTCTTGAAATATCATTACTTAACCAAATATGTTAAGTTACTCTTATTTGTTATCATCAAAATAAGATTATAAGTCTTATATGGCCAACAATCTCCCCCTTTTTGATGATGACAAATAAGGAGCAAAAAAATTGACTAAGCCTTACAAAGACTCCCCCTTACAATAAGCATCAACTTAACAATATATGCAATATTAGGATCAATTTCAATGTCATCCTCATGTATCAAAATCACATCATTCAAAATATCATGCTTAATTTTTACCCAAAATTTCTTTCCCTTTTGACATCAATAAAAAAGAATAAGATATCAAGAAAAAAAAAACATATAAATACTAAGGCAATAATTGTATATCATAATTGTCAATGATTTCCATAAATCATGATATCATTATTTATCAAGTTTAACTCCCACTAAATGAAATGTATTTTATATTCAATAGGTTTAGACTACAAAGATACCAATTGTGTTTTTAAATTTATCATGTCATACATCAAATATTAATTTATTTCATGTAAGTTGTAGAGACCCGAAGAATTATAGAAATTAAGTAAATAAAAGAAAGGAGAGAAAAGGAAGAATTCCAAGGGGGCTCAATAGGGTCTTGTCGACGAGCGTAGAGTGTTCGTCGACGAGCAGGCTTCTTGGGATCGCCGAAGAGGTGACGCGTCTCGTCCACGAGAATTCATCGAGAGGGTTATTCTCAGGACCTGAAACTTATCGACGAGGGTCGGTGCTTGTCTACGAACCTCATTCTTGGACTTGTCGATGAGGCGCCGTGGCTCGTCAACGAGGCCATGTGGGCAACACTCTATATAAGGCCGAAAATCACATTTTTCAGCGAGAAACCTGCATGCAACCTCACTTTCTCTCTCTAAAATTCACCCCTCTGACTTCTCTTTAGGTTTCTGGTTTCGTTCTTCATCGATTCGTTGATCAGAAGCCGTCATGCTACTCCTGGGAAGATTCTTTACAAGTTTGCTGAAGTAGTTTGTTGGTTAGGCCAACTTGGACACTATCCCAAAATTTGGGTAAGTTGGTTATTTTAGACTTTATATTTGAGGTTTCTGGATTTAGGAAAATGCTTTAAACAGAATAATATTGAAGTTTTGTTGGGAAAAATATAATTTTAGGGTGTTAAGCTGGGGAACACACGGGTATAGGTTTGTTTAAATTGTGGGCTTCTCAGTAAGCCTGGTAAGGGGATAAATTAAGACAGCATTTTTCATGTAGTTATTTATTATTATACAATATTTATTTTCAAGAAAATATGTATGTTATAGAACTATTTTGAGGTAAGAGGATAAATTAAATCAACATTTTTCATGTAGTTATGACATTGAAATTGATCCTAATATTGCATATATTGTTAAGTTGATGCTTATTGTAAGGGGGAGTCTTTGTAAGGCTTAGTCAATTTTTTTGCTCCTTATTTGTCATCATCAAAAAGGGGGAGATTGTTGGCCATATAAGACTTATAATCTTATTTTGATGATAACAAATAAGAGTAACTTAACATATTTGGTTAAGTAATGATATTTCAAGACTCAAGTATGAGAATACAAGGTCAAATGTTCACAAAGATTAATGAAAACTTATACTCCAAAGAAAGATGATCAAATGAAGCTTAAAAGACATGGATTCAAAGATGCTCTAATAAAGCTTGAAGATCGTGAGAGCATGAAAGAGAACTTGCTAAAAGCTTAAAGACAAGATAGAGCCAAAGAAAGAATAAGCATGAAGATTTAAGTGCTTATAATGTCAAAAGTCCTAAGAAATCTTTATGCAAGTACTTCGTATTTAAATATCTTATGGAAATATGTTGAAAGCTCTTTAGGGTTATCCATTGACTTAGAGACCGTATTTAAAACCTCGAAAAATATTTTATAAGAAATCAAAGTAAGAGTGTAAAAAGGATTTTAAAAAACTAAAACGAAAAAAACTAAATTTGGTCTGCCTAGACGACTAAGGTGCATCCTCAGAAGACTTAAGAGGCACTTCAGAAGACTGAAGATTTCGTTCAGTCTATTGAAGAATTTCTTTAGAAGACTAAAGAATTAGTTCAGTTTACTGAAAATTTTTCTGAAGGAATACAGAAGGGGCAGTACACCCTCAGAAAACTGAACCCTTAGTTCAGTCGTCTAATCTGAGACTTCAGAAAACTAAACCCTCAGTTCAGTTGTCAGACCCTGTGTCCAGTTCAAATTTTTAGTGTGTTAAGGAACATCAAAAAACTGAACTTGATAGTTCAGTCATCTGAACACTGTTAACGGTTAGAAATTTTAAATGTTTTAAATTTCAAATAATGGTTTCTTATGCCCTAAATTTTCTAAAAACTTGGAAGATACTCCAAGTAATCTTGGCAGCACAAAATTACTTTTCTAAGCTTGTAAATACATGGTTTTGCAAGTCAAATTATACCAAGAATTGAAAAATCTGCTGAAAGTCATCTTGCTATCAAATCTCTCTCTTGCTCACTCATTGGAAAATCTGAATTGCTGAATTTCTGAAGTGATGACCCATCATACTCTAATCTCTACTCCTGATTATCATCTAGAGAAGGATATTGGTGAAATCTTACTAGAGTTTCAATCTTATTTCAATTTGATATTTAAATATTGAAGTATCTAGTATTTGAAATTATACTAATCTACTTTATGTGAGAGTGTTCTCGTACGTAAAGTTTATTTCTTGTTTCTTGTAGTGATTGACAATTCTAGGTTGTTGAATCGTTGACCGAATGTGAGGTATCACTTGGAGAGGTATTGTTCTAACCTATTAAAGGAGTGATCAAGCATGAGGTATTACTTGGAGAGGCATTGCTTTAACCCGCTTAAGAAGTGTCTAAGCGTGGGGTATCACTTATAATGGTTTGTTTCGCCCAGAAAGGAACGGTATAAAGGAATCCTTTGGTGGTATTGGCCAAACGCAAGGACGTAGGCTGGAGATAAGATGAACCTCATAAAAAATGTGGTATCACTCTCTTGCCTTGCTCTCTTTAAATTCCAAAAAATATTAACTGCATGGTTGAAAGAAAGTGTTTGATTTCATTTTGTGCATCATATTGAGAAACCAAATTCATTCACTACTGGGCTTACATAAATTCACAGGGCTACAAACAAGCAAATAACTTGAGGTCTTGCAAAAACTAAAATTGCCAAAAAGTTGCACAATGTATCTTAATTTGGTACTTTGTGATTTAGTGGTTATTTGATTGTTTGAAGTATTGTCTACTTGTGTTGTGTTGAAGTTTGGGTTTGTGGATTGAATAAGTAAATAAGCCTATGCTGTATGATTGTTAAATTAAAAAAAGGGCTAAGAATTATTGTAAAGAATTAAAAGAAAATTTTTATAACCCAATTCACTCTCCCCCCCCCCCTCCCTCTTGGGACTACACCTCAACTTTCATATGGTTTAAGAACCATGAGGATCAGTTGTATTGGAATTGGTGTATTCCCAATAGGGGGTGAATTGGGTATTTAAAATTTTCTTTCTAAGTCAATTCAAAATTCAGCAATAGCATTACACAAGCCTAGGGTCTTTCTATACCATCATAAACTTAATCAAGAATTAAACGCAAACATTCAAGTGCTGAAATTTAAATTACAGAAATTAAAAAACAAGCACAAGAAATGTTATCGGGGTTCAGTCAATACTGCCTACGTCCCTACCTCAAGCTCACAAGTAAGAAGATTCTACTAAAGCTCGCTTAACGGGTGGAGTAATACCTAATACAACACCTAAACAGGATGGTGCACCTAACTTTTCTGACTAGGTTAAAGCCAATCTAAGACTTTTCAGATGGCAAGTCTCCCTCTTCAGGCCCACGCTTGGAATATAACAGATAATTAAATTTGTGTAAAAACAAATATGCTTCTTACACTAAGAAGATATGTACCACTATACTCAATCAATTTATGCACTCACATATGATAGGATATTAAGCTCAAGTGAGATTTTGTTAACTGATGTGTTAACTTTCAACAATATGTATGTCAATGTGTGTATGTGAGAGTAAGACTTTTGATTTCAAGATAATATGCTTGTAATGTGCATAATCAAAAGGTCTCTATAACCCTTAAATAAAGATCATAATAATAATTTTCAAATGTAAAGCACAATAGATAATAGGGTTAAGCTTGCTAAAAAATGTTTTTGTCAAAGCACAAAACAAGCTTATGAATCTTGCAATGACGATGCAAGATCTTAAGCCAAGTAAAATTTTTTCCCAATACAATATTTATAAGTGAAATATTATGGGAAAAACCTTAAGAAACTCTCCAAAAATAAATACACTATCAAATAAAAATGAGGGAGAGTTAAATCTTGTAAGGTGAATATGAAACACTAATCTCTCTCAAAATGAAAGGCTAGATAAGTATGTAGAAGAGATTTTGGCAATGAGAATGAAAAATATGAAAGTAGGAATGATTTAACCCAATAAAGTTTTCAGAGAATTTTGGCTAATCTAAAGCCCTAATCCTCTCTTAATTTTGCAAATGAGGAGGTATTTATAGAGTTGGAAAGAATTATAACCGTTGGGGACACGCTGAATTTTTTGGAAAAAGATTAAGTGAGTTTGAGTAAAAATAACCCAGTTTAACATTGGTAAAAATTAAGCAACTGAGAGGTTCGGTCGACCATTTTTAAGGTTCGGTTGACCGGGTTATTCAGTTCGGTCGACCAGGATGTTATTGAACTGAGGTGATGGTCGACCAGACTTGAGGCAATTTTTGAACATCCGAGGTTCAATCGACCATGCTAAGTTCGGTTGATCGAAGTTGGATGTTCAGTCGACCAAGCCAATTTTCAACTTCAGGTTCGATCAACGAGGGCGTTGGAATTTTCTCACATGCCAGTTTGGTCGACTAGGACGTTCATGTACATTTTAAGGACGGTCGACCAAATGGTCAAACTTTTGACCCTATGGAGGTTCAGTCAACCAAAGATCTATGTGTTTTGATTCGGTCGACCGAACATACAAAGATTATGCATTTTAGTTCTAATTTCATTTGAAGTCACCTCTATTCACATGATTATTACTTCTAAGATATATAGGGACTTTTTCATGCAATAATTTAGGACCTATGGTCAATCTTAGGCCTTTGAGCTTATTTGTACTATCATGCAAGCAATGCATTAATTATAAGAGACCATTAATATTTAAATAATATAGACCCGAATAAAACTTAATTAAATTACAACATATAAATGTTCTGGGTCTTTATCTTCTTCAAGTTCATGTGCATGCACCATATGATACTTCCAATTGATCCTGCACACAAATTCATCAACCATCAACTATCAAAGTATTTGTCATAATCAAAAACGGGATATGACCTATAAGGTCAACAATCTCCCCTTTTTTATAATGATAAATACCTTATGCAAAAGTGGGTACAGCCAAGAAAGACTCCCCCTGAAATTATGCATAAGAGAAATGTAAAGATTGTAAAAATGCAAACATTTCCTAAAGTACCCAATTTTGCCTAACTTCTCCCCCTTTTGGCAACAACAAAAAAGGTCATGACAAATTTAAAGTATATAGGCAAGGCATGGAGTATGAACCATTTAAATACAAGATATGGTTGGGAATATTTTTAGAAAATTTGACAGTATGTCATTTGAAAATAGAGAATTTCCCAAAAGTATCTGTATAGAGATGACCTGATTGAGTTCAAATTTACAAGTTATCCACAACTAACAACTCAAATAGTTCAGTATGATCAAAATGGAAAACATAAATATAACTGTCAACATGCAAGAGATATAAGAGCCATGCGTTGCACCACACAAACAAACTCACAAAGAAAAAAGCAAAGATGGATTTAGACTTCTCAGAGCCATAGATTTTTAGAACACGTAGTTCCCCCTAAGTTTGTGCACCCTATCAATTTTCTACATGGCACACATAAAACATAATTAGAAAAATATAACCATTTTGATCCTAAGAATTTAACAGTCACATGCAAAATCATATGGTGAACACAAGGACTGTGTGACAACCATGAAGAACAGTGATACGAATACTGTGGGTGGTGGAGTAGGACCTTCCAGTATGGGGGGCAGAGATTTCGACGCGATATTGCACAGTGTCACTCAGCAGGTAATGGCTGAGATGGCTAGAGGTTCAGGGGAGCGGAGTTGCATGATCGAGTAGTTTACGCGAATGAGATCCCCATCATTTTCTGGAGGAGCTGACCCACTGGTAGCTGAAAAGTGGCTCCAGGACATAGAGGATATGTTGGCGGTGTTGCCATGCACGGATGAGCAAAAGATCTTATTTGTGACGTTTAAGCTAACAGGGGAGGCAAAGTGCTGGTGGAGATCAGCGAGGTTGTTGGAAGAGTAGAGACCGGATCCTGTGGCGGTGACGTGGAGCCGCTTCAAGGAGATGTTTTTCGAAAGGTATTTTCTCACTACAGCTAGGAGTGCAAAGGTGGCAGAGTTTCAGCATCTGACGCATTCCGTCCACACAGAGAGCTAGAAGACAATGATGAAATCTCTCTATTGATGTTGTAAATTACCAAGATACACATGTCAAAATAGCAGCATTATTAGCACCAAATATTTTTGTCCATGCCCACTTCACCTTTGTACCAAGATTTATTTTACACATAGCATGTATCCACTTTGGAAGCATTTGATATGAAAGATCTTAGTCTCCAAACACCCTTGCAACTGCCATTTGCTTCCTGAGTCAAACCTTTCTATACGAGACATGGTATTGGTACTTTGACCTCAGGTGTGCTTGCAAAGTTGCAATGGAAGCACCAACATCACTCTTGATAATTTCAATGATTTCATTTGCAACTAAGTTGGACCTTAGTTACAGGTGGTCTTGCGAGAGAGTCTCATTTATGCATGTATATGACCCTATGTATTATGTAATTTCAAAGAGCTCATGTTTTCTACGTTGAGTTGCACGCAACCTCCAAGCATTACTCTCGTCTGCATTGCACCTAACCACCCATGTGGTTGGGGTGGATTGCACCACCTTGAAGTTATAATGTGTTTTCACATGGTGGACGGGCACAAAGTGGATCAGATCATCCTTTGTGTCCAAAATCATACTCTTCCAAATTTCGAGACACCATCCCACCGAGTACCCTCAAGGGAACTTTCAAATTCAGTTATGATATTATCGACTTTGACATCGACCATGTATGCTAATGACGGTACGTAGTGTACCCTTCTCTGACCCCCATATGTGTTCTGAGGAGGCGTGATAACTTCTTCATATTGAACCTCATAATCATTCCGTCTACCGGTTTCATCTACCCCTACGTTTGTATTTTCAAAATCTTCCTATAAATCCTCTTCTTCCTCTAATTCAAGGTCACAGTCCATATCAGGTTGCATTGGCTGGACCGTGTATGACCCTCCCTCATTTATGACAATAGATGAAATCATTTGGAAGTCTAGTAGAGACACAGCTCCAGTTGAACTTTGGTCATGCCTATACTCTGTTGATGGTTGTGATTCATGATAATAATTGGTTCCCACATTGAATCCTTGCAAAGTAGTCTCCTCACATTGAAGCTCTGTTGATAAGAATTTCGGCTGAAATGATGTACTGGGGACGTCATTCAAACCTAAAACTGTTGTCACTTGTGAAAGGTGATCAAATAGCCTGCTCATCTCAGCAGTATCGTATTCGTTATATGGTTGAGGATGGAGAAATGCTTCCCCCTGCACAATTGGAGCTCCATCCATATTGCTGCTTTGAGGAATGTGTTTAACAAATATCTCAACTTTATACACGTCCAGACAAGAACTCTGCGAGTCCAACACAATTAGGACATCTGCATTATCTTTTATTGGGACGTCGACATAGAAAAAATTCCACCACCTCCTCGTTGCAAATATCACAATGTCAATTATAACATGTATTTATATGGATAAATATATAATCCTTCATATATTTTTCGTTTAAAACTTTCTAACTTCATCCTTCTTCTAACTTGAATGACCTCCGTTGGCCTTGTGCTGTATTTAGTATCAATCAATCCATGCATAATCTCACTATTAATGTATAATAAAATTGTAACTTTGTTAACTAATGAATTTGACATCATTATAAATTTTCAAAAATAGAGTTTATCTGCAACATAAAGAAATTTTCATCACAATAATAAATATTATGATTAAATCACAATAGAAATAAAACAATTATCTTACAAAACGTCTATATTTTCATTTACATAAACAATTATCTTATAGAATATATTAATGCCTCAATATGAAATGAAATTAATGTACAAAATGAAAGTGAAAACTGATAATTAGTTAAACATTGAATTAGCTAACACCGTTGTTACTAACCCTTGCAAGAAAATAATTCTAAAAATAAATCTCCAACAAGTTCACACAACATTGAAAGGTGGTGAAGGAGGTTGGAGGATAAAGGGAAAAAAAATGAAATGAAAGAAGGAGAAAGGATGAGTGAAAGTAGGGGGGGAGATGAATGAAAAAATATGAGACTGGGCACGCAAGGGAGGGCGTAAATAAGTACACAAGCTGCATGATTTGGTACGTGAATAAGTTGGTAAGTGCATGTCAAAATCAATTTTTGGAAAATCGATTTTATAACTTTTCACATAATAAATGTGCATATGAGGGAGGTAGGTGTCACAACCAAACCGACTTTCCAAAAGTTGATTTGGTTATTTGACGTTTTTTTTTTTTTTTTTTGGGTTTTTTGTGTCTGTGCGTGGTGTCTCATTGTTACGAGGCTGAGGTAGAGAACCAACTTTTGGAAAGTCGATTCTCTTCCTTCTCTTTTGTTTGATTTTTCGTGTCCCAACTGCTGCATAGGGTTTTGTAATTTTTTTTTACTACCAAACTGACTTTTGAAAAGTTAATTATGTACGATTATATATTTTTTGCTCCGACCGTACATATTTATGTTTTTTTTATTTTATTTTTTCCATAAAAAACTCATTCAATATTCATATTTTTAAGTCTTTTCTTTAGGTGATCTCAACATACCTAAAAGTCCAAGGGGATAGGCATTGACCACCTCCTAACTGTACTTGGACTTAGTCTAATGATTCTTAAATTTCAGCTTTTTGCTTTTGGCTGCATTTAAGCCTTATCTTGATAATGGCTGAGTGAGCTATTAACTTAGACGTCCCTTAATTTGAATATTATAACTCCCATTTTCCTCTAAATTTCAACTTCTATTCCATAAATCCGATTAAAAATTTTACTTGAAAAAAGAAAAATAAAATAAAATAGAATTATTTTCTATTATATTTTTTATATTAAATTCTATTAAAAATAAAAATTTATTTTTACATAATTAAAAATTAACAAAAAATAAATAATAATTATATGTAAAATCAAACTTACTTTCCTCTAATCAAATATGAAAATGTGGATTCCTCGATATATATTTTTCTTTTCTTAATATATTTTAAATTTCAAATGGAGCCTAAAGTTTCAAACATTATTTCTAGCTTCTTATGCTATTGACAAAGAAGACTCTCTTAAAATGCTACAAAAAAGAATTTGCACTTCCTCCTTGTCAGGGTTATAGAAGAAAAACAGAGCATATAGGAAATGAAAGAATTTCCTCATATATTTTATCATTATCTGAATGTGTGTGTGTGTGTGTGTATATATATATATATATATATATATATATATATATGCATTTTAAAGGAATCAAAAAGGGAATAAAAGCTGTTATGGTAACCGTAGACAATAACAAACCTATTGTCTACGATTTTACAAAGAATGCTGTGTTTGTGAAAATGCTTAGCCTATACATGACTAAGAGACATCAAAGCTTTTTATTCTAATACGCCCCCTCGAGTTCAAGGGTGTGTCAATAGCATTGAGACTCACCTTGAAACGAGTGAATTTGTCAGCTACAAGAGGCTTTGTAAGCACATCAGCAACTTGGTCTTGGGAGCTTGTAAAGGAAACTCTCAAAGTCTTGGTAGCCACTCTATCCTTGACAAAATGGTAGTTAATATCCATATATTTTGTCCTGGAATGGTACATAGGATTTGCAGAAAGATAAGTGGCCCTAAGATTGTCCCACCATAAAATTGGGGCTTGAGATAGAGGAATATCGAACTCACACGTAAGAGTTTGTAGCCATATGAGTTCGGCAGCTGATGATGCAATGGATTTGTATTCTGCCTCAGTTGATGACCTGGCCACAGTGGACTGCTTTTTGGAGCTCCAGGAGATCAAATGTTTTCCCAAGAGAATGCAATATCCTCCGGTAGAGCGACGATCATCTAGACAGCCCCCCTAATCGGCATCAGAGTAGGCTTGAAGAGTAAGACCAAATTGAGAGGCAAAAAATAGTCCATGGTTGATGGTAGATTTTAAATCTCAGAATTCTCTTGGCTCCACTCCAATAAGAAAGTTTTGGTGCATGTAAAAACTAACAAACCTTATAACCTGAGAAGGAAATGTCAGGGCCGGTGATGGACAAATATAGTAACCCCCCTACAATACTCCGATATAGTGTGACATCCTCAAAATCAGGAACATCATGCTTAAACAATTTTAAAGAGGCAGCCATTGGAGAGGTCATTGGCCTGACTTGAAGCATGTTGCTTCGAGAAAGAAGACTTTTAAGATATTTGCATTGAGACAACATAATATCATCCTTAAGATAATCCACTTCAATGCCAAGAAAAAAAGAAAGTCGACCAAGGTTCTTCACAAGAAAGCACGGCCTAGGTCATTAATCAAACAAGTAACAGTAGACGGTTTTGAGAAAGTGATGACAATGTCATCCATGTATACTAACAAGTAAATCTGAGTATCAAGATGTGTAAGAATGAAAAGTGATGGATCAACCTTAGAAGCAAAGAAATCATAGTCAAGAAGCCATCTACTTAGATGGGCAAACCAAGCTCTTGGAGCTTGTTTGAGACCATAAATCGCCTTCTGAAGTTTGAAAACGTGATGAGGCCGGGTTGGATCAGCAAAGCCTTAGGGCTGCTGCATATAATCATCAAATAATAGGTCATGTAAAAAGGCATTTTGAATATCAATTTGATGCATAGCCGATCCTTTGGAGACCACAATAGACAACACAAGCCAAATGGTAGTTGGCTTTACAACCGGACTGAAGGTTTCTTCAAAATTAATCCCAGGCTGTTGGTGATACCCTTTTGCAACCAAACGAGCCTTACTTCTTTCAAAAGAACCGTCCGTATGAGTCTTGGTGCGATAAACCCATCGGTAGCCTAAGACGTTTCTGTGAGGGGCAGGAGGAATGAGTGTCCATGTTGAGTATTGAAAAAGAGCATCATACTCAGCCTGCATAGCTTGATTTCATTATGAGAAATGAGAGGCATGACTGAAACTCGAAGGATCATTCAGGACCTGCGTAAAGAAGGTGAGACAATGTTGAGTGGGGTAGGCAACGATACCATCGGTAAAACGACGAGGACGAGAAGAATTTCTTTGGGCTCGAGTAATTCTAAGGGATCGTGGTGGAACTAAGATAGGAGAAGGAGAGGGAGGATGTGAAGCACGAGCAGATTGAGATCGAGAAGGAGCAGACGATGGTCTTGAAGTAGGGTTTGAGATTGGTAAAGTGTGGGATGAAGGGGATGGAATCGAAGAGGAAGGATATGGTGCTGGACAAGGAGACGGGGCTGGGCCAAGAATAGAAAGGCTGGAAGTATCAGAGGATGTATGTAGTAATGGGCCAAGAATAGATGGGCTAGAAGTATTAGGAGATGTATGAGGTAATAGGCCAGGCTAGGAGACAGGGAAAACGGGTAAGATGGCTTGGGCTGGAACTAAAGGAGGTGGAGATGAAGTAGGTTGTTTGCGTGAGAAAGGAAAGGACAACTCATTAAAAATTACAACATGAGAAATGTAAAGTTTATTAGTCTGGAGGTCCATACATCTATATCCTTTATGGGCTAAGCTGCAACCAAGAAACACGCAAGAAGTGGACCGAAAATTGAATTTGTGATAAGTGTAAGGTCGTAAATTTGGCCAACACTCACAGCCAAACACTTTGAGGAATTTATAATCAGGTTCAGACTTATAGACCATCGAATAAGGGGATTTATTTTTAAGAGTGGGTGTTGGAGGTAAATTAATGAGATAAACTTCGATTTTAAAGGCTTCGAGCCAATAAGCAAAAGGAAGAGAGGAATGGGCGAGAAGGGCAAGCCCAGTCTCAACAATGTGAAGATATTTGCGTTCCACAAGCCCATTTTGTTGATGAGTGTGAGGGCATGAGAAACGATGAGTAATCCCAAGTTGTTTGCATATAAAGGTGAGTGGTTTAAATTCACCACCTCCATCAGTTAGTAACTTAATTAACTTGGAATTGAACAATCGTTCAATAAATGGCGAAAAGGTTGAGAAAATATGATGCACGTCTTATTTTAATATCATCAGGAAAAGCCAAGTGAAACGAGTATAGTAATCAACAAATGAAATGTAGTATTTATAGCCATTGTGAGAGGCATAGTGGGTCGGGCCCCATACATCAGCACACATTAACTCTAAAGGCCTAGCATAATGGGCCGAATTTGCTAGAAATGGAAGTTGATGACATTTAGCAAGTAGACAAGCTAAACAAAAGAAAACCGAGTCTGTTAGGAAATAAGGCAAGTGCTTGGAGTGCAACACGCACGAAAAGAAAGTAAGAGAGGGATGCTTAAGCCGCCGATGCCACTGATCAACTGAAGTTCGTTCACCAACATGGGCAGATAGGGAAGGCAGATTAGGCGTGGTGGTAGGGAAGATGTAAAAGTCGTCACGGGTGAGCCTGGTGAGGAGGATTTTCTATGTCTCAGCCCTGTCCTTCACACAAAAATAAGTGGCATGAAATTCAAAATAGCTATTGTTATCATTGCAGAATTTAAGAACGTAAACAAGATTTTTAGTAATAGATGGGACATGAAGAAGATTACAAAGAAGAAAGAGAGGGATTGAATTTAAGAGAGGAATCATCGAATTTGTCGATGGAAATGTCGGCACCATCACCCACGCCAATGGTCTCATTTCCTGCATAAGGCTCCGACAACAAGTTCAAGTTAGACAGATCATAAGTAAGATGATGAGTGGCAGCGGAATCGCGGTACCAAACCAAATCAAAGGAAGGAAGTTATGCTGTGCAGTTTGCTGAGGTCTTTAGTGCTTCATACTGGTAGGTGTGATTGAACCGCTGGCGGCACTAAAGCGCAACATACCCAGTCTTGTGACAAACTTGGCAGATCGAATAGTGAGAGTTATATTGCTGATACTGCTGTGGTTGAAACAGTGGAGAGGAGTATTTTGACGACTGAGTACATCCAACACGGGTGTTGGAGAAATGATGACCTCGTCCACATCCTTGACGACCTCCCTGAAAGGAGATGCAACCACGTTGGTCACGTGAAGCGGAGCTAAAATGAGCAGATGGCTCGACAGAAGTAAAGGAGGAATGATTATTGTGGGAAAGATGAGTTTCATAGATAAGCAGCAATTGATAGAGTTCATAGAAAGAAATGGGGTCTCTGCGCGTGGTAATGGAGGTCACAAATGATTCATAGGAGGAACCAAGACCATTGAGAAGGTAAGTGATCATCTCCTTCTCGGACAAAGGTGTGCTAGAGGAGGCAAGAGAGTAAGCTAATTGTTGCAACTTGCCAAAATAGTATGAAATCAATTGGTCGCCCCTAGACAAATTCATGAATTGAAAACGGACTTGAAACTCTTTAGCTTGAGATTAGAAAGAAAGCATGGAAGAGATGGAGGTCCATAACTAGTAAGAAGTAGTGGAGGAAAGGACATGAGTTAAAATAGATCCAGAGAGGGATGAGAAAAGAATACCCAGTACGAGTTGAACTGTCTTGCGCCCAGCATGAAAATTTGGGTTGGGTTTTGGGAGTTGAACAGATGAGCTAGAAAGAAATTCTGGAGGTGGAAGGGAAGATCTATCAATGAAAGAGAAGAGGTCCTGACCTTTGAGATATGCAAATGTTTGGACCTTCCAAAGAAGGTAGTTTTCGGAGGTTAATTTTGTGGTGACAATGTGATAGAAGGACGAAGTAATGGTAGGATTCGGAAGGGAAGGTGAGGAAGGAAGAGAAGGAGGAGGAGGAGGAGGTGGAGGAACGTCAGCCATGGATCTTGGACGATGAGTCAGTGGAGCTCTGATACCATGTCAAGCTTGCAGAAGAAAAACAGAGCATACATGAAATGAAAGAATTTCCTCATATATTTCCTCATTATCTAAATGTGTATATATATACATTGTATCTAGAGACTCAAAAAATTGAATTAATGAGAAAATAAAGAAAAGAAGGAAATTTGGTTTGGTGTAGACCAAATCATCAACAGTTGTGTGGGAGGCCAGAAAACCGTCAACGATTTTGTGTAACTAGCGGCCTAGTAATGGTAAAACAGTAAAAAACGGAAGGGTTAAGATACTAACAGTGCTGAATTAAAGGAAAATCCTACAAGTTCATTTCATTTAAACAAAAATAAATCCCTCTCTCTCTCTCTCTCTCTCTACCATGAAACCCTCTCCCTTCTTTCTTCGATTTCTCTCCAATTTCAACCCGATTCAACGATCAAACGCCACCACGGGGTCCTAGGAGCGACCCTTAGCAAGTTAATCGAAACAGATTTTCGATTTAGGCATTCTAGGCACCACTCCAAAGTTGAGGTAAGGGTGGTGAATATGTTAAATGTTTGGAATTTAATTGATTAAATGGAGTGTATGGGCCTAGGAAATGTGAATATGATTATAATTCTGGGGTTGAATTGATTGAACTGGGAAAATATGATATCAGGATTTTGAGCTCCGAAATGCCGCACATGTGGGTTTAGGATCTTCATGGGAATTCTCTCAGTAAGCAAGTAAGGGGAATAAATTATAACAAGTATTTTTGGGAAATTAACTGTTGATTAAAGTATGTGAAATTGAGAATATGGTATATAGTTTGAAAAACTATGATATGGGTATTTCCCTATAATTAGTATATTATGATTATCAGTTAAAAATTTATGTGGCATGAGAAATATGAAATGACTGTTTTACACTGAGAATGTTCTTTATACTGATATATATAAATATATGATTTGCATTGAGAAGTAATGATATGAGTTATACAAATGTTTTATACAGAAATGAAAATATGAGATATATTGATATGTTTGATACATATATGAAGATATGAGAAATATAGATATGTTTTTATAGAAATGATGGTATATGTTTTATTTAGTAATGATGAAATGAGATGCACATATATGTTTTTACTGGGAAATGATGAAAAGGCGTTATATAGATATGTTTTCAATGAGAAACGATGAAATATAATATACAATTATGTTTCTATTGAGAAATGATGATATATGTAATATACAGATATGTTTTACAGAAATGAGGAAATAAGAAATACAAATATGTTTTATAATGAAAATGTTGATATGTGATATACACAGAGATGTTTTATACAGAAGTGTTGAACTGACATATATACAGACATGAGATTAGATATAAATATATATGATGAGAATTATATAGAAATTATGAGAACTGTACAGATATGATGAGATATACAGACATGATAAAATACGAATATAGAAATGTGGAAATAAGGACCCTAATGGACCATAATTATACAGAGAGCACAGTACTGTTGCCAGATATTATGTTAGTGCAACCACACTGCTCGGATAGAGTGGCAATGAGAATCGAATGGGCCTACATAAAGATGTTGAACGCCCCTAGGTCCAAACCAGGCTGCGGTAGGCCAATCATACTAGAGACGCGTATAGTTTTGATCTAACCTAGTAGGCCAACCATGGTTAGGCCCCGCCTTCAGGCAACACAACCCATTCATGTGGGGTGAATACATGATGATGTGATATGAATATCCTCAGGATGGTTACTCATTAAAGAAGCGATAATTGTGATACAAATATGATAAACGATCATGAGCTACAGACACATCGTGTTACATACTGGTGGATGCTCATGACCTAGAACTTGTTTACGAAAATAGAAATGAAAGACAATTGTATATTTCAGATATGATGAACAGCCATAAGCTACAGACACGTTGTGTTGCATACTAGTAAATGCTCATGACCTAGAACTTGTTTATGAAAAGAGATATGAAAGACAATTGTATATCTCAGATATGATGAACAGCCATGAGTTACAAATGCGTAGTGCTATATGCCGGTAGATACTCATGGGCTAGAATATGGTTATGAGAAATGAAAGCTTATGAAAAGACGTTGATATATGATTTTGAGAAATAAAAGCTTATGAAAACATGTTGATATATGAATATAAGAAACAATTTGAAAGCTTATGAATACATATATGTATATTTTTCCAATTTATATATTTTATTTATGATGAATGTGATATGATATATTAAACTTATGTTGCCACACACTATGAATAATTTATTTCGTCTTACTGAGAGGTGTCTCACCTAGAATTTAAATATTTCAGGAAATCAAGATAGACAAGTAGAGAGAGTTCTGAAGGAGAGGAGACCATAGTACCCTAGTAGTCAAGGTAAGTGTTTTTGAACTGGAGATGAATTTTGTATGACCCCAGAGTATTTTGTGGATGTATATGGATTTGTGGATGTATGGATGTATAGAACTCTAATATTTGTATTTGGGATGGTGTATATATTAACTACCACTATTTGGTATACTTTTATGAGATGGACTGATCACCCGATACCCTATTTCGGGTTGGGTCATGTTGATATGATATTAGAGATAATTGACAGATACTTGATAAAGAAATTTGATAGATGTGTGATAGATTATTGTTTATTTATATATAAAAAAAATGGTAGAAAATCAGGTCGTGACATTGTAAAGGAATCAAAAAGGGAATAAAAGTTGTTATGGTAACCGTAGACAATAACAAACTTATTGTCTGCAATTTTACAAAGAACACACAGAATGTGTTTTTGAAAATGCTTAGTGTCACGGACCCCCAAAATGGGACTCAAGTAAGGGTCGTGTGGCACTCGTTGAGAGCTCTCTCTCGACAAGTCAGCCAACTCTCACACGTTCAAGCCTGCAAGCAAGAGCACTAGGTGAGTCTCAATACTCAAGGAAAACAAAGAACAATAGGATTTCACATGAGCAACATATTCTTATACACCGAATAAGACTATAACAATCAGAGACATCATAATCCAAAGCAACAGAACACCACAATGAAAAGAACTACTTGTATTATTCATCTACAAGAGAATCACCATACAAGCGATAACACAGATATTCATATATTCATTCTAAATCCCTGAAGAATACAATTACAGTAATATCTCACTCTCCCTTTTCCCCATTACATTGTCACACCCTAACATCCTCCCCCACTCAATTTATCGACGTCCTCGTCGATGTGTTGTAGACGGCCTTCTCACTCTTCTGATGTCGATGTAGATGTCGTTGACTACGAATTTCTGAAATCTTCAATCTTCTGTATGGCATGCTGAAGGTTGTCTACTGTTTCCCAACTATTCTCTTCTTCCCCCAGTTCTAACCACTGAACCAGGAATTGTTGTTGTTGACGACCTTCTAGATTGACGACTCTGTCTGCAATGATCTCCTGGACTTCTTTGGTGACAGGATGCCTTCTGAAAATTGTTGATCTCCTTAATTTTTGTCGGTGCGGATCTGCTTCATCTGTGTGGAATGGCTTTAAATTGCTTACATGAAACACGGGATGGACTGGACGTCTGTGGCTTTTCATCCACTCGGGTTGCTCAAGCCGATAAGATGCATGTCCCACCTTTTCGATTACTTTGATTGGACCTTCGTAACGACGTAACAGCCTTTTATCCTTGCCACGAAGAAAGCGAAATGTCTCCGGCGGCACTTTTACAAGAACCAGATCTCCAGTTTCATATTGTTGTGGTCGTCTCCCTTTGTCAGCCCATTTCTTCATGCGCTTTGATGCTTTTTCTAACTGAACTCGGGTGACTTCAATGTTTTGCAACCAATTTTTCGTGAATTGGTAGGCTTTTGGGCAATTTCCTTTGTATGGACCATCCAGAGTGTGTGGGAGAGTCGGTTGTTGACCTGTCACAATCTCAAAAGGGCTTTTATTAGTTGCAGAAGATTTCATAGAGTTAAAACAGAATTGTGCCGTGTCCAGTAAAGTAACCCAATTCTTCTGATTGGAGTGAAGAAAATGTCGTAAGTATTCTTCCAGCATCCCATTAAAACGCTCAGTTTGACCATCTGTCTGTGGGTGATAGCTCGTGGAAAGATTAAGGTTTGAACCCATCAAGCGAAAGAGTTCACCCCAAAATCCCCCCGTGAATCTAACATCCCTATCACTAATTAAGTTTTCTAGAACACCCCAATATTTCACCACATGTTTGAAGAATAACTGAGCTGTCTTCTCTACTGAACACGGCTTCGAGACTGGTACGAAAGTTGCATACTTTGAGAACCGGTCAATCACCACCAAAATTGTGTCAAACTCCTCTACTTTTGGCAACGAGGAAATGAAATCCAAAGAGACACTCTCCCATGGCCTAGCAGGCACTAGCAATGGCTCCAATAAACCTTAGGTCTTCTTTCTTTCTACCTTGTCTTGTTGACAGATCAAGCACGTTTTAGTATAACTCATCACATCATCTTGCATATTCGGCCAATAGTACCCCTGTGTGATCAAAGCATAAGTTCTTCGTCATCCCGGATGACCAGCTCACAACGTATCATGACACTCTTTTAGTAAGGTTTTCCTCAAGTTTCCAACTTTAGGCACATAGACTCTCCTGCCTTTAGTCATTATCAATCCATCTTCTACCCAGAATTGTCGTGTCTTCCCTTCGCCTATTAGTTTGCTTAGTGACTGCGCCTGCTGGTCTGTACTTAAATGTTCCTTGATAAGATTCTTCAAAGGTAGCGTCACCCTACTAGTTGATAGATGACTGATGATTTTCAATGCTGCCAATTCAGTTTTTCTACTTAAAGCGTCGGCCACTTCATTTGTCTTCCCCACTTTATATTCAAAAGCAAAATCAAATTCAGCTAGCTTCTCCTACCAACGGGCTTGTTTTGACGTTAGTCTAGGTTGTGATAAAAAATGAGTAACTACTACATTATCGATTTTTACCACAAATTTGGACCCCAAAAGATAGTGCCTCCACACCCGAAGACAGTGTACCACTGCGAGAAGCTCCTTTTCTTGTGCTGTATAGTTCCGTTCGGCACCCGACAATTTTCTACTTTCAAAAGCAACTTGATGCCATTCCTGCAAGAGAACTCCCCCTAATGCAAAGTCTGAGGCATCTACTTGCACTTCAAACGGTTTTGTCACATCAGAAAAGATTAGCACAGGATCTTCTATAAGCTTTTCCTTTAATTCAACAAATGCTGATTGGCACTCTTCTGACCACCCCCATGGTACCCCCTTCCTCAGTAAATTCGTTAACAATACAACTCTTCTGGAGTACCCCTCTATAAACTTTCGATAGTAGTTGGCTAGACCCAAGAAAGATCGCAGTTCTCTAACGGATGTAGGTGCTCGCCACTCCTTGATAGTTTTTACTTTAGCTGAATCCATCCGAATCTGGCCCTCCTCAATGATATGCCCCAAAAATTTAATACGCTTTTGAGCGAAAGCACACTTCTCCCCTTTTACATATAACTTATTTTCTTTGAGTTTTTGAAAAACCTTCCGAAGATGATATTTATGTTCTTCTAAGGATGCGCTGAAAACCAGTATGTCATCAAGGTAAACAACAACAAACTGATCAAGGTAGTCCCAAAAAACCTGATTCATTAGAAAACAAAAGGTAGCGAGTGCATTTGTTAGCCCAAAAGGCATGACAAGGAATTCAAATGCTCCATACCGTGTGACACAAGTGGTCTTCGGTTCATCTCCCTCAACAATGCGCACTTGATGATATCCCGACCTCAAGTCCAGTTTCGTGAAATATCTAACTGTACTTAACTGGTCAAAAATATTAGCAATCAGTGGAATGGGATACTTGTTGCGCACGGTCACCTTATTAAGAGCCCGATAATCTATACACAAGCGCAGACTACCATCTTGTTTCTTCTGAAATAACACTGGGACCCCAAAAGGTGCTTTTGAAGGTCGAATGAACCCTGCTGCAATAAGATCATTCAGTTGCCTTCTAAGTTCAGCTAACTCAGGCGGCGCCATTCGATAAGGGGCACGTGCTGGCGGCTTTACTCCTGGCAAAAGTTCAATTTCATGGTCAATCTGTCGTCGATGTGATAAAACCCTCGGTAGCTGTTTCGGGATCACCTCCTTGAACTCTTCTAAAACTTCATTAATCTCAAGTGGATATTTCCCTACTTCTGCATCTTCTGAGACTATTGGTAAAACCACGAAAGAAGATTCTTCCCTTTTTACTCCCTTTTTGAATTGGAGGGCTGAAAGCAACTTCCTCTCATCAAAATTGTTGTAGGCTGCAGGGACCGCACAAGGTTCACTTCCCATTATCACAAGACAATCCGCAGCTGGGATCGGCATTGAGCGTGTCACTTTAAGAAAATCCATCCCCCATACCACATCAAAGTCGTCAAGGGGTGCCACAGTGAAATCAACTGTTTCAGACCATGATCTCATTTGGCATGCCACTTTAGGTACCACCCCCACCGTGGTTAATGCTGGAGAATTCACCGCTTTTATCTTGCCCACATCTTTATCTACTTGCAATTCTAACCGTTGAGCTTCAGAATCAGCAATGAAATTATGGGTGGCCCCTGTATCAATCATGGCCCTGATTTTCTTTCCATTCAAAAGTAGATCCACATACATTAGTCCCTTCTCCTGAGACTTGTTGTTAATTACTTGACGCTCTAATGCCCCCAAAAATCTCAAGGCTCCCACCATATTCGGTTGTTCTTCTGGAATTGCTGTCGAGGTTTCGGTTTCCCCTCGAAGGGCCTTCATAGCATTCAAAGCCTTACGATCGGGGCACTTCGCCACTCGATGTGGTCCCATGCAAAGAAAACAAGAGATCGGTCACCGCTCTCCACCCCCCGTTCGTCCGCCCCTCCACTCCCTATTCATGGGCGCTCTTTTATCTTTCCAATAACTATTTGTCTCCCTATCCCTTCCCCCATTTGTGGGCTTATACACTTTGTTGGGACGGGAATCATTATTGGCGAATGTAGGGAAATTTCGCTTCCCAGAATTATCCGAAAAATCATCCAACCGTTCAGCAGCAGCGAGGGCCGAAGAGAGATCACCAGCACCTTGCCGACGTATTTCATTTCTTGGCCATGTCTTCAAACCCCGAAGAAAATGAATCAGTTTATCCGATTCAGTCATGTCTACAATGTCCAACATCAAGACTTGGTATTCCCTTACATAATTCCTTAATGAGCCCGTCTGTTGCAATTCCATTATTTTGCACTTTGCTATATACTCCACATTTTCTGGATAGAATTAGGCCTTCAACGCCTGTTTCAACCCCTCCCATGTGTTAATGACACATCTATTGTGCTGAATATCATTCCATTTAATTCTCCACCACAACTTTACATCCCCAACCAGGTATACCGTTGCCATATTGACCCGGTCCACTTCTAAATCCACTCGGGAGCACGTGAAGTAGTGTTCCATATCAAATAAGAAATTGTCTAGCTCCTTTGCATCTCGTGTACCCCCAAAACTTTTAGGTTCCGGTACCTTCCATCGAGAACTCTCATTTGGATGTGCAACTGGCCATCGGGCTAACTGTGCCACTGCATTCACTTTTGCAGTGATCTCTTGTAAATCCCTCTGGACTTGGACCACCGCACTTTGGACATTGCTCATCTCCTTCAAATCTTCCTTCAAAGCAGTAATGGACACTTTAACATCTTCTGTAAGGAAATCAAGATTATCCGTTAGCTCCCGTAAGGAGGCCTCAAGCTCTATTGGCTCTCCCCGTTGGGACGAAAGAGATGGCAATATGCCCTCAATATGTTGTAGCCTGCTCTCAAAGGCTTCCAACTGCTCGATACTCTTCTGGAAGGCCTCAAGCTCTCTTGGCCGTTTCTCCAGGGATTTCACACTTGGAATGAATTTTTCAAGTTCCTCAAGTCTCTCTACGACTTTTGATACCCCATAGAGATTTTCTCTAGGGTTTTCTTCGACGGCCTCAAGCTCTGTTGACACGCCTTTCTCTTTTATCAATGTTGCCACCAACCCTTGGAGGTCACTGCACGTTGTCTCCAGGGTTGCAAGTTTTGTCTCAAGCGCCTCAATGCGCTTCACTCTTCCTGACTTATTTCTCATAATCCCACGCATGGTGCTCGCACACACTGTGCTCTGATACCGACTGTCACGGACCCCCAAAATGGGACTCAAGTAAGGGTCGTGTGGCACTCGTTGAGAGCTCTCCCTCGACAAGTCAGCCAACTCTCACACGTTCAAGCCTGCAAGCACGAGCACTAGGTGAGTCTCAATACTCAAGGAAAACAAAGAACAATAGGATTTCACATGAGCAACATATTCTTATACACCGAATAAGACTATAACAATCAGAGACATCATAATCCAATGCAACACAACACCACAATGAAAAGAACTACTTGTATTATTCATTTACAAGAGAATCACCATACAAGCGATAACACAAATATTCATATATTCATTCTAAATCCCTGAAGAATACAATTACAGTAATATCTCACTCCCCCTTTTCCCCATTACATTGTCACACTCTAACACTTAGCCTATACATAACTAAGGGACATCAAAGCTTTCTATTCTAAATACTCATTGCCTTGAACAAACATAATAAAAATATGTTGGGTGCTTTGAAAAAATCGTCTCTTCTCCTTGTTTACTGATATCACATTCGAGAAAGAAGGTAGGAATTAATTAGCATGCTACTATTTGGTTTAAACATCTCCTTGTTTCTTGGTCGGCTGCTTGGGGTAAGCTAAAACAAAGGATAAGTTGTTCTCTCCAAACTAATTCAGCTCTCTTTTCTCCACAACTTGCCATATCTTTACTAAAGCTAGAGATTAAGTTTTGTTTGATTTGCGGAATGCCTATCCACAAGAGTATAGATTAGTTTTAGTAGGTTAGTTACAAGTAATTATACAAAAAATTATTTTGCTATTAAAAAGTAAATAATAATGTGAAGTATTTTAAGGTAAAAGATACCTCTCCTAAAGTTTGACAAAAAGACAAATACTTGATTTGTTAAAAAGACACAAATTTTGCTAAAAAAAGAAATACAAGGAAAGATTTGTATCTTTTTGACAAATCTCATGGAAGGTTAAGAGAAGTAATTGTCTTTCCAATATTTTATGAATCCATAATGAGATATAGACAAGTAATAATTATTCCTAAATTTCATCATAAAAATGTCTATTCTTTTCTTATTACATGTTAAATGAAATAATTGAGAATATACAAAAAATAACTATTCCCTTAATTCGCGAAATTTAAACCATGTTCCACCTTATTTCAAAGAATAACTATTTTGCATTAGTACTTTTTTTAAAGTCTTCAGGGAACATTTGTTGGTTGGAATGAAGTTCCATGTAAACTTTTTTGGTCTTGGCCGGGTTTGGACACCTTACGCAAAATAACTTGGGCTGCCCAAAGGCAGTTCGGAACTCTAGCTACTTTTTAACCAAAAGCATTTTACTTTTGATAATATATAGTTCAAACTATCTTGTCAACTGTACAGTTTAGATGCTCTAACTCTTTAAGACCTTTGACAGGATTATTTTCTTTTCTTGAGATGCTCTAACTCGTAAGACCTTTGACAGTATTATTTTCTTTTCTTGAGCCTTTACTTCACTGTTGTCTAAGAAGAAGCTTGACCTAGTTGTTTTTCATCTTCTTTATTTGTATTTCCATATGATCTTAATATAATTCTTCTTATCTTTCTTTTAAAAAAAAAAATCACTTTGAATAGTATTTAATTTGGTAGAGAGAAACTACAATAAAAAATAAATCTCTCTTATTTTTTTTCCCTATCATTTCCTCAAACAAAATCCTTTATCTAAACAAAGCCTTAAGCCCTGTTTGAAACTTTAAAAATATCAGAAAAAGGAAATAAAACGACAAAGAAAACCAATTTCCCATATTTGGTTATCAAGAAAAGTAAAAAATAAAATGAAAAAATATATCAAATCAATGAACAAAAATTTAATTGTATACATCATATATTTAATTTTTCTTTATTTTTAATCCCATTAGAACAAATTTTTATTTTTAGTATTTTGATATAGAAAGAAAAATAAGAAGGAAAAAAATAATATGAAAAATGAGTTTCCTTCTTATTTTTCTTTCCTTTTCTTTTCCAATCAAAATTTTTGATCCAAACAAATCCTTAGTGTTCACTTGGGATTTTGGTAGTAACTTAATTATTTGATGAAAACTTTGGGCAAACTTTAGATTCAATTCCACATTTTTTTTAAAAAAAAACTAAATTATCACAAGTTAATGTACAAGTAATTTCATAGTATACGTAAAATTACAATTGTGTCCCTTAGGAACATGCTAAGAGGTAGAGTTTGAAGTTTCTTGCGAGAGATACTCAAATATCAAAGAAGAGGTACATGTATGGGATGGGGAATAAACATTTTTCCTTATTTAACGCCGCCTACAACAAGGTCTCATATGAACCATCTAAAAAAGAAGGTGGCGGGGGGTGAACTTTTATTTAAGCACGGGAAGGTATGTTAATAAAAAGATACATGCCTAACATTACAATGAATAAGACTTGTACAGGAACCATGTCTAATTTTGTAATTTCTCACCTGTACAACTTTTGCAAGCTCTTGTTGAAGTATATCTCCCTTAATGCTATCAATGTTCCTATCAAGTGCATTAGTCTACTAACTCTTACTGTTCTTCAGATTGGAACTGCTAGAAATGTTCTACGCTCCCCTCCACCAAGAGGATAAGAAAAAAGATTATTAAAAGCTGCCTTTCGTCATCTTAGGGAAATAATAATAATAATATCATCATCATCATCATCATCTTCTGTGCGTGTTACAGAAGTGCTGGATATTATTATTTTTTTCCTTTACGGCTGAGCAATTTCTGCGACCACCTCAGCCATCTAGATATTGCTCACGGCATGCCCTATGACTGGTCATAGCTTGCATGCACATTCTGGGAGTAAAAGAGTCAAACCTTCTCTCTCCCTTGCACCTATAAATTTCTCTCACCAAAAATTGAGGCAATGCACCCATAAGATAAAATATAGCTCTAGTTTGATTACCACCATAACATGCATCTTCTGAATAACAACTTAACAGGAGAGATCTCTCTTTCCATACCCATAAACAACACAAACACCCCCCCCCCCCCCGCCCCTCGCCTTCTAATCATACCCCTCCTCTTTGTCATTTTGAAGAACTTCCTATTGAAAGGCAGTCCATCCTCACTCCCACCAGGGCCACGCCCATGGCCCCTCATAGGGAACATTTTCCAAGTGGGGAACATGCTTCATGTTACATTGAGGGCCCTTGCCAAAGTGCATGGTTCACTCATGTCGCTACGCCTCGGTGGCCAACTCCTCATTGTCGCATCATCTTAAGATGCTGCAATGGAAATTTTGAAGACCAATGATGGTAAACTCTCTGATCGGTATGTTATGCATGCATATCCAGTTAAGAGCCCAGAACTCAAATCACTTATCACTCCCATTTTCAAGTGACGGCACTAAACAATGGAAGTATCTAAGGACAATTCTTAGTACAGAGTTGCTCTCCCCAAAAGCATTAGAATCTCAATCAAAGTCGAGGGAGAAGACGGTATTGGAGATGGCTGAGTTTTTGGGTAAAAAGGGAGGAAAAGTGGTGAATGTTGGAGAAATAGTTTTTCAAACTATTTTCAATAATTTTGGCAATATTATTTTCTCGAGGGATTTAGTAGATCTAGAGGGAAAGGGTAAGGGTAAGGGTAAGGGTAAGGGTGAGGAGATGAAGAAACACATGGCAGAGTTGATTGCTCTACCAAATATATTAGATTTTTATCCCATACTAGCTCGTTGGGATCTTCAAGGCCTACACAAAAAGGCCTGTGAGGTCTCTAGGAGAATATTTATAATTTGGGATGATATCATTAAAGAAAGAAGACAACTAACAGAAGCTTCAAGACCAAGAGATTTTTTGGACACCTTGCTTGAAATTGGTAACAACAATGATCAAATCAATCAAACTTTCCTGGTTTTAGCTCTCTCTCTCTCCCTCTCTCTCTCTCTCTCTCTCTCTCGTCTTGTGTGTTGTGGATCTTGTTACATTGTTTGCTCCAACCCAACAATTTAAATACTTAATTCAATAATTGATGAATTAAAAATGCTTTTTCTTGAGACTAGTGTTCCCGCCTTAAAGGCAGTAAACCACTTAGAACATTGGTGCATAATCCACCATATCATGTGCCATCATCCAAATTGATTGGATTTTTAAATTAGTTGTCCAATTTCGTAGTAGAGTTTTTGTAAGACTAAATGATAGTAGCTAAATTTAAAATTTTAAATTGAGTTATTACTTATGGAACTAACATTCTTTCACACACAGGAATTGTTAATTGCTGGAAGTGAAACTTCAAGTGAGACAATTGTGTGGATGATGGCAGAGCTAATCAAGAATCAAGAATTCATGCGCAAACTTCGTGAAGAGATCATGAATGAGGTTTGAGAGGGCATTGCGAGGGAATCCCATTTACCAAAATTGCCCTACCTAGAAGCCTGTCTCAAGGAGACACTAAGATTGCGCCCCGTTGCACCCTTACTACTCCCTCACCGAGCCCCAGAAACATGCAAGGTCAGGGGTTACGATGTCCCCAAGGATTCCCAAGTGGTTGTGAATGAGTGGGCAATAGTTCGAGACCCTAAGCTTGGGAAGGATCCCTTGAGCTTCATGACCGAAAGGTTCATGAACTCAAGTTTGGATTACAAAGGAAATGATTTGAATTTTTACCTTTTAGTGCAGGTAGGAGAATCTGCCCAGCACTGCCCTTGGCTAAAGGAAAATTTCTTTGCTTGTCGCAAGGCTGGTGCAATTGTTTGATTGGTCTCTTCCAGGAAACATAGATCCTGCCAAGCTTGACATGAGCGAGAAGTTTGCAACAACAATGAGGAAGGAACAACATTTAAACCTTATACCTAGAGTAAGGAAAGGAATGATAACTATATTTCTTGATTAAATAAAGCCAAGGTCTATGTTTGGACTAGTGTACAGGTTGCTTGCTCATGTTCTAATCGGCTAGCTAGTAATAATTTAACACCTTATCTATCAAAATATAAATAATAATCATTTCTTGTTGCCTAGTAGTATATTGCTTGTGTGTGTGTGTTTTTTTGTTTGAAAAAAAAAAAATGAGGCACCAAGTTTTAAGGTGTGAGCCTTCTATAATATTATTAATTGCATCAATTACCAAACATTTATTTCCGTAGGAGATCACATGATAAAATTGTCGAAATTATAGTCTTCAAAAATTTTATTAATATTTCCTTCATTCTACATTTTTTTTTTTAAAAAGAAAAGATATAATTTTGGGGATAGTAATTAAAAATTGATTAAGCATCATTACTATATTTACCAAAATAAAATTCTAGTATAAGTAAAATATATATATGAAACTCCAAATAGACATCTTTCATCTCACCTAAAAAACTTCAATTGATGGTGTAATTTTCCAAGTTGTCCTTGAGAAATATTTATTTAGATATACCTGCAAAATCTATTTCCTACTTTTGTCTCTGTTTGTACCAAAACACACACACACAGGCGCACAAATATATATAAAATATGGTCTTTGTGAACCCCTTTAGCAAAACCATTAACTATTAATATGCAATTAAATAAGAATTCTTGTATCATGCTTAAATTTTTAAAATGAATAACTAAATTGATCTATGAATATTAATGTTTGGAATAAAATTTGTCATCCTCTAGCAATACAATATTAGTCAAAGTTCGAGCTTTTTTGAAAATCAATTCTATGAATGGTGGAAAGGAGTATGGAAATGAATAGACTTAACTCTCTACTGATGCTCAAGCCAGCCTTCTAATAATAATAATATTAATTAAATATTATTAATAATAATTATTAATTAACTACTTATCAGTAAATAGCAACCAAGTAGTAATTAATTAATTATTACTAGTTAGGTACAGCCAAAAAAATAACAATAACCAAATAACCAACAAATTAAAAAAGGACTTCCCTCTTGAGAGAATTCCATTGGGGGCTAAAAGTGCAACAAGTACAATCAAATAGTAAATAAATCATGTTTAATTTGTGGAATAAAAATAATAAATAAAAATTTAAATGGGGAGCATGAAAAAAATAATTTGATTTCACTCCTTTCGATTTTATTCCATTCCTACATACCAATAAGTGCAGTTCAATGAGTCTAAAAGACACAACAAATGAACTAATTTAGAATGAGAACCCCCTTAATTATATTCAAGTTGAACTATAAGTTAATGTTTTATAACTTCAATCTCAATGGCAATTATAATGCAAAAATCAAAAAAGAAATACGTATTACTTCCAATGCCCTCTATCCTTTTTATTTTTATTTTTCCCCCTTTTGGTCAATAAAAGTTTAGGGACACTAACCTCCCTTGAGGTTTTAAAAATTCTAAAGACCTCCCCTGAGATTTAAAAAACCCAAGGACCTCTCCTGAGGTTTTTCAGGAGACAAATCTTCCCTTCTATTTTACAAGAAAAACACAGGTTATTTTAAAAGAGGTTTGTATCTTTTTGACAAACTTCAAGGAAAGTCTGGTATTTTTTAAATCTTAGAGGAAGTCAGTGACATTTTTGTCCCTATATTTTGCCAAACTTCAAAAGAGGTAGGTGTCTTTTTGCCCAAAAGTTTATATTAAATTTAGACTACAGTGCGGCAGGTACCTATTTGCCAACTGTATTACAAATAATTTATAGTGCATATAAATTGAATTACTTTTATTTGAGAAGCAATGAAAGTAGATGTTAAGTTACCAAAAATATGGATGATTCCCCTAAATAAGATTTGAAACCCATAAATCACAAGTGTCACACTAACACTTGAACCCATACAAGTGAGAGACATGTGTTGGTGTAGGCCCTAATTATGCGCGTCCCATAATATTTTAGTGAGTCCAACTCTCACTTATATGGATTCAAGTGTTAACATGACATCTTGTGATTGATGGATTCCAAATCTTACTTGGAAGAATCATTTCTTGTAACCCTATGGTTAGAAAGACCTTGGGTTTGAAGTTATATTGGATTTAGATAAGATGCAATATGAAATTATATTGAAATTTGTCCAAATCCACCTAAATTTAAAGTCTGAAATCCATGCTCCCAAATGCAACATAGAAGTATTTCTGTAAAGACCCAAAAAATAATAATAATAATAATAATAATAAAATTTTGATTTGGTGCAGGACCAAACCGTCAACGGTTTGAGGAGTCTTAAAGAAAAACCGTCAATGGTTTTGTGTGTGCATGGTTTGGTGAGACCAAACCGTTGACGGTTTCAACAAACTTAGGAAAACCGTCGACGGTATCAAGTTACCGAGGGCTATTAAGTGTAAATACGTGGAAAAATAGGGAGGTAAAAGAGCAAACCGTAGACGGTTTTGTTCGGGCCAACATACTTATAAATAATGGTCAGCTCATTTTTTTTAGGAGAAAAATCCCTTCTCTCACTCTCTCTCACTCTAGGGCTCGATTTCTCTCTCTCTCTCTCTCTCTCTCTTCAATTTCTCTCCAAATCCTTAGTCAAATTGAAGAATAAACACCATTTTTGGGTCCTAGCTTCGATCCTCAGCATTAACTGGAGTGGATTCGTCATTTGGGAATCGTAGGCACCACTCCAGGGATAAAGTAAGGGGAATAGATTATGTCAATTATTTTTTAAAAAATTCAACCGATTAAAATGAAGCATGTGTTTACAGGAATGTTATATATGATTTTCTGAATAATCAAGCGTATGAAAATGATGGTTTTGTTTATTATATATGTATTTGGGAAAAACTAAAATAAGTAGGATAATCATCTCCTGTTTCCTATAAAACAGGTATTTTGAGTTAAAGTAAACCCTAGAGATGATCATACCCTTGTTTTCAGCAAAAATATTTTTCCCTGTGCAATTTATAATATTATAATTTAACATTCAAATCGTGTGACATAAGAATGATTTATTATTATTATTATTATTATTATTATTATTATATAATTAAACCTGTTGAATTTTTATGGTATTATACAGTAAAAGTTGTGGTTTTATACTGATCTCTGAGAATGTTGAGAATATGGTGGAATTGTGAAAAATGACGGTTTGATACCGAGTTATGAAATGATGGTTTGATACCGATTTGTGAATGGTTGGAAATTTGGAAAGAGTGTTATGAAATATATGTTGAGAATATGATGGTTTTATAATGAATTGTGAAAATGAGATCATGTTATTGTTTTACTTTATAAATTGCATTATATGGTTTAAGATAAAGCATGTTTTGAGAAGAACATGAATATTTTCAATTATATAGGTATGAGTACAGATTACAAATGCTATTTCATTTAAAGTTAAATTAATGGTTATATTTTGCTTACATAAAAACTCATTTGCCACACACTGATAATAATCTATTCCGTCTTACTAACAAGTGTCTTACTCCAATAATTTTAACATTTCAGGAAATACGAGGAATCAAACTTAGAAAGCTTCAGGACGGGACCTAGATAGTTTTGGTTTAAAGTAAGTGTTGGTGAGAAACAGTTATGTATATAGATATAATTTTTGGTTTACTTGGGATGTAATATGAATGCTTGAGGTTACATGTGTAATTATGATGGTACTAGAACTCTGGTATAGTTTTTGAGGTTTATAATATGTTTCCGCTACATGTATTAAATGAGTTATGAACAAGTGTACCTAGTACCCCACCTTGGGTTCGAGTCGTTATAATGATGGTATCAGAGATATATGTACGGAGAATGGCACTCTGAGCCCCACCTCTACATTGACGGTTTCACTAGATTGGGATTATTGGAATTATATAAATGAAGTTATATATATATATATATATAAATTAATAGCTTGACTGGAGTTAAATTAATTTCACCCCTTCCAAGAGTTGACTCAAGTGACCATGATCACATTGCCGGATTTTTGGAAGATCTTAAGCACCATTTGCAGAAAAATTAATTCCTGATTTAATCTCTAAGACAAGTAATATCCTCTTCGGCCTGGTGCCACCTGGAGGGTCTGAAAGAACTCGTCCAGGTCAAAAGTCCAAGTGATTGAAAAAAAAAAAAAACTTGGTGATGTGATCAATATGCACTGTACTTAATCTACATAGTGCAATCGTGTGATTGTTTTCTGTATATATACCAGAATCAGTTCTATATTTCTCTACACCCAAAAAGGAAAGAAGAAAGAGGAAGAGATGTATATGCTCCCCCCCATGCCTTGTCAAGTTTACTGCATGCATGATCCTTCTCTGCCATCTATAAATTTGGGTCACCAAATTGGAGCGAGTTGAGCACTCATAACCCATCTCAGCTACCTAGCTCGTTTACCAACCAAACTATATAGATCTTCTTAACAATTTAAGAGTAGAGATCCCTTTCTTTCCTACCTCCTTAATCATATCCCTCTTCTTTGCCAATTTAAAGAACTTCCTACTGAAAGATAGTCCCTCCTCTCTCCCCACTAGGGCCACTCCATGGCTTGTCCTAGGGAACGTCTTCTAAATGGGAAATATACCTCATGTTACGGTGGGGAACCTAGCCAAATTACATGGTCCGCTTATGTCGCTTCGACTCGATAGCCAACTCCTCATCATTGGATCATCTCAGACCGATGCAATAGAAATTTTGAAAACTCATGATCATGTATGTTCTACGGTTGATATGTTATGCATGCAGTTCCGTTTAAAAGCCCAACCTCAATCACTTATCACTCATATTTGGAAGCACATGAACACACCAACAAGTGGGAGCCCCTACGCCCTAAGGACAATTTTTCGTACTAAGCACTCGGTCAAGGCCTTAGAACATCAATCAGAGTTGAGGGAGAAGAAGGTGATCAACATGTTGGGGTTCTTGGGTGAAAAGAAAGGGCAAGTGGTGAATGTTGGAAGATGAAGTTATTGATAATCAGATTTGAAGAGAGTTGGTCTCTTGCTCCCTCTCTCTCTCAACCCAATAGTTTGGTGAAAATTTTTTAATTGAATATTATGATCACTTAAAAATCCTTTGTCCCTTAACTAGTGTTCAAGCCCTAAAGACATATCGCTTAAAAGTGTTGGCATATAATCCACATTATGTGCCACCATTCAAAACAGTTTGATTCTAAAACTTAGTTTTCCAATTTTGTGGAATATAAGAGGTATGTCCTTAAGGCTTGAATACTAGTCTAGGCCTGCTTATTGATTTAACGTATTCTTTCACACATAAGAATTGTTTATGACTGGAACTGATACAACTAGCAAGACAACTGTATGAGCAATAGCAGAGCTAATCAAGAATTGAGAATCCCTGCACAAAACTTCGTGAGGAGCTTGTAAATCAGATCAATGGGAACATCTTGAGGGAGTCTTATTTACCTAATTTGCCCTACTTACAAGCCTGCATCAAAGAGACACTAAGATTGCACCCCACTGCACCCTTAAACGTCCCTCATTGAACCCAAGAAACATGCAAGGTCATGGGTTATAATAACCCTAATGATTCTCAAGTGCTTGCGAATGTGTGGGGAGTAGGTTGAGATGCTAAGCATTGGAAAGATCCCTTGGGCTTAAAGCCAGAAGAGTTTATAAAAATAAAGTTTGGATTACAAAGGAAATGATTTTGAATTCTTACCTTTCAGTGCAGGAAGGAGAAACTGTTCAGGAATGCACTTGGCTGCAATGACAATTCCTTTATCTGTTGCAACTTTCGTGCATTGGTTTGATTGGTCTCTTCCAGACAACATGGATGCAGCCAAGTTTGACATGAGTGAGAAATATGCTCCAGTATGGCAAAGAAAAGAAAATTTAAACCTTATTCCTAGAGTAAGGAAACACTGACAGCAAAGGGGTCAAGTAATGACCTTGATTAAATATAGACTGAAATCTAGGGTAGGATTAGTGTACCATTAATTCAATAATGTTTGATAAAGTTCTTGTGATGAAGCTTATAATGATAAATTGTGGCCTTATGTTATCTATAAAAAAGAAAAACACATATATGATTATTTCCCACTGCTTGTTATAACTAAAATTATTCAAATTGAGGATTAGCAAGGGGATTGTGATCAAGGGCAGTGCTTCCAGATCATTTCTGATATATTTCTCATGAAAATTAAAGAAAAATTAGAAGATTTCAAGAAATTTTGGGGAAATTCTAGAAGATTTCTTACCCCCCCCCCCCTAAGGACCACATTTTGTGCACATTTTGAGTTTTGTTTGTCTGTTTTGCATGTTTCTCACAGTTTTACATGTTCACTTGCATATTTTGCTATTTTGCATGTGTGTGCATATGTGCGTGTTTGCTATGCTGGGACATACTTAAACCTGACTTTAGACTCTGAGGGGCAGTTTAGTTGAGTCTAATAGAATCACCTTGTGTTCACTTGATAATAGTATAGTTGGAATCAATAACTGAAAAAATTTTGAGTCACACGAAGAATGATAAGCATAAATCTCCAAACAGAAAATACAGTTGAAGGCAGTGTTGAACATCTGAGAGTGTTAATTGATAGTTTGATACAGAATATACTTGGCACTGAAGAAGACATGCACTAATAAAGTCATTAGGCAACAAATATATGCCACCTTGTAATGCTACACATGTTAAAAAAGTACAGGTAGTGTTGCATTCAAATAAATTTAGGGTATGGCAAAGAAGGCCATGCATAGGAAACAAGAGATTGGTATTATGAGATATTACCTAAATGAAAAAAAAAATTGAGGTTTGTAAGAACAGAAAATATTTTACCAATAAAGGAGCTCTATTCCTTTGGCAATGAAGTATACATGTTTTATTATATGCACCTCTTTCTTAATTAAAAATTCATTTTTGCATAGATGTGAACACATCATTGCAATTGGAAAAGGAGAACCTGCTACAGTTATGTCCGAATATGGGTTTAAATGTCAGCCTGATTGTCTGATGTCCATATAAGGCTTGAAGTGTTAGCCTGATTGTCTAGGTCAATCTGATTTGTGTATGTCAATTGTTTACCCTTGTGCTTTAGATTTGTTTGTGCAGTCCTTGATTTTATTTGCAGAAATGTTCTTTCTATTGATGAATATGCTTCCTACTTTGACAACATTAATCCCTCAGCAAAGGGATGGACAACTAAGCAAGTTGGAAAGAGCACTTTTAAGGATATGGACCAAGGAAAAATTTGTCGAACTCTCAAAGAGTTCAAGCAGCATTTGTTGCAAGCAATTATATTAACTGGAGCAGGGACATTCAGGCTCTCTTCAACCTAAAATTGATTCATACATGTAGATCATTTTCTAGTTCTAATTCTAAGAACATACCTGACTTCATGCTTGCTATTTTAATTCTATGGAAATGTTCTTCTAATTTCTCCTACATGAACGAACAAAATTAAAATAGAAAAAAAAGTGTTGTCTTGGATATCTCTCAACCACCATTCTTATCAATTCCTTATTTCTGTGGGATGTCTAAAGTTGCAGGTGATCATTTTATCTGTGTGATGCACACGTTTCTGTTCTAATTGTTCTTTTTCTTTTTGAGGTTCAAGTATTGTCAAGATCACTGAAACCTTACACATCTTTAATTCCTTGCCTTCTTTTTCCCCCAAGTTTACTAATGAAGGCATGAAGCTCTAAACTTACTGGTTGTTTTAGGTTGGATGTGACATTTTAAGAACAAGAAGTCTTCCTAGAAAGGAAATTGGACACAAAACACCTCTGTATGTTGCGAATGATGACCAAGAATACCAGGTTGGTATAATATTTTACTCTAGAGGTTTGTCTTATTCTTGATTTACTGATTTTTTTGTGCAAGCTGGTTCCAAAAGGTGATTTTGCTTTTCCATGTAGCATTTCTTGCTTTATGTCACTTCTATAGCCAATACCCATTACTACATTTCCCTTTAAACTAATTTTCTAGCATGATTTTCTCAAGCCGCTATGAAATACAATGCTGAAACACAAACCAAATAGCAGCAATGTTCAGTAAATTGGAATTTTTGGCAATAATTTGTGATTGATCTGGCCCCTTAGGTTTATATATGGTTATTGGAAGGTAAATCTCCTCAAGTAAATGCTCTTTTACTAAAAAGAACAAGGTTGCAACGGTGGCAAGAGTAGTAAAATGGAACAAGTGTACTCTGTATACGTGAAGAAGGAATGAATTAGGGGACAGCTGAGCCCCACCAACATATCTCTCTCTCCAAATTTCCAAGCTTTGATAAGTAAGGAGCCACATAAATCCAAAATTAAATCATTTTGTCCGCTTACTTTCATAGTTTCACTTGGTTCCAAACATAAGCCAAAATACCAACAACATTTTTTTTTTTTTTTTGCCAAGGGATTCAGTAATCATGGAAGAAAACTAAAGTGAACAAAATGAAAGCTCTCTCTCACACACAAAAATAATTAATATATAAATAGCTATAACAGCTTTCCACTACTGTGTTTCACCCTCTACCTGCAGTATTACCTTCAAATATGGACTCTTCTTGTTGTGGTGTGTGGTGGGAATGGCCTCAGCTCAGCTCTCAGACCAAAACTTCTAAAACACAAAGTGTCAACTGCCCTTTCTATTACCAGATCTGCAGCGAACAGAGCAAATCTTACTTCTGTTTCTGCTTTATCAATTTTATGTGTGTGCACAGTTTTTTCTTTCCTACTATGGTTCCTTGTTGTAAAAGTAACAGATTAGGGATTCCAGATTCTCACATTTGCCATGACTTCAAGCCAAATGCATTAGTCTGTATCCAAGAAAGTAAAATCGCATTGAAAATTTGTTTGTATAAGATATTAAAACACAAATATGGAGCAATCATATAAATCTTAAATTAAGTTGTTGGTTCAGAAATTTCAAAATTTACATAATAAAAATGTGCGTGAAAATCACAAAAATAAAATGTGCTTCTAGGGGAGGAAATCCGAACAAGAAATTTAAAATAATAACAATAAATAAAAATAAAACTTCTAGCAAGCATTATTCGACAAAGATCATTGCACATGATTTTCTCGTTCAAACAGCAGCAAACTGCAGAAAATCAAACAATAGAGAGAGAGAGAGAGAGAGAGAGAGAGAGAGAGAGAGAGAGAGAGAGAGAGAGAGAGAGAGAGAGAGAGCTCTTACGGATGAGTTTGGAGAGGCAAATTTGGCCGAAGACTCTATTCGTCGCCTGTGAGAATTCCTGGAATGTGACATGTGGCTGGGTATATTCAGAACTAACTTCAAACCCTAGCGTAGAGGATGGAGGAGGCTGAGGATTGGCTGGAAGATGTCCTTACGATTGAGGAATGGAAAATCGGGGAGCATTTAAGTTATTGTCTACTTATTGATTCGTTGGGACAAAAAGTAAGTGATTGGTATAATGCAAATAAATAAATAAAATGAGACATAACTATTTTAACGTGCTTCCCTACCATATCAGGTATATGCACAGTAATTCAAATTAACTATCAAAAAAATACATACAAAGTAGATACAAAAGACACAAATTTTACAAATATATAAAAGTATATAACAAATGTATCAAAATGAAATACCTCATCAAATATTGTGAATAAAGCTCTAAAAGTCAACAAAAAATAAAGCACAATTGAAAAATCTTAATATGCTGGTAATAAGTTATAGTCGGAGTCACAGGAGAGAGAGCAGTAGCAGCAGGTTGCTACAGCGGAGAAGACAACTAGTGCAAGCATGAGGATCTGGTGAGGTGTTGTGAGTGGAAATCAGAATGAAGGGGTTGTGGCTTGCTGTGCGTGAAGACTTTAGCTGTTGCAGGTGAGAGAAGCTGAATACAAATAGCCAAGGAAGTGGAAAGCAACTGTTGTGCGTGAGCTATTCTAGAATTTTTTTTTATTTTTTTTTTTAAAGCATGCTCTAGATTTGCTTCCACTAGAAGCCAACAAAACATTAAAAAAAAAAAAAAGAAACTTTGTCAAGATATGAGCCCCACAAGGAGGGACACCCAACAAATCTCCCCCTCCCGACTTATGGGGACGACTCCACCAATCTGACCGAAACTCGACACTCCACATGCTTGTCTCTAGATAATGTTTTTGTCATCATATCCGAACCATTGTCATCGGTGTGAAATTTTTCAAGTTGCAACAATTTCTTATCCAACACATCTTGAATCCAATGATATCTAATATCAATATGTTTTGACTTTGAATAAAAGATAGAATTCTTATTCAAATAAATTGCACTTTGGTTATCATAATAAAGAATATACCTTTCTTATTCCATGCCTAACTCTCTTTCAAGAATCTCTTCAACCAAAGCAATTCTTTGCAAGCTTCGATAATGGCAATAAACTCGTCTTCCGTAGTAAATAGAGCAACACATTTTTGTAATTTTGATTGACATGCCACAGCTCCCCCTGCAAAAGTCATCAAATAACCCAAAGTAAATTTTCTAGAATCAACATCACTGGCTATGTCGGCATCCGTGAATCCATAGAGCATAGATTTACCATTTTCAAAGCACAAACACACCTTTAAAGTGCCTCTAAGGTATTGGAGAATCCATTTTACCGCTAACCAATGCTCATTTCCCATATTAGAGAAAAACCGACTAATAACTCCAACGGCGTGAGCTAAATTCGGTCTTGTGTAAATCATTGCATACATTAAAGAACCAACAGACCGAAGCATAAAGAATTTTCTTCATGTCTTCCTTGTCTTTCTCACTTGTAGGACTTTGTTTTGTACTAAGCTTGAAGTGACTAGCGAGTGGGCAACCAACGAGTTTTGCTTTTTCCATATTGAACCTCTCAAGTACTTTTTCAATGTACCTTTCTTGAGACAACCAAATTTGCCTATTTTCACAATCACAAACAATTCTCATGCTGAGAATTTGCTTTGCCAGTCCCAAGTCTTTCATAGCAAAAGACTTGCTCAACTCCAACTTCAACTTGTCAATCTTGGAGAAGTCTTTGTCCTACAATGAGCATGTCATCAACATAGAGTAAGAGAATAATAAAGTACCATCCGAAAATTTTTTTACAAACACACAATCATCTGAAGAGGTTTTTGAGTAACCATGATCAATCATGAAAGAATCAAATTTTTTGTACCATCTCTGTGGTGCTTGCTTCAACCCACACAAACTTTTCTTTAATTTGCACACAAAATTCTCTTTCCCTTTTTGTTTGAAGCCTTCCTGTTGTTCCATATAAATTTCCTTTTCTAAGTAACCATGTAAGAAAGCAGTTTTTACATCTAGTTGCTCAATTTCTAAATTCAAATTGCTGTCATGTCAACCCGAATAGATGACATCTTCACAACCGGTGAGAATATTTGATTAAATTCAATTCCATTTTTCTGACCAAAACCTTTTACCACAAGCCTAGCCTTGTACTGAAGATTCTTTCTATCATTTTCAACCTAAACACCCATTTGCTTTTCAAACTTTCTTTCCAAGAGGAAGTTTAACCAAATCATAAGTATGATTGTCAACTATAGACTTCATTTCCTCTTGCATAGCCTCCATCCATTCAGCTTTATTTTCATGTTTCATATCTTCTTAATAGCTTTCAGGCTCCCCTTGATCTGTTAGAGTAACATAATCACTCGATGGATATTTAGTTGAAGGTCTTCGCTCTTTTGAAGACCTTCTCAATGGAGTTTGCTCTTGAACTTGTTGCTCTCCCTTATTTTCATCTTCAACATCACTAGGAACTTCATCATTTCCAAAACCTTCAAGAGTTAGATGAATATCTTCCATATTTTCATCATGTGCCAAAGGTGGAGAAAGTGATTCTATGTCAACAAAATCATTCCCATTAGATTGTGATTGCTCAACCGTGCCAAAATCTTCAATTGTTTGATCTTCAAAAAATACAACATCCCGGCTTCTAATAACTTTCTTGTCAACTGGATCCCACAATCTATATCCAAATTCATCATGCTCATAGTCAAGAAAAATACATTACCTTGTCTTGTCATCAAGTTTGGATCTTTCATCTTTTGAAATATGAACAATTACACGACAACCAAACACTTTCAAGTGATCATAAGTGATATCCTTACCTTTCCAAATTTTATCGAGAACTTCACCAAGTAAAGGAGTTAAAGGAGACAAATTAATCAAGTCCACTGCCGTCCTCATTGCTTCACCCCAAAATGATTTTGGCAACTTCACATAAGAGAGCATACATCTCATACTCTCCACTATGGTGTGGTTCATCCTTTCGGCAATTCCATTTTGTTAAGGGGCCTTTTTGACAGTCTTTTGATGTCTAATGCCTTAGCTATAGCAATATGCATCAAATGGGCCAATGTACTCTCCACCATTATCCGAATGCACACATTTCACCTTCTTTCTTATCTCCCTTTCAACTTTGACCTGAAAATGCTTAAACACATCTAAAACTTGATCTTTAGTTTTCAAAGTGTAAGCCCAAACTTTTCTTGAATAATCATCAATAAATATAATAAAATAAAGTGCACCACCATGAGACTTAACTTTCAAAGGACCACGTACATCATAGTGTATCAAATCTAGAACATTATATTTTTTAGTAACAAACTTTGTATGAAAAAGGAGCTCTATATTGCTTACCGGCCAAACAATGAACACAAGCTTTTAAAGGGGTACCTTTCATTCCGGGTAGAAGCTTCTTTTTGAACAAAAGTTGCATTCCTTTTTCACTCACGTGCCGAAGCCGCTTATGCCACAAATTGGTGGAAGAGTGACTTTCAATTGCATTCACAACACCATTATTAGTTTTATCTTGCATAATGTAAAATGTACTAATTTTCTTGTCTTTAGCCACCACCAAATTACCCTTTATGAGCTTCCATTTTATATCACCAAAATGGTTGTCGAACCCTTCCTCATCAATCTTTCCGGTAGATATCAAATTTAGCCGAATGTCGGGTACATGTCTCACATATTTCAGCACCAACTTGCATCTAAGATTTGTTTTCAAGCAAACATTTCCTATGCCAACAATTTTTGATAAACCTTCATTTCCCATACGAACAACTCCATAACTTGCTTTGGAATAGGAAGTGAAGAAATCTTCCCGAGAAAAGACATGAAATGACACATTGGAATCAATAACCCAATTAGTCTCTTGACTTGTCAAATTAATACAACTTTCATCACAAAAAACAATAAGATCACCATCAAATGCAACTGAAGTTGTGTTTTCATACTTTTTCTCAAAAATTTTCTCTTTATTTTGCTCCTTGAATACCATTTTTTTACATTCCCGCTTCATATGCCCTTTCTTATGACAATAATAACACTCAATATCCTTTTTTGAAACTGAGATAGACCGGCCTCTTGATTTATCATTACGGTGAGAAGATCTACTCTTGCTTCTACCTTTCCCCTGGTTTCCTGTCACAAGTACTTCTGAATGAGAAGAGCCAACTGATTTTTTTTCTAATTTCTTCATTCAACAAACTGCTAGTTACTTGGTTCATACTAATAATTCCATCGGGACCCGAATTACTAACTGTCACAACCAAAGTCTCCCAACTTTCTAGCAAAAAGTTAAAAAGCATTAGGGTCTGCAACTCATCATCAAAAACTATTTTCATAGTAGTAAGTTGATTGATAATATTTTTCATCTTATTCAAATGCTCGATAATAAGACCACCATCTTTATATTTCAAGTTCACCAATTTTTGGAAAAGAAAAGCTTTATTTGTAGCTGACTTTCTATCATAAAGACCCTCCAATTTTTTTTCACAATTCATACGCCGAAGTTTCAGTAGAAATATGATGAAAAACACTATCATCAATTCATTGACGGATGACACCAACAAATTTTCTATTAAGCCTATTCCACTCATCATTACTCATGTTTTAAGGCTTTCGGCTATCACCCACAATAGGTCCATCCAAATCTTTGCAAAATAAAAGATCTTACATTTTTGTTTTCTAAGTTACCTAATTGCTTCCATTGAAACAAATCATATGGCTAACATTACCATCCATGATTTTCACAATCCTAATGAGTTCAAATAATACGACTCTAATACCACTTATTGGGAAAAATATATATAAGTGACTCCCACAAGTAAATCAATAGTGTAATGCAAATAAATAAATAAAATGAGATACAAGAAATTTAATGTGGTTCCCTCTGATATTGAGGTACGTCCATGGGACACGGCGGTCCAAATCCACTATCACCAAAGTTTGTGCAAAGTGGATACAAAAGGCACAAGCTTTACAAATATACAAAAGTTTATAACAAATGTATCAAGATGAAATACCTCACCAATTGTTGTGAACAAAACTCCAAAATCCAACCAAAAATAGGGCACAACCAAAAAATCCTAATATGCTGATAATAATCCACAGCCGGAGTCACAAGAGAGAGAGCAACAACAGGTTGTGCAGCGGAGAAGACGACTAGCGTAGGCGTGAGGATCTGGTGAAGTGCTGTGAGTGGAAATCAGAATGGAGGGGTTGTGGCTTGCTGTGCATGAAGACTTTATTTGGTGCAAGTGAGAGAAGATGAATACGAATAGCCAATGAAGTGGAGAGTAGCTGCTGCACATGAGCTATTCTGGAATTTCCAAAAAAAAAAAGCATGCTCCAGATTTGCTTCCACTGGGAAGCCAACTAAACATTAAAAAAAGAAACCTTTTTCAAGATATGGGCCCCACAAGGAGGGACACCCAATATGATTTTTATATCGATTCAAGCTCTTCATCCAAGTTGTGGCAGTTCAAAGATTGCTAGCAATTCAAAAATTCATCTCAGGTTACAGGATAGAGCTCTGGCACATTTTGACAACTTGCCACTTCACTAGCATATATTAGCTCTACTTTTTTTTTTTGGTTACATGGGAAGCCTTGCTCATCGAATGACCCCCCCTAGGGCCCCCCTCTACCGGTGTCAAACCCATGGGTTAGTGACCTTCCCCCCCTTTGCACCTCTGGGTAATCCGTTTCACATCAATGATTAATACTTGATTTGCCATTTTGACTACCATCTCTAAATTACATAATACCCCCCCCCCCCTTTTTTTTTTGCTTTTAATTTCCCTCGACACCAATATTAATGCCCTTCCCCTCTCTCTCCCCTCTCTCGCCGATTCGCGAGTGCTGACACGCATCAACACTACCTGATAGTCCCTCCCCCCCCCCCCCCTTTTTGTTCTTTTAAATGCGGATGTTGACTTTTTTTATTATTTTTTTAAAACCTGATAATCCCAAATTTTTGTCATGTGTCCAAATTTCTAAGCAAATCTTGCTAGACCAAGTAATAAGATTACGTCAGTGTCATTTTGGAAAATATTTTTCCAAATAAGATATTATTTAATATTTTTTTTTTAAAAAAATCAAACGGGAAAAAACTCCTACTCCATGCTCCCAATTACATGGGTAAGAGATCATAAATTTAGAAAATAATAAAAATAAATTTTCTACTTCCCTATATAAATTTAGAAAATTAGAAAATAAGGTAGTATTTGTAGCCTTTTAAAAATTTTAAAATGAAAATTAAACTATTTGCACAAACAAAAAGTGCGGGACTTTGTTAATTTTTATGATTTCTATACAAATGTTATAAACCTAAAAAATTAGCTCACTTTTTTTTAATAACTTCTTTAAAAATTATAATAAAAAAATATTTTTCACAATTAACCAAGCTCATATTCATTATCAAGCTTTGGTGGAGAGATTCGCTCCCACCTCTAAGAGAGAGAGAGAGAGAAAGGGGGGGGGGAGGTAGGTGTGTAGGTAGGTTTTATTCTGCAAAGTGTTCATATAGTTATAATGAGAGAGAGAGAGAGAGAGAGAGAGAGAGAGAGAGAGAGAGATAAGTTTGATTCTTCAACGTGTCTATATTAAGATATAATGCACACAATTATATTCTAACTTGTTCATGAAGTTGGCAATTTGGTTCTTCCTCAAAGCTACAGCGAGCAAGTCTTTCACATTAACAACTTTAATGAACTTTTTGATGCTCTCAATTCTTTTCTAGTAAGTATTCTTCAAAAAAGTTGCTCCTATTATTGTCATGACTAGTTTGATTGAGTAAACAATGACATCCATATTTTGAAACTTTTTGAGAAAGAATAACTGAGAAGTGTATATATATTGTAACGCACCAACCTGGGTCTGTTAGGGAGTACTGCGTCTCTCCTCCTCCACCTGGACCAAACAACAGGGAGCGAGCCTTATCAGACTAATGACTGGCCATACAAACCAACACATGTCCTTTTTAGTGTGTTTTGTCCTCACTCACACACTTCCTGAGAAAACTTCTCAGGTGGTTACCCATCCCAAGATTGCTCCAAGTCAAGCACGCTTAACTATGGAATTCTTATGGGAAAGCTCTCGAAAAAAAAAAGGTGCACCTTGTTGATATGGATAGTAGCATCTAATCTTTTTAAGTCTTTTCATCCATGGGGTATCACATTCTCCCCCACTTATAGAACGCAACGTCCTCGTTGCGAACCCACATTTCCAAACCCAGACGATGTAAATCTCATCACACTTCCGGCTGGGTGTTGGTTCTGATACCAAACTGTGATGCCCCGATTTTCATACAATTTCTTTTTTCAATATCAATAAATAAATAATCACACGTCATCCATAACATTCACAAATCGGCCACGTCAACAATCCTACTATCATTCATACGACCCGACCTGCATTGGGTACCGGGTAAAAAGTTATTTTATAATACAACCTAACAACGAAAGCAGTATATACATATCAGTCAGAATACAATACCCAGAGTATCAACGTACATAAATACACAATACTATCTCATACCCAAAAATAATACAACCCTAGGGAATCACACCTCCCTAGTCCAAACTCACCCTGAATATCAGGGTCCTAGCTCCCTATGATCACAGAGCTCTATCACCTGGCCTATCTCTGTCCCCTGAAAAATTTAGATAATTTGGGTGAGACACATCTCAGTAAGAAAGAATAAATTATTTACAATGTGTGGTCATATGAGTACAATTATAATACACTTTACTTTTCAAATCACCATTTCATATGAGAAAATACACTGATATACACATTCTCATAATCGTATAGATATACAACACAAGCTTTTATAAGCTTTAAAACAATTTATCAAATTCAATGATATCTAACACATAATTATTCGCGAAGTTCCTGAGAATAAGGAAGATTATCCGCCCATACAGGTAGCTTTCCTCTACCCTAACACATTATGCAGCCGGGTATGGCCACATCTAATACCTGTCAGGGCACTCACCTTACTCAGTAAGCCCTCAGGCGGAGAATTTCACTTCGCCTTAATTATTTATATTATTAACTCACACGGTTCCATTTCTCAATTTTATCATTCTTTATTTGTCAATTTCCATTCTTTCTTTCATTTCTCATTTTAGCCAATTTTATCATTCTTTCACTTTTCGTTTTCATTTTATTTTACACCTCATGAGTATCCTCGGTATCAAATACCAACATCGCGTATGTAACTCATGGCCACCCTGAGGATCTTTCCATACACGTCATGCTTCCCCCCATGGTCAAGGTTGTGCGGCCCGAAGGCTGGATCTAACCGCGGTTGGCCGACTCGGTTAGATCAAATATCATATCACATATCGCGTCTATAGTACATCTGGCCGGCCTAAGACCCTGATCCGGACTCAGGGGGCCCAACAACCCTACACAATGACACAATCGACTGTCACGCCACACGCTCCAAAAGTCCGTGTGGTTGTACTAACACCACTAGTAACGGTATCGTGCTCAATATCATAACCATCCAACAGGGTTTACCACCACATACCCGCAATCATAATGCAGTATTGGCAATTTATCATTTATATTTCACGTATTTCCATATTTCTCATTTTCATATTGTAGAATTAACATTGCAATATTTTCATTTCACATATTCACATTTCAATATCAGTATTCTCAACACATTTCATCATTTAAATGATATTTTCTCGGTTCATAATTCTTCTCATCTCATACTATCATATACATATCTTATTTCACAATTACTCAGTATTTCTCAAAACACATTTCCATATTTCACATTTCTTTATTTTCTCAGAGAATACATTTTTTTGCATATTTCACTTTCATCATTTTCCCACATTTCAATTCTTATATTAAAACACATTTCAGTATCACATATTTCACAGGGTAAATCATCAAACTCAGTTTAAACATTTCTCAATATAAATCATATGTCACACAAATTCCATCTAATATTTATATCATAATAAATTTCATGTAAAATAACATACACCATTTTCACATATTTCTCAACTCATAATTTTCATAAAAAGACTGTTATAATTTATTCCCCTTACCTGGCTTACTCAGAGACTCATTAGCACCCAAATCCTACGCCCTTGGC